>NW_026961923.1:335664-671328 GCF_036172605.1 Pelobates fuscus | reverse complement strand
TTCCAGATTTTTTTTCCTGATTTTTTTTTTCAGGATTTTTTTTTCCGGATTTTTTTTTCCGGATTTTTCCATATTTTTTATCCGGATTTGTCAAAAAAAAAATTTTCGGATTTTTTTTTTCCGGATTTATTTTTTCCGGATTTTTCGGATTTTTTTTCCGGATTTTTCAAAAAAAAAATTTCAGGATTTTTCGGATTTTTTTTCCGGATTTTTTTTCCAGATTTTTTTTCCGGATTTTTCCGGATTTTTTTTACGGATTTTTTTTTCCGGATTTTTGTTTCCGGATTTTTCCATATTTTTTTTCCGGATTTTTCGGATTTTTTTTACCAGACTTTTTTTCCGGATTTTTCCGGATTTTTTTTTTCGGATTTTTTTTTCCGGATTTTTTTTCCCGGATTTTTCCGGATTTTTTTTTTCCGGATTTTTCGGATTTTTTTTCCGGATTTTTTTTTCCAGATTTTTTTTCCTGATTTTTTTTTTCAGGATTTTTTTTTCAGGATTTTTTTTTTCAGGATTTTTCCATATTTTTTTTCCGGATTTGTCAAAAAAAAAATTTTCGGATTTTTTTTTTCCGGATTTATTTTTTCCGGATTTTTCTGATTTTTTTTCCGGATTTTGTTTCCGGATTTTTCCATATTTTTTTTCCGGATTTTTCAAAAAAAAAATTCCGGATTTTTCCGGATTTTTTTTCGGGATTTTTCCCAAAAAAAAATTCCGGATTTTTTTTTTCGGGATTTTTCCGGATTTTGTTTCCGGATTTTTCCATATTTTTTTTCCGAATTTTTTTTTACAGATTTTTTTTTCCGGATTTTTTTTTCCCGGATTTTTCCGGATTCTTTTTTTACTGATTTTTTTTCCGGATTTTTTTTTCCGGATTTTTTTTTCGGATTTTTCCGGATTTTTTTTTCCGGATTTTTTCGGATTTTTATTTCCGGAATTTTTTTTTCGGATTTTTTTTCCGGATTTTTCCGGATTTTTTTTTCCGGATTTTTTCGGATTTTTTTTTCCGTATTTTTCCGGATTTTTTTCCGGATTTTTCCGGATTTTTTTTCCGGATTTTTTTTTCCGGATTTTTTTTTCCGGATTTTTTTTCCGGATTTTTTTTTACTGATTTTTTTTACCGGATTTTTTTTCCGGATTTTTTTTACTGGACTTTTTTTCCGGATTTTTCCGGATTTTTTTTTTTCAGATTTTTTTTCCGGATTTTTTTCCGGATTTTTTTTCCGGATTATTTTTCAGTATTTTTCCGGATTTTTTTTTCCGGATTTTTCCGGATTTTTATTTTCCGGATTTTTATTTTCCGGATTTTTTTTTCGGATTTTTTTTTCCTGATTTTTCCGGATTTTTTTTTCCTGGTTTTTTCGGATTTTTTTTTTCGGATTTCTCTGGATTTTTTTTTTCTGATTTTTCCGGATTTTTATTTCCGGATTTTTTCGGATTTTTTTTTTTGGATTTCCGGATTTGTCAAAAAAAAAAATTTCTGATTTTTTTTTTTCGGATTTTTTTTCCCGGATTTTTCAAAAAAAAAAATTTCAGGATTTTTTTCTCAGGATTTTTTTTTTCCGGATTTTTTTTTCCGGATTTTTCCGGATTTTTTTCCGGATTTTTCCGGATTTTTTTTCCGGATTTTTTTTTCCGGATTTTTTTTTCCGGATTTTTTTTCCGGATTTTTTTTTACTGATTTTTTTTTCCGGATTTTTTTTTACTGATTTTTTCGGATTTTTTTTACCGGATTTTTTTACCGGATTTTTTTTCCAGATTTTTTTTACTGGACTTTTTTTCCGGATTTTTCCGGATTTTTTTTTTTCAGATTTTTTTTCCGGATTTTTTTCCGGATTTTTTTTCCGGATTATTTTTCAGTATTTTTCCGGATTTTTTTTTCCGGATTTTTCCGGATTTTTATTTTCCGGATTTTTATTTTCAGGATTTTTTTTCGGATTTTTTTTTCCTGATTTTTCCGGATTTTTTTTTCCTGGTTTTTTCGGATTTTTTTTTTCGGATTTCTCTGGATTTTTTTTTTCTGATTTTTCCGGATTTTTATTTCCGGATTTTTTCGGATTTTTTTTTTTGGATTTCCGGATTTGTCAAAAAAAAAAAATTCGGATTTTTTTTTTTCGGATTTTTTTCCGGATTTTTTTTCCGGATTATTTTTCAGTATTTTTCCGGATTTTTTTTACCGGACTTTTTTTCCGGATTTTTCCGGATTTTTTTTTCCGGATTTTTTTTCCGGATTTTTTTTTCCAGATTTTTTTTCCGGATTTTTCCGGATTTTTTGTTTCTGGATTTTTCCGGATTATTTTTCAGTATTTTTCCGGATTTTTTTTACCGGACTTTTTTTCCGGATTTTTCCGGATTTTTTTTTCCGGATTTTTTTTCCGGATTTTTTTTCCAGATTTTTTTTCCGGATTTTTCCGGATTTTTTGTTTCTGGATTTTTCCGGATTTTTTTTCTGGATTTTTCCGGATTTTTTTTTCCTGATTTTTTTTTTCCGGATTTTTTTTCCGGATTTTTTTTTACTGATTTTTTTCCGGATTTTTTTTTCCTGATTTTTTCGGATTTTTTTTACCGGATTTTTTTTCCGGATTTTTTTTACCGGACTTTTTTTCCGGATTTTTCCGGATTTTTTTTTCCAGATTTTTTTTCCGGATTTTTCCGGATTTTTTTTCCGGATTTTTTTTTTCCGGATTTTTGTTTCCGGATTTTTCCATATTTTTTTTCCGGATTTTTCGGATTTTTTTTACCAGACTTTTTTTCCGGATTTTTCCGGATTTTTTTTTTCGGATTTTTTTTTCCGGATTTTTTTTTCCAGATTTTTTTCTGGATTTTTCCGGATTTTTTGTTTCCGGATTTTTCCGGATTTTTTTTCCTGATTTTTCCGGATTTATTTTCCTGATTTTTTTTTTCCGGATTTTTTTTCCGGATTTTTTTTTCCTGATTTTTTCGGATTTTTTTTTCCTGATTTTTTCGGATTTTTTTTACCAGACTTTTTTTCCGGATTTTTCCGGATTTTTTTTTTCCGGATTTTTCGGATTTTTTTTCCGGATTTTTTTTTCCAGATTTTTTTTCCTGATTTTTTTTTTCAGGATTTTTTTTTCAGGATTTTTTTTTTCAGGATTTTTCCATATTTTTTTTCCGGATTTGTCAAAAAAAAAATTTTCGGATTTTTTTTTTCCGGATTTATTTTTTCCGGATTTTTCAGATTTTTTTTCCGGATTTTGTTTCCGGATTTTTCCTTATTTTTTTTCCGGATTTTTAAAAAAAAAAATTCCGGATTTTTCCGGATTTTTTTTTCGGGATTTTTCCAAAAAAAAATTTCCGGATTTTTTTTTTCGGGATTTTTCCGGATTTTGTTTCCGGATTTTTCCATATTTTTTTTCCGGATTTTTCGAAAAAAAAATTCCGGATTTTTCCGGATTTTTTTTCCGGGATTTTTCCAAAAAAAAATTTCCGGATTTTTTTTTTCGGGATTTTTCCGGATTTTTTTTTCCGGATTTTTTTTCCGGATTTTTCCGGATTTTTTTTCCAGATTTTTTTTTTCAGGATTTTTTTTTCCGGATTTTTTTTTCCGGATTTTTCCATATTTTTTATCCGGATTTGTCAAAAAAAAAATTTTCGGATTTTTTTTTTCCGGATTTATTTTTTCCGGATTTTTCGGATTTTTTTTCCGGATTTTTCAAAAAAAAAATTTCAGGATTTTTCGGATTTTTTTTCCGGATTTTTTTTCCAGATTTTTTTTCCGGATTTTTACGGATTTTTTTTACGGATTTTTTTTTCCGGATTTTTGTTTCCGGATTTTTCCATATTTTTTTTCCGGATTTTTCGGATTTTTTTTACCAGACTTTTTTTCCGGATTTTTCCGGATTTTTTTTTTCGGATTTTTTTTTCCGGATTTTTTTTCCCGGATTTTTCCGGATTTTTTTTTTCCGGATTTTTCGGATTTTTTTTCCGGATTTTTTTTTCCAGATTTTTTTTCCTGATTTTTTTTTTCAGGATTTTTTTTTCAGGATTTTTTTTTTCAGGATTTTTCCATATTTTTTTTCCGGATTTGTCAAAAAAAAAATTTTCGGATTTTTTTTTTCCGGATTTATTTTTTCCGGATTTTTCTGATTTTTTTTCCGGATTTTGTTTCCGGATTTTTCCATATTTTTTTTCCGGATTTTTCAAAAAAAAAAATTCCGGATTTTTCCGGATTTTTTTTTCGGGATTTTTCCAAAAAAAAAATTCCGGATTTTTTTTTTCGGGATTTTTCCGGATTTTGTTTCCGGATTTTTCCATATTTTTTTTCCGAATTTTTTTTTACAGATTTTTTTTTCCGGATTTTTTTTTCCCGGATTTTTCCGGATTCTTTTTTTACTGAATTTTTTCCGGATTTTTTTTTCCGGATTTTTTTTTCGGATTTTTCCGGATTTTTTTTTCCGGATTTTTTCGGATTTTTATTTCCGGAATTTTTTTTTCGGATTTTTTTTCCGGATTTTTCCGGATTTTTTTTTCCGGATTTTTTCGGATTTTTTTTTCCGTATTTTTCCGGATTTTTTTCCGGATTTTTCCGGATTTTTTTTCCGGATTTTTTTTTCCGGATTTTTTTTTCCGGATTTTTTTTCCGGATTTTTTTTTACTGATTTTTTTTACCGGATTTTTTTTCCGGATTTTTTTTACTGGACTTTTTTTCCGGATTTTTCCGGATTTTTTTTTTTCAGATTTTTTTTCCGGATTTTTTTCCGGATTTTTTTTCCGGATTATTTTTCAGTATTTTTCCGGATTTTTTTTCCGGATTTTTCCGGATTTTTATTTTCCGGATTTTTATTTTCCGGATTTTTTTTTCGGATTTTTTTTTCCTGATTTTTCCGGATTTTTTTTTCCTGGTTTTTTCGGATTTTTTTTTCCGGATTTCTCTGGATTTTTTTTTTCTGATTTTTCCGGATTTTTATTTCCGGATTTTTTCGGATTTTTTTTTTTGGATTTCCGGATTTGTCAAAAAAAAAATTTCTGATTTTTTTTTTTCGGATTTTTTTTTCCGGATTTTTCAAAAAAAAAAAATTCAGGATTTTTTTCTCAGGATTTTTTTTTTCCGGATTTTTTTTTCCGGATTTTTCCATATTTTTTTTCAGGATTTTTCAAAAAAAAAATTCCGGATTTTTTTTTCGGGATTTTTCCGGATTTTGTTTCCGGATTTTTCCATATTTTTTTTCCGGATTTTTCGAAAAAAAAATTCCGGATTTTTTCGGATTTTTTTTTCCGGATTTTTCCGGATTTTTTTTCCGGATTTTTCCTGATTTTTTTTTCCGGATTTTTTTTCCTGATTTTTTTTTTCCGGATTTGTCAAAAAAAAAAATTTCGGATTTTTTTTTTCCGGATTTATTTTTTCCGGATTTTTCGGATTTTTTTTCCGGATTTTTCAAAAAAAAAAATTCAGGATTTTTTTTTCCGGATTTTTTTTTTCCGGATTTTTTTTTCCGGATTTTTCCATATTTTTTTTCCAGATTTTTCAAAAAAAAAATTCCGGATTTTTCCGGATTTTTTTTTTGGGATTTTTCCGGATTTTTTTTTCCGGATTTTTCGGATTTTTTTTCCGGATTTTTTTTTCCAGATTTTTTTTCTGGATTTTTCCGGATTTTTTGTTTCCGGATTTTTCCGGATTTTTTTTCCTGATTTTTCCGGATTTATTTTCCTGATTTTTTTTTCCTGATTTTTTTTTTCCGGATTTTTTTTCTGGATTTTTTTTTCCTGATTTTTTCGGATTTTTTTTTCCTGATTTTTTCGGATTTTTTTTCCAGATTTTTTTTCCGGATTTTTCCGGATTTTTTTTCCGGATTTTTTTTCCTGATTTTTTTTTTCCGGATTTGTCAAAAAAAAAATTTCAGGATTTTTTTTTCCGGATTTTTTTTTTCCGGATTTTTCGGATTTTTTTTCCGGATTTTTAAAAAAAAAAAATTCAGGATTTTTCGGATTTTTTTTCCGGATTTTTTTTCCAGATTTTTTTTCCTGATTTTTCCGGAATTTTTTTTCGGGATTTTTCCGGATTTTTTTTTTCCGGATTTTTTTTCCGGATTTTTTTTTCCAGATTTTTTTTCCTGATTTTTTTTTTCAGGATTTTTTTTTCAGGATTTTTTTTTTCAGGATTTTTCCATATTTTTTTTTCCGTATTTGTCAAAAAAAAAATTTTAGGATTTTTTTTTTCCGGATTTATTTTTTCCAGATTTTTTGGATTTTTTTTCCGGATTTTTAAAAAAAAAATTTCCGGATATTTTTTTCCGGATGTTTTTTTCCGGATTTTTCCATATTTTTTTTCCGGATTTTTAAAAAAAAAAATTCCGGATTTTTCCAGATTTTTTTTTCTGGATTTTTCGGATTTTTTTTCCGGATTTTTTTTTCCAGATTTTTTTTCCTGATTTTTTTTTCCTGATTTTTTTTTTCCGGATTTTTTTTCCGGATTTTTTTTTTACTGATTTTTTTTTCCGGATTTTTTTTTCCCGGATTTTTCCAGATTTTTTTTTTCCGGATTTTTTTTCCGGATTTTTTTTTTTGGATTTTTTCAGGATTTTTCCTGATTTTTTTTCCGGATTTTTTTTTCCTGATTTTTATTTTCCCGATTTTTTTTCCGGATTTTTTTTTACTGATTTTTTTTTCCGGATTTTTTTTTACTGATTTTTTCGGATTTTTTTTACCGGATTTTTTTTCCGGATTTTTTTTACTGGACTTTTTTTCCGGATTTTTCCGGATTTTTTTTTCGGATTTTTTTTCCGGATTTTTTTTCAGGATTATTTTTCAGTATTTTTCCGGATTTTTTTTACCGGACTTTTTTTCCGGATTTTTCCGGATTTTTTTTTCCAGATTTTTTCGGATTTTTTTTTCCGGATTTTTCCGGATTTTTTTTTCCGGATTTTTCCGGATTTTTATTTTCCGGATTTTTTTTCCGGATTTTTCCATATTTTTTTTCCAGATTTTTCAAAAAAAAAATTCCGGATTTTTCCGGATTTTTTTTTTGGGATTTTTCCGGATTTTTTTTTCCGGATTTTTCGGATTTTTTTTCCGGATTTTTTTTTCCAGATTTTTTTTCTGGATTTTTCCGGATTTTTTGTTTCCGGATTTTTCCGGATTTTTTTTCCTGATTTTTCCGGATTTATTTTCCTGATTTTTTTTTCCTAATTTTTTTTTTCCGGATTTTTTTTCTGGATTTTTTTTTCCTGATTTTTTCGGATTTTTTTTTCCTGATTTTTTCGGATTTTTTTTCCATATTTTTTTTCTGGATTTTTCCGGATTTTTTTTCCGGATTTTTTTTCCTGATTTTTTTTTTCAGGATTTGTCAAAAAAAAAATTTCAGGATTTTTTTTTCCGGATTTTTTTTTTCCGGATTTTTCGGATTTTTTTTCCGGATTTTTAAAAAAAAAAATTTCAGGATTTTTCGGATTTTTTTTCCGGATTTTTTTTCCAGATTTTTTTTCCTGATTTTTCCGGATTTTTTTTTCGGGATTTTTCCGGATTTTTTTTTCCAGATTTTTTTTCCTGATTTTTTTTTTCAGGATTTTTTTTTCAGGATTTTTTTTTTCAGGATTTTTCCATATTTTTTTTTCCGGATTTGTCAAAAAAAAAATTTTCGGATTTTTTTTTTCCGGATTTATTTTTTCCAGATTTTTGGGATTTTTTTTCCGGATTTTTAAAAAAAAAAATTTCCGGATATTTTTTTCCGGATTTTTTTTTCCGGATTTTTCCATATTTTTTTTCCGGATTTTTAAAAAAAAAAATTCCGGATTTTTCCAGATTTTTTTTTCTGGATTTTTCGGATTTTTTTTCCGGATTTTTTTTTCCAGATTTTTTTTCCTGATTTTTTTTTCCTGATTTTTTTTTTCCGGATTTTTTTTCCGGATTTTTTTTTTACTGATTTTTTTTTCCGGATTTTTTTTTCCCGGATTTTTCCGGATTTTTTTTTTCCGGATTTTTTTTCCGGATTTTTTTTTTTGGATTTTTTCAGGATTTTTCCGGATTTTTTTTCCGGATTTTTTTTTCCTGATTTTTATTTTCCCGATTTTTTTTCCGGATTTTTTTTTACTGATTTTTTTTTCCGGATTTTTTTTTACTGATTTTTTCGGATTTTTTTTACCGGATTTTTTTTCCGGATTTTTTTTACTGGACTTTTTTTCCGGATTTTTCCGGATTTTTTTTTCGGATTTTTTTTCCGGATTTTTTTTCAGGATTATTTTTCAGTATTTTTCCGGATTTTTTTTACCGGACTTTTTTTCCGGATTTTTCCGGATTTTTTTTTCCAGATTTTTTCGGATTTTTTTTTCCGGATTTTTCCGGATTTTTTTTTCCGGATTTTTCCGGATTTTTATTTTCCGGATTTTTTTTCCGGATTTTTTTTCCGGATTTTTCCGGATTTTTTTTTTCGGATTTTTTTTTCCAGATTTTTTTTCCGGATTTTTTTTTCCGGATTTTTCCATATTTTTTTTCAGGATTTTTAAAAAAAAAAATTCCGGAATTTTCCGGATTTTTTTTTTCGGGATTTTTCCAAAAAAAAATTTCCGTTTTTTTTTTTTCGAGATTTTTCGGATTTTTTTTCCGGATTTTTTTTTCCAGATTTTTTTTCCGGATTTCTCCGGATTTTTTGTTTCCGGATTTTTCCGGATTTTTTTTCCTGATTTTTTTTTCCGGATTTGTCAAAAAAAAAATTTCGGATTTTTTTTTTCCGATTTATTTTTTCCGGATTTTTCTGATTTTTTTTCCGGATTTTTCAAAAAAAAATTTCAGGATTTTTTTTTCCGGATTTTTTTTTTCAGGATTTTTTTTTCGGGATTTTTCCATATTTTTTTTCCGGATTTTTCAAAAAAAAAATTCCGGATTTTTCCGGATTTTTTTTTTCGGGATTTTTCCAAAAAAAAAATTCCGGATTTTTTTTTTCGGGATTTTTCCGGATTTTTTTTCCGGATTTTTTTTCCGGATTTTTTTTTTCAGATTTTTTTTCCGGATTTCTCCGGATTTTTTTTCCTGATTTTTTTTTTCCGGATTTGTCAAAAAAAAAATTTTCGGATTTTTTTTTTCCGGATTTATTTTTTCCAGATTTTTCGGATTTTTTTTCCGGATTTTTGCAAAAAAAAAATTTCCGGATTTTTTTTTTCGGGATTTTTCCGGATTTTTTTTTCCGGATTTTTTTTCCGGATTTTTCCTGATTTTTTTTTCTGGATTTTTCGGATTTTTTTTCCGGATTTTTTTTTCCGGACTTTTTTTTCCCGGATTTTTCCGGATTTTTTTTTTCCGGATTTTTTTTCCGGATTTTTTTTTCCGGATTTTTTTTTTCGGATTTTTTTTCCGGATTTTTCCGGATTTTTTTTTCCGGATTTTTTTTTCCGGATTTTTTTTTCCGGATTTTTTTTTCCGGATTTTTCCGGATTTTTTTTCAGGATTTTTCCTGATTTTTTTTCCGGATTTTTTTTTCCTGATTTTTATTTTCCCGATTTTTTTTCCGGATTTTTTTTTACTGATTTTTTTTTCCGGATTTTTTTTTACTGATTTTTTCTGATTTTTTTTAACGGATTTTTTTTCCGGATTTTTTTTACTGGACTTTTTTTCCGGATTTTTCCGGATTTTTTTTTCGGATTTTTTTTCCGGATTTTTTTTCAGGATTATTTTTCAGTATATTTCCGGATTTTTTGTACCGGACTTTTTTTCCGGATTTTTCCGGATTTTTTTTTCCAGATTTTTTCGGATTTTTTTTTCCGGATTTTTCCGGATTTTTTTTTCCGGATTTTTCCGGATTTTTATTTTCCGGATTTTTTTTCCGGATTTTTTTTTCCGGATTTTTCCGGATTTTTTTTTTCGGATTTTTTTTTCCAGATTTTTTTTCCGGATTTTTCCGGATTTTTTTTCCTGATTTTTTTTTTCAGGATTTTTTTTTCCTGATTTTTTTTTTCCGGATTTTTCCATATTTTTTTTCCGGATTTGTCAAAAAAAAAATTCCGGAATTTTCCGGATTTTTTTTTCGGGATTTTTCCAAAAAAATTTTCCGGAATTTTTTTTTCGGGATTTTTCCGGATTTTTTTTTCCGGATTTTTTTTCCGGATTTTTTTTTCCAGATTTTTTTTCCGGATTTTTCCGGACTTTTTGTTTCCGGATTTTTCCGGATTTTTTTTCTGGATTTTTCCTGATTTTTTTTTTCCGGATTTTTTTTCCGGATTTTTTTTTACTGATTTTTTTTTCCGGATTTTTTTTTCCGGATTTTTTCGGATTTTTTTTACCGGATTTTTTTTCCGGATTTTTTTTACCAGACTTTTTTTCCGGATTTTTCCTGATTTTTTTTTCCGGATTTTTCGGATTTTTTTTCCGGATTTTTTTTTCCAGATTTTTTTTCCAGATTTTTCCGGATTTTTTTTCCAGATTTTTTTTCCTGATTTTTTTTTTCAGGATTTTTTTTTCCTGATTTTTTTTCCGGATTTTTCAAAAAAAAAAATTCAGGATTTTTTTTTCCGGATTTTTTTTTTCCGGATTTTTTTTTCCGGATTTTTCCATATTTTTTTTCAGGATTTTTTAAAAAAAAAAATTCCGGAATTTTCCGGATTTTTTTTTTCGGGATTTTTCAAAAAAAAATTTCCGGTTTTTTTTTTTCGAGATTTTTCCGGATTTTTTTTCCGGATTTTTCGGATTTTTTTTCCGGATTTTTCCATATTTTTTTTCCGGATTTTTCAAAAAAAAAATTCCGGATTTTTCCGGATTTTTTTTTTCGGGATTTTTCAAAAAAAATTTTCCGGATTTTTTTTTTCGGGATTTTTCCGGATTTTTTTTCCGGATTTTTCTGATTTTTTTTCCAGATTTTTTTTCCTGGATTTTTCCGGATTTTTTTTTCCGGATTTTTCGGATTTTTTTCCGGATTTTTTTTTCCGGATTTTTTTTTCCAGATTTTTCCGGATTTTTTTTCCAGATTTTTTTTCCTGATTTTTTTTTTCAGGATTTTTTTTTCCGGATTTTTTTTTTCCGGATTTTTCCAGATTTTTTTTCCGGATTTTTCGGATTTTTTTTCCGGATTTTTTTTTCCAGATTTTTTTTCCGGATTTTTCCGGATTTTTTGTTTCCGGATTTTTCCGAATTTTTTTTCTGGATTTTTCAAAAAAAAAATTTCAGGATTTTTCGGATTTTTTTTCCGGATTTTTTTTCCAGATTTTTTTTCCGGATTTTTCCGGATTTTTTTTCCGGATTTTTTTTCCTGATTTTTTTTTTCCGGATTTGTCAAAAAAAAAATTTCGGATTTTTTTTTTCGGATTTATTTTTTCCGGATTTTTCGGATTTTTTTTCCGGATTTTTCAAAAAAAAAATTCCGGATTTTTTTTTCCGGATTTTTTTTTTCCGGATTTTTTTTTCCGGATTTTTCCATATTTTTTTTCCGGATTTTTCAAAAAAAAAATTCCGGATTTTTCCGGATTTTTTTTCCGGGATTTTTCCAAAAAAAATTTTCCGGATTTTTTTTTTCGGGATTTTTCCGGATTTTTTTTTCCGGATTTTTCCTGATTTTTTTTCAGGATTTTTCCTGATTTTTTTTCCGGATTTTTTTTTCCTGATTTTTATTTTCCCGATTTTTTTTTCCGGATTTTTTTTTACTGATTTTTTTTTCCCGATTTTTTTTTACTGATTTTTTCGGATTTTTTTTACCGGATTTTTTTTCCGGATTTTTTTTACTGGACTTTTTTTCCGGATTTTTCCGGATTTTTTTTTCGGATTTTTTTTCCGGATTTTTTTCCGGATTTTTTTTCCGGATTATTTTTCAGTATTTTTCCGGATTTTTTTTACCGGACTTTTTTTCCGGATTTTTCCGGATTTTTTTTTCCAGATTTTTTCGGATTTTTTTTTCCGGATTTTTCCGGATTTTTTTTTCCGGATTTTTCCGGATTTTTTTTTCCGGATTTTTTGTTTCTGGATTTTTCCGGATTTTTTTTCTGGATTTTTCCGGATTTTTTTTCCGGGTTTTTTTTTCCGGATTTTTCGGATTTTTTTTACGGATTTTTCCTGATTTTTTTTTCCGGATTTTTCGGATTTTTTTTCCGGATTTTTTTTTCCAGATTTTTTTTCCGGATTTTTCCGGATTTTTTGTTTCCGGATTTTTCCGAATTTTTTTTCTGGACTTTTCAAAAAAAAAAATTTCAGGATTTTTCGGATTTTTTTTCCGGATTTTTTTTCCAGATTTTTTTTCCGGATTTTTCCGGATTTTTTTTCCGGATTTTTTTTCCTGATTTTTTTTTTCCGGATTTGTCAAAAAAAAAATTTCGGATTTTTTTTTTCCGGATTTTTTTTTTCCGGATTTTTCGGATTTTTTTTCCGGATTTTTCAAAAAAAAAAATTCCGGATTTTTTTTTCCGGATTTTTTTTTTCCGGATTTTTTTTTCCGGATTTTTCCATATTTTTTTTCCGGATTTTTCAAAAAAAAAATTCCGGATTTTTCCGGATTTTTTTTCCGGGATTTTTCCAAAAAAAATTTTCCGGATTTTTTTTTTCGGGATTTTTCCGGATTTTTTTTCCGGATTTTTCCGGATTTTTTTTTCCTGATTTTTTTTCAGGATTTTTCCTGATTTTTTTTCCGGATTTTTTTTTCCTGATTTTTATTTTCCCGATTTTTTTTTCGGATTTTTTTTCCGGATTTTTTTTCAGGATTATTTTTCAGTATTTTTCCGGATTTTTTTTACCGGACTTTTTTTCCGGATTTTTCCGGATTTTTTTTTCCGGATTTTTTTTCCGGATTTTTTTTTCCAGATTTTTTTTCCGGATTTTTCCGGATTTTTTGTTTCTGGATTTTTCCGGATTTTTTTTCTGGATTTTTCCGGATTTTTTTTCCGGGTTTTTTTTTCCGGATTTTTCGGATTTTTTTTACGGATTTTTCCTGATTTTTTTTTCCGGATTTTTCGGATTTTTTTTACGGATTTTTTTTTCCAGATTTTTTTTCCGGATTTTTCCGGATTTTTTGTTTCCGGATTTTTCCGAATTTTTTTTCTGGATTTTTCAAAAAAAAAATTTCAGGATTTTTCGGATTTTTTTTCCGGATTTTTTTTCCAGATTTTTTTTCAGGATTTTTCCATATTTTTTTTCCGGATTTGTCAAAAAAAAAATTTTCGGATTTTTTTTTTCCGGATTTTTCCATATTTTTTTTCCGGATTTTTCACAAAAAAAATTCCGGATTTTTCCAGATTTTTTTTCCGGATTTTTTTTTCCTGATTTTTTTTTTCCGGATTTTTTTTCCGGATTTTTTTTTTACTGATTTTTTTTTCCGGACTTTTTTTTCCCGGATTTTTCCGGATTTTTTTTTTCCGGATTTTTTTTCCGGATTTTTTTTTCCGGATTTTTCCGGATTTTTTTTTCGGATTTTTTTTCCGGATTTTTTTCCGGATTTTTTTTCCGGATTATTTTTCAGTATTTTTCCGGATTTTTTTTACCGGACTTTTTTTCCGGATTTTTCCGGATTTTTTTTTCCAGATTTTTTCGGATTTTTTTTTCCGGATTTTTCCGGATTTTTTTTTCCGGATTTTTTTTCCGGATTTTTTTTTCCAGATTTTTTTTCCGGATTTTTCCGGATTTTTTGTTTCCGGATTTTTTTTCCGGATTTTTTTTTCCTGATTTTTTTTTCCGGATTTTTTTTCCGGATTTTTTTTTACTGATTTTTTTTTTCCTGATTTTTTCGGATTTTTTTTACCGGATTTTTTTTCCGGATTTTTTTTACCGGACTTTTTTTCCGGATTTTTCCGAATTTTTTTTTTTGGATTTTTTTTTCCAGATTTTTTTTCCCGGATTTTTCCGGATTTTTTTTTTTCGGATTTTTCGGATTTTTTTTCCGGATTTTTTTTTCCAGATTTTTTTTCCAGATTTTTCCGGATTTTTTTTCCAGATTTTTTTTCCTGATTTTTTTTTTCAGGATTTTTTTTTCCGGATTTTTTTTTTCCGGATTTTTCCAGATTTTTTTTCCGGATTTTTTTTTCCAGATTTTTTTTCCGGATTTCTCCGGATTTTTTGTTTCCGGATTTTTCCCGATTTTTTTTCCTGATTTTTTTTTTCCGGATTTGTCAAAAAAAAAAATTTCCGATTTTTTTTTTCCGGATTTATTTTTTCCGGATTTTTCGGATTTTTTTTCCGGATTTTTGCAAAAAAAAATTTCCGGATTTTTTTTTTCGGGATTTTTCCGGGTTTTTTTTTCCGGATTTTTCGGATTTTTTTTCCGGATTTTTCCTGATTTTTTTTTCCGGATTTTTCGGATTTTTTTTCCGGATTTTTTTTTCCAGATTTTTTTTCCGGATTTTTCCGGATTTTTTGTTTCCGGATTTTTCCGGATTTTTTTTCTGGATTTTTCAAAAAAAAAAATTCAGGATTTTTCGGATTTTTTTTCCGGATTTTTTTTCCAGAATTTTTTTCCGGATTTTTCCGGTTTTTGTTTCCGGATTTTTTTTCCTGATTTTTTTTTTCCGGATTTATTTTTTCCGGATTTTTCGGATTTTTTTTCCGGATTTTTCAGAAAAAAAATTTCAGGATTTTTTTTTCCGGATTTTTTTTTTCCGGATTTTTTTTTCCGGATTTTTCCATATTTTTTTTCCGGATTTTTCAAAAAAAAATTCCGGATTTTTCCGGATTTTTTTTCCGGATTTTTTTTCCGGATTTTTTTTTTCCGGATTTGTCAAAAAAAAAATTTCGGATTTTTTTTGTCCGGATTTATTTTTCCGGATTTTTCCATATTTTTTTTCCGGATTTTTCAAAAAAAAATTCCGGATTTTTCCGGATTTTTTTTCCAGATTTTTTTTCCGGATTTTTTTTTTCCGGATTTGTCAAAAAAAAAATTTCGGATTTTTTTTGTCCGGATTTATTTTTTCCGGATTTTTCGGATTTTTTTTCCGGATTTTTCAAAAAAAATAAATTCCGGATTTTTTTTTCCGGATTTTTTTTTTCCGGATTTTTTTTTCCGGATTTTTCCATATTTTTTTTCCGGATTTTTCAAAAAAAAAATTCCGGATTTTTCCGGATTTTTTTTCCGGGATTTTTCCAAAAAAAATTTTCCGGATTTTTTTTTTCGGGATTTTTCCGGATTTTTTTTCCGGATTTTTCCGGATTTTTTTTTCCGGATTTTTTTTTCCGGATTTTTCCGGATTTTTTTTCAGGATTTTTCCTGATTTTTTTTCCGGATTTTTTTTCCTGATTTTTATTTTCCCGATTTTTTTTCCGGATTTTTTTTTACTGATTTTTTTTTCCGGATTTTTTTTTACTGATTTTTTCGGATTTTTTTTCCGGATTTTTTTTACCGGACTTTTTTTCCGGATTTTTCCGGATTTTTTTTTCCGGATTTTTTTTCCGGATTTTTTTTTCCAGATTTTTTTTCCGGATTTTTCCGGATTTTTTGTTTCCGGATTTTTTTTCCGGATTTTTTTTTCCTGATTTTTTTTTTCCGGATTTTTTTTCCGGATTTTTTTTTACTGATTTTTTTTTTCCTGATTTTTTCGGATTTTTTTTACCGGATTTTTTTTCCGGATTTTTTTTACCGGACTTTTTTTCCGGATTTTTCCGAATTTTTTTTTTTGGATTTTTTTTTCCAGATTTTTTTTCCCGGATTTTTCCGGATTTTTTTTTTTCGGATTTTTCGGATTTTTTTTCCGGATTTTTTTTTCCAGATTTTTTTTCCAGATTTTTCCGGATTTTTTTTCCAGATTTTTTTTCCTGATTTTTTTTTTCAGGATTTTTTTTTCCGGATTTTTTTTTTCCGGATTTTTCCAGATTTTTTTTCCGGATTTTTTTTTCCAGATTTTTTTTCCGGATTTCTCCGGATTTTTTGTTTCCGGATTTTTCCGGATTTTTTTTCCTGATTTTTTTTTTCCGGATTTGTCAAAAAAAAAATTTTCCGATTTTTTTTTTCCGGATTTATTTTTTCCGGATTTTTCGGATTTTTTTTCCGGATTTTTCAGAAAAAAAATTTCAGGATTTTTTTTTCCGGATTTTTTTTTTCCGGATTTTTTTTTCCGGATTTTTCCATATTTTTTTTCCGGATTTTTGCAAAAAAAAATTTCCGGATTTTTTTTTTCGGGATTTTTCCGGGTTTTTTTTTCCGGATTTTTCGGATTTTTTTTCCGGATTTTTCCTGATTTTTTTTTCCGGATTTTTCGGATTTTTTTTCCGGATTTTTTTTTCCAGATTTTTTTTCCGGATTTTTCCGGTTTTTGTTTCCGGATTTTTTTTCCTGATTTTTTTTTTCCGGATTTTTTTTTTCCGGATTTTTCGGATTTTTTTTCCGGATTTTTCAGAAAAAAAATTTCAGGATTTTTTTTTCCGGATTTTTTTTTTCCGGATTTTTTTTTCCGGATTTTTCCATATTTTTTTTCCGGATTTTTCAAAAAAAAATTCCGGATTTTTCCGGATTTTTTTTCCGGATTTTTTTTCCGGATTTTTTTTTTCCGGATTTGTCAAAAAAAAAATTTCGGATTTTTTTTGTCCGGATTTATTTTTTCCGGATTTTTCGGATTTTTTTTCCGGATTTTTCAAAAAAAAAAAATTCCGGATTTTTTTTTCCGGATTTTTTTTTTCCGGATTTTTTTTTCCGGATTTTTCCATATTTTTTTTCCGGATTTTTCAAAAAAAAAATTCCGGATTTTTCCGGATTTTTTTTCCAAAAAAAATTTTCTGGATTTTTTTTTTCTGGATTTTTCCGGATTTTTTTTCCAGATTTTTCCGGATTTTTTTTTCCGGATTTTTTTTTCCGGATTTTTCCTGATTTTTTTTCCGGATTTTTTTTCCTGATTTTTATTTTCCCGATTTTTTTTCCGGATTTTTTTTTACTGATTTTTTCGGATTTTTTTTCCGGATTTTTTTTACTGGACTTTTTTTCCGGATTTTTCCGGATTTTTTTTTCGGATTTTTTTTCCGGATTTTTTTCCGGATTTTTTTTCCGGATTATTTTTCAGTATTTTTCCGGATTTTTTTTACCGGACTTTTTTTCCGGATTTTTCCGGATTTTTTTTTCCGGATTTTTTTTCCGGATTTTTTTTTCCAGATTTTTTTTCCGGATTTTTCCGGATTTTTTGTTTCTGGTTTTTTCCGGATTTTTTTTACCGGATTTTTTTTCCGGATTTTTTTTACCGGACTTTTTTTCCGGATTTTTCCGGATTTTTTTTTCCAGATTTTTTTTCCGGATTTTTCCGGATTTTTTTTCCGGATTTTTTTTTTCCGGATTTTTGTTTCCGGATTTTTCCATATTTTTTTTCCGGATTTTTCGGATTTTTTTTACCAGACTTTTTTTCCGGATTTTTCCGGATTTTTTTTTTCGGATTTTTTTTTCCGGATTTTTTTTCCCGGATTTTTCCGGATTTTTTTTTTCCGGATTTTTCGGATTTTTTTTCCGGATTTTTTTTTCCAGATTTTTTTTCCTGATTTTTTTTTTTCATGATTTTTTTTTCAGGATTTTTTTTTTCAGGATTTTTCCATATTTTTTTTCCGGATTTGTCAAAAAAAAAATTTTCGGATTTTTTTTTTCCGGATTTATTTTTTCCGGATTTTTCTGATTTTTTTTCCGGATTTTGTTTCCGGATTTTTCCATATTTTTTTTCCGGATTTTTCAAAAAAAAAATTCCGGATTTTTTTTTCGGGATTTTTCCCAAAAAAAATTTCCGGATTTTTTTTTTCGGGATTTTTCCGGATTTTGTTTCCGGATTTTTCCATATTTTTTTTCCGAATTTTTTTTTACAGATTTTTTTTTCCGGATTTTTTTTTCCCGGATTTTTCCGGATTTTTTTTTTACTGATTTTTTTTCCGGATTTTTTTTTCCGGATTTTTTTTTCGGATTTTTCCGGATTTTTTTTTCCGGATTTTTTCGGATTTTTATTTCCGGAATTTTTTTTTCGGATTTTTTTTCCGGATTTTTCCGGATTTTTTTTTCCGGATTTTTTCGGATTTTTTTTTCCGGATTTTTCCGGATTTTTTTCCGGATTTTTCCGGATTTTTTTTCCGGATTTTTTTTTCCGGATTTTTTTTTCCGGATTTTTTTTCCGGATTTTTTTTTACTGATTTTTTTTTCCGGATTTTTTTTTACTGATTTTTTCGGATTTTTTTTACCGGATTTTTTTACCGGATTTTTTTTCCGGATTTTTTTTACTGGACTTTTTTTCCGGATTTTTCCGGATTTTTTTTTTTCAGATTTTTTTTCCGGATTTTTTTCCGGATTTTTATTTTCCGGATTTTTATTTTCAGGATTTTTTTTCGGATTTTTTTTTCCTGATTTTTCCGGATTTTTTTTTCCTGTTTTTTTCGGATTTTTTTTTTCGGATTTCTCTGGATTTTTTTTTTCTGATTTTTCCGGATTTTTATTTCCGGATTTTTTCGGAATTTTTTTTTTGGATTTCCGGATTTGTCAAAAAAAAAAATTTCGGATTTTTTTTTTTCGGATTTTTTTTTCCGGATTTTTTTCCGGATTTTTTTTCCGGATTATTTTTCAGTATTTTTCCGGATTTTTTTTTACCGGACTTTTTTTCCGGATTTTTCCGGATTTTTTTTTCCGGATTTTTTTTCCGGATTTTTTTTTCCAGATTTTTTTTCCGGATTTTTCCGGATTTTTTGTTTCTGGATTTTTCCGGATTATTTTTCAGTATTTTTCCGGATTTTTTTTACCGGACTTTTTTTCCGGATTTTTCCGGATTTTTTTTTCCGGATTTTTTTTCCGGATTTTTTTTTCCAGATTTTTTTTCCGGATTTTTCCGGATTTTTTGTTTCTGGATTTTTCCGGATTTTTTTTCTGGATTTTTCCGGATTTTTTTTCCTGATTTTTTTTTTCCGGATTTTTTTTCCGGATTTTTTTTTACTGATTTTTTTCCGGATTTTTTTTTCCTGATTTTTTCGGATTTTTTTTACCGGATTTTTTTTCCGGATTTTTTTTACCGGACTTTTTTTCCGGATTTTTTTTACTGGACTTTTTTTCCGGATTTTTCCGGATTTTTTTTTTTCAGATTTTTTTTCCGGATTTTTTTCCGGATTTTTTTTCCGGATTATTTTTCAGTATTTTTCCGGATTTTTTTTTCCGGATTTTTCCGGATTTTTATTTTCCGGATTTTTATTTTCAGGATTTTTTTTCGGATTTTTTTTTCCTGATTTTTCCGGATTTTTTTTTCCTGTTTTTTTCGGATTTTTTTTTTCGGATTTCTCTGGATTTTTTTTTTCTGATTTTTCCGGATTTTTATTTCCGGATTTTTTCGGAATTTTTTTTTTGGATTTCCGGATTTGTCAAAAAAAAAAATTTCGGATTTTTTTTTTTCGGATTTTTTTTTCCGGATTTTTTTCCGGATTTTTTTTACCGGACTTTTTTTCCGGATTTTTCCAGATTTTTTTTCCGGATTATTTTTCAGTATTTTTCCGGATTTTTTTTACCGGACTTTTTTTCCGGATTTTTCCGGATTTTTTTTTCCGGATTTTTTTTCCGGATTTTTTTTTCCAGATTTTTTTTCCGGATTTTTCCGGATTTTTTGTTTCTGGATTTTTCCGGATTATTTTTCAGTATTTTTCCGGATTTTTTTTACCGGACTTTTTTTCCGGATTTTTCCGGATTTTTTTTTCCGGATTTTTTTTCCGGATTTTTTTTTCCAGATTTTTTTTCCGGATTTTTCCGGATTTTTTGTTTCTGGATTTTTCCGGATTTTTTTTCTGGATTTTTCCGGATTTTTTTTCCTGATTTTTTTTTTCCGGATTTTTTTTCCGGATTTTTTTTTACTGATTTTTTTCCGGATTTTTTTTTCCTGATTTTTTCGGATTTTTTTTACCGGATTTTTTTTCCGGATTTTTTTTACCGGACTTTTTTTCCGGATTTTTCCGGATTTTTTTTTCCAGATTTTTTTTCCGGATTTTTCCGGATTTTTTTTCCGGATTTTTTTTTTCCGGATTTTTGTTTCCGGATTTTTCCATATTTTTTTTCCGGATTTTTCGGATTTTTTTTACCAGACTTTTTTTCCGGATTTTTCCGGATTTTTTTTTTCGGATTTTTTTTTCCGGATTTTTTTTTCCAGATTTTTTTCTGGATTTTTCCGGATTTTTTGTTTCCGGATTTTTCCGGATTTTTTTTCCTGATTTTTCCGGATTTATTTTCCTGATTTTGTTTTTCCGGATTTTTTTTCCGGATTTTTTTTTCCTGATTTTTTCGGATTTTTTTTTCCTGATTTTTTCGGATTTTTTTTACCAGACTTTTTTTCCGGATTTTTCCGGATTTTTTTTTTCCGGATTTTTCGGATTTTTTTTCCGGATTTTTTTTTCCAGATTTTTTTTCCTGATTTTTTTTTTCAGGATTTTTTTTTCAGGATTTTTTTTTTCAGGATTTTTCCATATTTTTTTTCCGGATTTGTCAAAAAAAAAATTTTCGGATTTTTTTTTTCCGGATTTATTTTTTCCGGATTTTTCAGATTTTTTTTCCGGATTTTGTTTCCGGATTTTTCCATATTTTTTTTCCGGATTTTTCAAAAAAAAATTCCGGATTTTTCCGGATTTTTTTTTCGGGATTTTTCCAAAAAAAAATTTCCGGATTTTTTTTTTCGGGATTTTTCCGGATTTTGTTTCCGGATTTTTCAATATTTTTTTTCCGGATTTTTCGAAAAAAAAATTCCGGATTTTTCCGGATTTTTTTCCGGGATTTTTCCAAAAAAAAATTTCCGGATTTTTTTTTTCGGGATTTTTCCGGATTTTTTTTTCCGGATTTTTTTTCCGGATTTTTCCGGATTTTTTTTCCAGATTTTTTTTCCGGATTTTTTTTTTCAGGATTTTTTTTTCCGGATTTTTTTTTCCGGATTTTTCCATATTTTTTATCCGGATTTGTCAAAAAAAAAATTTTCGGATTTTTTTTTTCCGGATTTATTTTTTCCGGATTTTTCGGATTTTTTTTCCGGATTTTTCAAAAAAAAAATTTCAGGATTTTTCGGATTTTTTTTCCGGATTTTTTTTCCAGATTTTTTTTCCGGATTTTTCCGGATTTTTTTTACGGATTTTTTTTTCCGGATTTTTGTTTCCGGATTTTTCCATATTTTTTTTCCGGATTTTTCGGATTTTTTTTACCAGACTTTTTTTCCGGATTTTTCCGGATTTTTTTTTTCGGATTTTTTTTCCTGATTTTTTTTTTCAGGATTTTTTTTTCCGGATTTTTTTTTTCCGGATTTTTCCAGATTTTTTTTCCGGATTTTTTTTTCCAGATTTTTTTTCCGGATTTCTCCGGATTTTTTGTTTCCGGATTTTTCCGGATTTTTTTTCCTGATTTTTTTTTTCCGGATTTGTCAAAAAAAAAATTTTCGGATTTTTTTTTTCCGGATTTATTTTTTCCGGATTTTTCGGATTTTTTTAAAAAAAAATTTCCGGATTTTTTTTTTCGGGATTTTTCCGGGTTTTTTTTTCCGGATTTTTCGGATTTTTTTTCCGGATTTTTCCTGATTTTTTTTTCCGGATTTTTCGGATTTTTTTTCCGGATTTTTTTTTCCAGATTTTTTTTCCGGATTTTTCCGGATTTTTTGTTTCCGGATTTTTCCGGATTTTTTTTCTGGATTTTTCAAAAAAAAAATTCAGGATTTTTCGGATTTTTTTTCCGGATTTTTTTTCCAGATTTTTTTTCCGGATTTTTCCGGTTTTTGTTTCCGGATTTTTTTTCCTGATTTTTTTTTTCCGGATTTGTCAAAAAAAAAATTTTCGGATTTTTTTTTTCCGGATTTATTTTTTCCGGATTTTTCGGATTTTTTTTCCTGGATTTTTCAGAAAAAAAATTTCAGGATTTTTTTTTCCGGATTTTTTTTTTTCGGATTTTTCGGATTTTTTTTACGGATTTTTCAAAAAAAAAATTTCAGGATTTTTCGGATTTTTTTTCCGGATTTTTTTTCCAGATTTTTTTTCCTGATTTTTCCGGATTTTTTTTTCGGGATTTTTCCGGATTTTTTTTTTCCGGATTTTTTTTCCAGATTTTTTTTTCCAGATTTTTTTTCCTGATTTTTTTTTTCAGGATTTTTTTTTCAGGATTTTTTTTTTCAGGATTTTTCCATATTTTTTTTCCGGATTTGTAAAAAAAAAAATTTTCGGATTTTTTTTTTTCCGGATTTATTTTTTCCAGATTTTTTGGATTTTTTTTCCGGATTTTTCAAAAAAAAAATTTCCGGATATTTTTTTCCGGATTTTTTTTCCGGATTTTTCCATATTTTTTTTCCGGATTTTTCACAAAAAAAATTCCGGATTTTTCCAGATTTTTTTTTCCGGATTTTTCGGATTTTTTTTCCGGATTTTTTTTTCCAGATTTTTTTTCCGGATTTTTTTTTCCTGATTTTTTTTTTCCGGATTTTTTTTCCGGATTTTTTTTTTACTGATTTTTTTTTCCGGACTTTTTTTTCCCGGATTTTTCCGGATTTTTTTTTTCCGGATTTTTTTTCCGGATTTTTTTTTCCGGATTTTTTTTTTCGGATTTTTTTTCCGGATTTTTCCGGATTTTTTTTTCGGATTTTTTTTTCCGGATTTTTCCGGATTTTTTTTTTCGGATTTTTTTTTCCAGATTTTTTTTCCGGATTTTTCCGGATTTTTTTTGCTGATTTTTTTTTTCAGGATTTTTTTTTCCTGATTTTTTTTTTCAGGATTTTTTCATATTTTTTTTCCGGATTTTTCAAAAAAAAAATTCCGGAATTTTCCGGATTTTTTTTCGGGATTTTTCCAAAAAAAATTTCCGGAATTTTTTTTTCGGGATTTTTCCGGATTTTTTTTTCCGGATTTTTTTTCCGGATTTTTTTTTCCAGATTTTTTTTCCGGATTTTTCCGGATTTTTTGTTTCCGGATTTTTCCGGATTTTTTTTCCGGATTTTTTTTTCCTGATTTTTTTTTTCCGGATTTTTTTTCCGGATTTTTTTTTACTGATTTTTTTTTCCGGATTTTTTTTTCCGGATTTTTTCGGATTTTTTTTACCGGATTTTTTTTCCGGATTTTTTTTACCGGACTTTTTTTCCGGAGTTTTCCTGATTTTTTTTTCCGGATTTTTCGGATTTTTTTTCCGGATTTTTTTTTCCAGATTTTTTTTCCAGATTTTTCCGGATTTTTTTTTTCGGGATTTTTCCAAAAAAAAATTTCCGGATTTTTTTTTTCGGGATTTTTCCGGATTTTTTTTTCCGGATTTTTCGGATTTTTTTTCCGGATTTTTTTTCCAGATTTTTTTTCCGGATTTTTCCGGATTTTTTTTCCAGATTTTTTTTCCTGATTTTTTTTTTCCGAATTTGTCAAAAAAAAAATTTTCGGATTTTTTTTTTCCGGATTTATTTTTTCCAGATTTTTTGGATTTTTTTTCCGGATTTTTCAAAAAAAAAATTTCCGGATATTTTTTTCCGGATTTTTTTTTCCGGATTTTTCCATATTTTTTTTCCGGATTTTTCCAAAAAAAAATTCCGGATTTTTCCAGATTTTTTTTTCCGGATTTTTCGGATTTTTTTTCCGGATTTTTTTTCCAGATTTTTTTTCCGGATTTTTTTTTCCTGATTTTTTTTTTCCGGATTTTTTTTCCGGATTTTTTTTTCCGGATTTTTTTTTTCGGACTTTTTTTCCGGGATTTTTCCAAAAAAAAATTTCAGGATTTTTCGGATTTTTTTTCCGGATTTTTTTTCCAGATTTTTTTTCCGGATTTATCCGGATTTTTTTTCCGGATTTTTTTTTTCCGGATTTTTGTTTCCGGATTTTTCCATATTTTTTTTCCGGATTTTTCAAAAAAAAAATTCCGGATTTTTCCGGATTTTTTTTTTCGGGATTTTTCCAAAAAAAAATTTCCGGATTTTTTTTTTCGGGATTTTTCCGGATTTTTTTTTCCGGATTTTTCGGATTTTTTTTCCGGATTTTTTTTCCAGATTTTTTTTCCGGATTTTTTCGGATTTTTTTTCCGGATTTTTTTCCTGATTTTTTTTTTCCGAATTTGTCAAAAAAAAAATTTTCGGATTTATTTTTTCTGGAATTATTTTTTGGATTTTTTTTCCGGATTTTTAAAAAAAAAAATTTCCGGATATTTTTTTCCGGATTTTTTTTTCAGGATTTTTCCATATTTTTTTTCCGGATTTTTAAAAAAAAAAATTCCGGATTTTTCCAGATTTTTTTTCCGGATTTTTCCGGATTTTTTTTCCGGGTTTTTTTTCCGGATTTTTTTTCCGGATTTTTTTTTCCGGATTTCTTTCCGGATTTTTCCGGAGTTTTTTTTCCGGATTTTTTTTCCCGGATTTTTTTTTCCGGATTTTTTTTCCGGATTTTTCCGAAGTTTTTTGTTCGGATTTTTTTTCTGGATTTTTTTTTCGGATTTTTTTTTCTGCATTTTTTTTCTGGATTTTTTTTTTCTGGATTTTTTTTTCCGGATTTTTTTTTCCGGATTTCTTTCCGGATTTTCCCGGAGTTTTTTTTCCGGATTTTTTTTCCGGATTTTTTTCAGGATTTTTCCGGAGTTTTTTTTCCGGATTTTTTTTCCGGATTTTTTTTTCCGGATTTTTTTTCCGGATTTTTCCGGATTTTTTTTCCGGATTTTTCCGGGTTTTTTTTTTCCGGATTTTTTTTTCCGTATTTCTTTCCGGATTTTTCCGGAGTTTTTTTTCCGGATTTTTTTTCCCGGAGTTTTTTTCTGGATTTTTTTTCCGGATTTTTTTTCCGGATTTTTTTTCCGGGTTTTTTTTCCGGATTTTTCCGGATTTTTTTTTCCGGATTTTTTCGGATTTTTTTTTCCGGATTTTTCCGGATTTTTTTCCGGATTTTTCCGGATTTTTTTTCCGGATTTTTTTTTCCGGATTTTTTTTTCCGGATTTTTTTTCCGGATTTTTTTTTACTGATTTTTTTTTCCGGATTTTTTTTTACTGATTTTTTCGGATTTTTTTTACCGGATTTTTTTACCGGATTTTTTTTCCGGATTTTTTTTACTGGACTTTTTTTCCGGATTTTTCCGGATTTTTTTTTTTCAGATTTTTTTTCCGGATTTTTTTCCGGATTTTTTTTCCGGATTATTTTTCAGTATTTTTCCGGATTTTTTTTTCCGGATTTTTCCGGATTTTTATTTTCCGGATTTTTATTTTCAGGATTTTTTTTCGGATTTTTTTTTCCTGATTTTTCCGGATTTTTTTTTCCTGTTTTTTTCGGATTTTTTTTTTCGGATTTCTCTGGATTTTTTTTTTCTGATTTTTCCGGATTTTTATTTCCGGATTTTTTCGGAATTTTTTTTTTGGATTTCCGGATTTGTCAAAAAAAAAAATTTCGGATTTTTTTTTTTCGGATTTTTTTTTCCGGATTTTTTTCCGGATTTTTTTTCCGGATTATTTTTCAGTATTTTTCCGGATTTTTTTTACCGGACTTTTTTTCCGGATTTTTCCGGATTTTTTTTTCCGGATTTTTTTTCCGGATTTTTTTTTCCAGATTTTTTTTCCGGATTTTTCCGGATTTTTTGTTTCTGGATTTTTCCGGATTATTTTTCAGTATTTTTCCGGATTTTTTTTACCGGACTTTTTTTCCGGATTTTTCCGGATTTTTTTTTCCGGATTTTTTTTCCGGATTTTTTTTTCCAGATTTTTTTTCCGGATTTTTCCGGATTTTTTGTTTCTGGATTTTTCCGGATTTTTTTTCTGGATTTTTCCGGATTTTTTTTCCTGATTTTTTTTTTCCGGATTTTTTTTCCGGATTTTTTTTTACTGATTTTTTTCCGGATTTTTTTTTCCTGATTTTTTCGGATTTTTTTTACCGGATTTTTTTTCCGGATTTTTTTTACCGGACTTTTTTTCCGGATTTTTCCGGATTTTTTTTTCCAGATTTTTTTTCCGGATTTTTCCGGATTTTTTTTCCGGATTTTTTTTTTCCGGATTTTTGTTTCCGGATTTTTCCATATTTTTTTTCCGGATTTTTCGGATTTTTTTTACCAGACTTTTTTTCCGGATTTTTCCGGATTTTTTTTTTCGGATTTTTTTTTCCGGATTTTTTTTTCCAGATTTTTTTCTGGATTTTTCCGGATTTTTTGTTTCCGGATTTTTCCGGATTTTTTTTCCTGATTTTTCCGGATTTATTTTCCTGATTTTGTTTTTCCGGATTTTTTTTCCGGATTTTTTTTTCCTGATTTTTTCGGATTTTTTTTTCCTGATTTTTTCGGATTTTTTTTACCAGACTTTTTTTCCGGATTTTTCCGGATTTTTTTTTTCCGGATTTTTCGGATTTTTTTTCCGGATTTTTTTTTCCAGATTTTTTTTCCTGATTTTTTTTTTCAGGATTTTTTTTTCAGGATTTTTTTTTTCAGGATTTTTCCATATTTTTTTTCCGGATTTGTCAAAAAAAAAATTTTCGGATTTTTTTTTTCCGGATTTATTTTTTCCGGATTTTTCAGATTTTTTTTCCGGATTTTGTTTCCGGATTTTTCCATATTTTTTTTCCGGATTTTTCAAAAAAAAATTCCGGATTTTTCCGGATTTTTTTTTCGGGATTTTTCCAAAAAAAAATTTCCGGATTTTTTTTTTCGGGATTTTTCCGGATTTTGTTTCCGGATTTTTCAATATTTTTTTTCCGGATTTTTCGAAAAAAAAATTCCGGATTTTTCCGGATTTTTTTCCGGGATTTTTCCAAAAAAAAATTTCCGGATTTTTTTTTTCGGGATTTTTCCGGATTTTTTTTTCCGGATTTTTTTTCCGGATTTTTCCGGATTTTTTTTCCAGATTTTTTTTCCTGATTTTTTTTTTCAGGATTTTTTTTTCCGGATTTTTTTTTCCGGATTTTTCCATATTTTTTATCCGGATTTGTCAAAAAAAAAATTTTCGGATTTTTTTTTTCCGGATTTATTTTTTCCGGATTTTTCGGATTTTTTTTCCGGATTTTTCAAAAAAAAAATTTCAGGATTTTTCGGATTTTTTTTCCGGATTTTTTTTCCAGATTTTTTTTCCGGATTTTTCCGGATTTTTTTTACGGATTTTTTTTTCCGGATTTTTGTTTCCGGATTTTTCCATATTTTTTTTCCGGATTTTTCGGATTTTTTTTACCAGACTTTTTTTCCGGATTTTTCCGGATTTTTTTTTTCGGATTTTTTTTCCTGATTTTTTTTTTCAGGATTTTTTTTTCCGGATTTTTTTTTTCCGGATTTTTCCAGATTTTTTTTCCGGATTTTTTTTTCCAGATTTTTTTTCCGGATTTCTCCGGATTTTTTGTTTCCGGATTTTTCCGGATTTTTTTTCCTGATTTTTTTTTTCCGGATTTGTCAAAAAAAAAATTTTCGGATTTTTTTTTTCCGGATTTATTTTTTCCGGATTTTTCGGATTTTTTTAAAAAAAAATTTCCGGATTTTTTTTTTCGGGATTTTTCCGGGTTTTTTTTTCCGGATTTTTCGGATTTTTTTTCCGGATTTTTCCTGATTTTTTTTTCCGGATTTTTCGGATTTTTTTTCCGGATTTTTTTTTCCAGATTTTTTTTCCGGATTTTTCCGGATTTTTTGTTTCCGGATTTTTCCGGATTTTTTTTCTGGATTTTTCAAAAAAAAAATTCAGGATTTTTCGGATTTTTTTTCCGGATTTTTTTTCCAGATTTTTTTTCCGGATTTTTCCGGTTTTTGTTTCCGGATTTTTTTTCCTGATTTTTTTTTTCCGGATTTGTCAAAAAAAAAATTTTCGGATTTTTTTTTTCCGGATTTATTTTTTCCGGATTTTTCGGATTTTTTTTCCGGATTTTTCAGAAAAAAAATTTCAGGATTTTTTTTTCCGGATTTTTTTTTTTCGGATTTTTCGGATTTTTTTTACGGATTTTTCAAAAAAAAAATTTCCGGATTTTTCGGATTTTTTTTCCGGATTTTTTTTCCAGATTTTTTTTCCTGATTTTTCCGGATTTTTTTTTCGGGATTTTTCCGGATTTTTTTTTTCCGGATTTTTTTTCCAGATTTTTTTTTCCAGATTTTTTTTCCTGATTTTTTTTTTCAGGATTTTTTTTTCAGGATTTTTTTTTTCAGGATTTTTCCATATTTTTTTTCCGGATTTGTAAAAAAAAAAATTTTCGGATTTTTTTTTTTCCGGATTTATTTTTTCCAGATTTTTTGGATTTTTTTTCCGGATTTTTAAAAAAAAAAATTTCCGGATATTTTTTTCCGGATTTTTTTTCCGGATTTTTCCATATTTTTTTTCCGGATTTTTCACAAAAAAAATTCCGGATTTTTCCAGATTTTTTTTTCCGGATTTTTCGGATTTTTTTTCCGGATTTTTTTTTCCAGATTTTTTTTCCGGATTTTTTTTTCCTGATTTTTTTTTTCCGGATTTTTTTTCCGGATTTTTTTTTTACTGATTTTTTTTTCCGGACTTTTTTTTCCCGGATTTTTCCGGATTTTTTTTTTCCGGATTTTTTTTCCGGATTTTTTTTTCCGGATTTTTTTTTTCGGATTTTTTTTCCGGATTTTTCCGGATTTTTTTTTCGGATTTTTTTTTCCGGATTTTTCCGGATTTTTTTTTTCGGATTTTTTTTTCCAGATTTTTTTTCCGGATTTTTCCGGATTTTTTTTGCTGATTTTTTTTTTCAGGATTTTTTTTTCCTGATTTTTTTTTTCAGGATTTTTTCATATTTTTTTTCCGGATTTTTCAAAAAAAAAATTCCGGAATTTTCCGGATTTTTTTTCGGGATTTTTCCAAAAAAAATTTCCGGAATTTTTTTTTCGGGATTTTTCCGGATTTTTTTTTCCGGATTTTTTTTCCGGATTTTTTTTTCCAGATTTTTTTTCCGGATTTTTCCGGATTTTTTGTTTCCGGATTTTTCCGGATTTTTTTTCCGGATTTTTTTTTCCTGATTTTTTTTTTCCGGATTTTTTTTCCGGATTTTTTTTTACTGATTTTTTTTTCCGGATTTTTTTTTCCGGATTTTTTCGGATTTTTTTTACCGGATTTTTTTTCCGGATTTTTTTTACCGGACTTTTTTTCCGGAGTTTTCCTGATTTTTTTTTCCGGATTTTTCGGATTTTTTTTCCGGATTTTTTTTTCCAGATTTTTTTTCCAGATTTTTCCGGATTTTTTTTTTCGGGATTTTTCCAAAAAAAAATTTCCGGATTTTTTTTTTCGGGATTTTTCCGGATTTTTTTTTCCGGATTTTTCGGATTTTTTTTCCGGATTTTTTTTCCAGATTTTTTTTCCGGATTTTTCCGGATTTTTTTTCCAGATTTTTTTTCCTGATTTTTTTTTTCCGAATTTGTCAAAAAAAAAATTTTCGGATTTTTTTTTTCCGGATTTATTTTTTCCAGATTTTTTGGATTTTTTTTCCGGATTTTTCAAAAAAAAAATTTCCGGATATTTTTTTCCGGATTTTTTTTTCCGGATTTTTCCATATTTTTTTTCCGGATTTTTCACAAAAAAAATTCCGGATTTTTCCAGATTTTTTTTTCCGGATTTTTCGGATTTTTTTTCCGGATTTTTTTTTCCAGATATTTTTTCCGGATTTTTTTTTCCTGATTTTTTTTTTCCGGATTTTTTTTCCGGATTTTTGTTTCCGGATTTTTCCATATTTTTTTTCCGGATTTTTCAAAAAAAAAATTCCGGATTTTTCCGGATTTTTTTTTTCGGGATTTTTCCAAAAAAAAATTTCCGGATTTTTTTTTTCGGGATTTTTCCGGATTTTTTTTTCCGGATTTTTCGGATTTTTTTTCCGGATTTTTTTTCCAGATGTTTTTTCCGGATTTTTCCGGATTTTTTTTCCGGATTTTTTTTCCAGATTTTTTTTCCGGATTTTTTTTTCCTGATTTTTTTTTTCCGGATTTTTTTTCCGGATTTTTTTTTCCGGATTTTTTTTTTCGGACTTTTTTTCCGGGATTTTTCCAAAAAAAAATTTCAGGATTTTTCGGATTTTTTTTCCGGATTTTTTTTCCAGATTTTTTTTCCGGATTTTTCCGGATTTTTTTTCCGGATTTTTTTTTTCCGGATTTTTGTTTCCGGATTTTTCCATATTTTTTTTCCGGATTTTTCAAAAAAAAAATTCCGGATTTTTCCGGATTTTTTTTTTCGGGATTTTTCCAAAAAAAAATTTCCGGATTTTTTTTTTCGGGATTTTTCCGGATTTTTTTTTCCGGATTTTTCGGATTTTTTTTCCGGATTTTTTTTCCAGATTTTTTTTCCGGATTTTTTCGGATTTTTTTTCCGGATTTTTTTCCTGATTTTTTTTTTCCGAATTTGTCAAAAAAAAAATTTTCGGATTTATTTTTTCTGGAATTATTTTTTGGATTTTTTTTCCGGATTTTTAAAAAAAAAAATTTCCGGATATTTTTTTCCGGATTTTTTTTTCAGGATTTTTCCATATTTTTTTTCCGGATTTTTAAAAAAAAAAATTCCGGATTTTTCCAGATTTTTTTTCCGGATTTTTCCGGATTTTTTTTCCGGGTTTTTTTTCCGGATTTTTTTTCCGGATTTTTTTTTCCGGATTTCTTTCCGGATTTTTCCGTAGTTTTTTTTCCGGATTTTTTTTCCCGGATTTTTTTTTCCGGATTTTTTTTCCGGATTTTTCCGAAGTTTTTTGTTCGGATTTTTTTTCTGGATTTTTTTTTCGGATTTTTTTTTCTGCATTTTTTTTCTGGATTTTTTTTTTCTGGATTTTTTTTTCCGGATTTTTTTTTCCGGATTTCTTTCCGGATTTTCCCGGAGTTTTTTTTCCGGATTTTTTTTCCGGATTTTTTTCAGGATTTTTCCGGAGTTTTTTTTCCGGATTTTTTTTTCCGGATTTTTTTTCCGGATTTTTCCGGATTTTTTTTCCGGATTTTTCCGGGTTTTTTTTTTCCGGATTTTTTTTTCCGTATTTCTTTCCGGATTTTTCCGGAGTTTTTTTTCCGGATTTTTTTTCCCGGAGTTTTTTTCTGGATTTTTTTTCCGGATTTTTTTTCCGGATTTTTTTTCCGGGTTTTTTTTCCGGATTTTTCCGGATTTTTTTTCGGATTTTTTTTCTGCATTTTTTTTCCGGATTTTTTTTCCAGATTTTTTTTTCCCGGATTTTTTTTCTGGATTTTTTTTTCCGGATTTTTCCGGATTTTTTTTTCCGGATTTTTTTTTCCGGATTTTTTTTCCGGATTTTTACGAAGTTTTTTTTTCGGATTTCTTTCCAGATTTTTCCGGAGTTTTTTTTCCGGATTTTTTTTCCCGGATTTTTTTTCTGGATTTTTTTTTCCGGATTTTTTTTTTCCGGATTTTTTTTCCGGATTTTTTTTTCCAGATTTTTCCGAAGTTTTTTTTCCGGAGTTTTTTCTGGATTTTTCCGGATTTTTTTTTCGGATCTTTCCGGATTTTTCCGGAGTTTTTTTTCCGGATTTTTTTCCCGGATTTTTTTTCTGGATTTTTTTTCCGTATTTTTCCGGATTTTTTTTTCCGGATTTTTTTTCCGGATTTTTCCGGATTTTTTTTCCGGGTTTTTTTTCCGGATTTTTTTTCCGGATTTTTTTTTCCGGATTTCTTTCCGGATTTTTCCGGAGTTTTTTTTCCGGATTTTTTTTCCCGGATTTTTTTTTCCGGATTTTTTTTCCGGATTTTTCCGAAGTTTTTTGTTCGGATTTTTTTTCTGGATTTTTTTTTCGGATTTTTTTTTCTGCATTTTTTTTCTGGATTTTTTTTTTCTGGATTTTTTTTTCCGGATTTTTTTTTCCGGATTTCTTTCCGGATTTTCCCGGAGTTTTTTTTCCGGATTTTTTTTCCCGGATTTTTTTTCTGGATTTTTTTTCCGGATGTTTTTTTCTGGATTTTTTTCCGGATTTTTTTTCCGGAGTTCTTTTTCGGATTTTTTTTCCGGATTTTTCCGGATTTTTTTTCCGGATTTTTTTTCCAGATTTTTTTTTCCCGGATTTTTTTTCTGGATTTTTTTTCCGGATTTTTTTTCCGGATTTTTTTTCTGGATTTTTTTTTTCCGGATTTTTTTTCCGGATTTTTTTCAGGATTTTTCCGGAGTTTTTTTTCCGGATTTTTTTTCCGGATTTTTCCGGATTTTTTTTTCCGGATTTTTTTTCCGGATTTTTCCGGATTTTTTTTTCGGATTTTTCGGATTTTTTTTACGGATTTTTCAAAAAAAAAATTTCAGGATTTTTCGGATTTTTTTTCCGGATTTTTTTTCCAGATTTTTTTTCCTGATTTTTCCGGATTTTTTTTTCGGGATTTTTCCGGATTTTTTTTTTCCGGATTTTTTTTCCAGATTTTTTTTTCCAGATTTTTTTTCCGGATTTTTTTTTTCAGGATTTTTTTTTCAGGATTTTTTTTTTCAGGATTTTTCCATATTTTTTTTCCGGATTTGTAAAAAAAAAAATTTTCGGATTTTTTTTTTCCGGATTTATTTTTTCCAGATTTTTTGGATTTTTTTTCCGGATTTTTCAAAAAAAAAATTTCCGGATATTTTTTTCCGGATTTTTTTTCCGGATTTTTCCATATTTTTTTTCCGGATTTTTCACAAAAAAAATTCCGGATTTTTCCAGATTTTTTTTTCCGGATTTTTCGGATTTTTTTTCCGGATTTTTTTTTCCAGATTTTTTTTCCGGATTTTTTTTTCCTGATTTTTTTTTTCCGGATTTTTTTTCCGGATTTTTTTTTTACTGATTTTTTTTTCGGGACTTTTTTTTCCCGGATTTTTCCGGATTTTTTTTTTCGGATTTTTTTTCCGGATTTTTCCGGATTTTTTTTCCGGATTTTTCAAAAAAAAAATTCCGGATTTTTCCGGATTTTTTTTTTCGGGATTTTTCCAAAAAAAAATTTCCGGATTTTTTTTTTCGGGATTTTTCCGGATTTTTTTTTCCGGATTTTTCGGATTTTTTTTCCGGATTTTTTTTCCAGATTTTTTTTCCGGATTTTTTCGGATTTTTTTTCCGGATTTTTTTCCTGATTTTTTTTTTCCGAATTTGTCAAAAAAAAAATTTTCGGATTTATTTTTTCTGGAATTATTTTTTCCAGATTTTTTGGATTTTTTTTCCGGATTTTTCAAAAAAAAAATTTCCGGATATTTTTTTCCGGATTTTTTTTTCAGGATTTTTCCATATTTTTTTTCCGGATTTTTAAAAAAAAAAATTCCGGATTTTTCCAGATTTTTTTTCCGGATTTTTCCGGATTTTTTTTCCGGGTTTTTTTTCCGGATTTTTTTTCCGGATTTTTTTTTCCGGATTTCTTTCCGGATTTTTCCGGAGTTTTTTTTCCGGATTTTTTTTCCCGGATTTTTTTTTCCGGATTTTTTTTCCGGATTTTTCCGAAGTTTTTTGTTCGGATTTTTTTTCTGGATTTTTTTTTCGGATTTTTTTTTCTGCATTTTTTTTCTGGATTTTTTTTTTCTGGATTTTTTTTTCCGGATTTTTTTTTCCGGATTTCTTTCCGGATTTTCCCGGAGTTTTTTTTCCGGATTTTTTTTCCCGGATTTTTTTTCTGGATTTTTTTTCCGGATGTTTTTTTCTGGATTTTTTTTCCGGATTTTTTTTCCGGAGTTCTTTTTCGGATTTTTTTTCCGGATTTTTCCGGATTTTTTTTCCGGATTTTTTTTCCAGATTTTTTTTTCCCGGATTTTTTTTCTGGATTTTTTTTCCGGATTTTTTTTCCGGATTTTTTTTCTGGATTTTTTTTTTCCGGATTTTTTTTCCGGATTTTTTTCAGGATTTCTCCGGAGTTTTTTTTCCGGATTTTTTTTCCGGATTTTTCCGGATTTTTTTTTCCGGATTTTTTTTCCGGATTTTTCCGGATTTTTTTTTCGGATTTTTCGGATTTTTTTTACGGATTTTTCAAAAAAAAAATTTCAGGATTTTTCGGATTTTTTTTCCGGATTTTTTTTCCAGATTTTTTTTCCTGATTTTTCCGGATTTTTTTTTCGGGATTTTTCCGGATTTTTTTTTTCCGGATTTTTTTTCCAGATTTTTTTTTCCAGATTTTTTTTCCTGATTTTTTTTTTCAGGATTTTTTTTTCAGGATTTTTTTTTTCAGGATTTTTCCATATTTTTTTTCCGGATTTTTCAAAAAAAAAATTTTCGGATTTTTTTTTTTCCGGATTTATTTTTTCCAGATTTTTTGGATTTTTTTTCCGGATTTTTCAAAAAAAAAATTTCCGGATATTTTTTTCCGGATTTTTTTTCCGGATTTTTCCATATTTTTTTTCCGGATTTTTCACAAAAAAAATTCCGGATTTTTCCAGATTTTTTTTTCCGGATTTTTCGGATTTTTTTTCCGGATTTTTTTTTCCAGATTTTTTTTCCGGATTTTTTTTTCCTGATTTTTTTTTTCCGGATTTTTTTTCCGGATTTTTTTTTTACTGATTTTTTTTTCCGGACTTTTTTTTCCCGGATTTTTCTTGATTTTTTTTTTCCGGATTTTTTTTCCGGATTTTTTTTTCCGGATTTTTTTTTTCGGATTTTTTTTCCGGATTTTTCCGGATTTTTTTTCCGGATTTTTTTTTCCGGATTTTTCCGGATTTTTTTTTTCGGATTTTTTTTTCCAGATTTTTTTTGCTGATTTTTCCGGATTTTTTTTGCTGATTTTTTTTTTCAGGATTTTTTTTTCCTGATTTTTTTTTTCAGGATTTTTTCATATTTTTTTTCCGGATTTTTCAAAAAAAAAATTCCGGAATTTTCCGGATTTTTTTTTCGGGATTTTTCCAAAAAAAATTTCCGGAATTTTTTTTTCGGGATTTTTCCGGATTTTTTTTTCCAGATTTTTTTTCCGGATTTTTCCGGATTTTTTGTTTCCGGATTTTTCCGGATTTTTTTTCCGGATTTTTTTTTCCTGATTTTTTTTTTCCGGATTTTTTTTCCGGATTTTTTTTTACTGATTTTTTTTTCCGGATTTTTTTTTCCGGATTTTTTCGGATTTTTTTTACCGGATTTTTTTTCCGGATTTTTTTTACCGGACTTTTTTTCCGGATTTTTCCTGATTTTTTTTTCCGGATTTTTCGGATTTTTTTTCCGGATTTTTTTTTCCAGATTTTTTTTCCAGATTTTTCCGGATTTTTTTTTTCGGGATTTTTCCAAAAAAAAATTTCCGGATTTTTTTTTTCGGGATTTTTCCGGATTTTTTTTTCCGGATTTTTCGGATTTTTTTTCCGGATTTTTTTTCCAGATTTTTTTTCCGGATTTTTCCGGATTTTTTTTCCAGATTTTTTTTCCTGATTTTTTTTTTCAGAATTTGTCAAAAAAAAAATTTTCGGATTTTTTTTTTCCGGATTTATTTTTTCCAGATTTTTTGGATTTTTTTTCCGGATTTTTCAAAAAAAAAATTTCCGGATATTTTTTTCCGGATTTTTTTTTCCGGATTTTTCCATATTTTTTTTCCGGATTTTTCCAAAAAAAAATTCCGGATTTTTCCAGATTTTTTTTTCCGGATTTTTCGGATTTTTTTTCCGGATTTTTTTTTCCAGATTTTTTTTCCGGATTTTTTTTTCCTGATTTTTTTTTTCCGGATTTTTTTTCCGGATTTTTTTTTCCGGATTTTTTTTTTCGGACTTTTTTTCCGGGATTTTTCCAAAAAAAAATTTCAGGATTTTTCGGATTTTTTTTCCGGATTTTTTTTCCAGATTTTTTTTCCGGATTTTTCCGGATTTTTTTTCCGGATTTTTTTTTTCCGGATTTTTGTTTCCGGATTTTTCCATATTTTTTTTCCGGATTTTTCAAAAAAAAAATTCCGGATTTTTCCGGATTTTTTTTTTCGGGATTTTTCCAAAAAAAAATTTCCGGATTTTTTTTTTCGGGATTTTTCCGGATTTTTTTTTCCGGATTTTTCGGATTTTTTTTCCGGATTTTTTTTCCAGATTTTTTTTCCGGATTTTTTCGGATTTTTTTTCCGGATTTTTTTCCTGATTTTTTTTTTCCGAATTTGTCAAAAAAAAAATTTTCGGATTTATTTTTTCTGGAATTATTTTTTCCAGATTTTTTGGATTTTTTTTCCGGATTTTTCAAAAAAAAAATTTCCGGATATTTTTTTCCGGATTTTTTTTTCAGGATTTTTCCATATTTTTTTTCCGGATTTTTAAAAAAAAAATTCCGGATTTTTCCAGATTTTTTTTCCGGATTTTTCCGGATTTTTTTTCCGGATTTTTTTTTTCCGGATTTTTGTTTCCGGATTTTTCCATATTTTTTTTCCGGATTTTTCAAAAAAAAAATTCCGGATTTTTCCGGATTTTTTTTTTCGGGATTTTTCCAAAAAAAAATTTCCGGATTTTTTTTTTCGGGATTTTTCCGGATTTTTTTTTCCGGATTTTTCGGATTTTTTTTCCGGATTTTTTTTCCAGATTTTTTTTCCGGATTTTTCCGAAGTTTTTTTTCCGGATTTTTCCGGATTTTTTTTCCGGAGTTCTTTTTCGGATTTTTTTTCCGGATTTTTCCGGATTTTTTTTTCTGCATTTTTTTCCGGATTTCTTTCCGGATTTTTCCGGAGTTTTTTTTCCGGATTTTTTTTCCGGGTTTTTTTTCCGGATTTTTCCGGATTTTTTTTCGGATTTTTTTTCTGCATTTTTTTTCTGGATTTTTTTTTTCCGGATTTTTTTTCCGGATTTTTTTCAGGATTTTTCCGGAGTTTTTTTTCCGGATTTTTTTTCCGGATTTTTCCGGATTTTTTTTTCCGGATTTTTTTTCCGGATTTTTCCGGATTTTTTTTCCGGATTTTTCCGGGTTTTTTTTTTCCGGATTTTTTTTTCCGGATTTCTTTCCGGATTTTTCCGGAGTTTTTTTTCCGGATTTTTTTTCCCGGAGTTTTTTTCTGGATTTTTTTTCCGGATGTTTTTTTCTGGATTTTTTTTCCGGATTTTTTTTCCGGAGTTCTTTTTCAGATTTTTTTTCCGGATTTTTCCGGATTTTTTTTCCGGATTTTTTTTCCAGATTTTTTTTTCCCGGATTTTTTTTCTGGATTTTTTTTCCGGATTTTTTTTCCGGATTTTTTTTCTGGATTTTTTTTTTCCGGATTTTTTTTCCGGATTTTTTTCAGGATTTCTCCGGAGTTTTTTTTCCGGATTTTTTTTCCGGATTTTTCCGGATTTTTTTTTCCGGATTTTTTTTCCGGATTTTTCCGGATTTTTTTTTCGGATTTTTCGGATTTTTTTTACGGATTTTTCAAAAAAAAAATTTCAGGATTTTTCGGATTTTTTTTCCGGATTTTTTTTCCAGATTTTTTTTCCTGATTTTTCCGGATTTTTTTTTCGGGATTTTTCCGGATTTTTTTTTTCCGGATTTTTTTTCCAGATTTTTTTTTCCAGATTTTTTTTCCTGATTTTTTTTTTCAGGATTTTTTTTTCAGGATTTTTTTTTTCAGGATTCTTCCATATTTTTTTTCCGGATTTTTCAAAAAAAAAATTTTCGGATTTTTTTTTTTCCGGATTTATTTTTTCCAGATTTTTTGGATTTTTTTTCCGGATTTTTCAAAAAAAAAATTTCCGGATATTTTTTTCCGGATTTTTTTTCCGGATTTTTCCATATTTTTTTTCCGGATTTTTCACAAAAAAAATTCCGGATTTTTCCAGATTTTTTTTTCCGGATTTTTCGGATTTTTTTTCCGGATTTTTTTTTCCAGATTTTTTTTCCGGATTTTTTTTTCCTGATTTTTTTTTTCCGGATTTTTTTTCCGGATTTTTTTTTTACTGATTTTTTTTTCCGGACTTTTTTTTCCCGGATTTTTCCGGATTTTTTTTTTCCGGATTTTTTTTCCGGATTTTTTTTTCCGGATTTTTTTTTTCGGATTTTTTTTCCGGATTTTTCCGGATTTTTTTTCCGGATTTTTTTTTCCGGATTTTTCCGGATTTTTTTTTTCGGATTTTTTTTTCCAGATTTTTTTTGCTGATTTTTCCGGATTTTTTTTGCTGATTTTTTTTTTCAGGATTTTTTTTTCCTGATTTTTTTTTTCAGGATTTTTTCATATTTTTTTTCCGGATTTTTCAAAAAAAAAATTCCGGAATTTTCCGGATTTTTTTTTCGGGATTTTTCCAAAAAAAATTTCCGGAATTTTTTTTTCGGGATTTTTCCGGATTTTTTGTTTCCGGATTTTTCCGGATTTTTTTTCCGGATTTTTTTTTCCTGATTTTTTTTTTCCGGATTTTTTTTCCGGATTTTTTTTTACTGATTTTTTTTTCCGGATTTTTTTTTCCGGATTTTTTCGGATTTTTTTTACCGGATTTTTTTTCCGGATTTTTTTTACCGGACTTTTTTTCCGGATTTTTCCTGATTTTTTTTTCCGGATTTTTCGGATTTTTTTTCCGGATTTTTTTTTCCAGATTTTTTTTCCAGATTTTTCCGGATTTTTTTTTTCGGGATTTTTCCAAAAAAAAATTTCCGGATTTTTTTTTTCGGGATTTTTCCGGATTTTTTTTTCCGGATTTTTCGGATTTTTTTTCCGGATTTTTTTTCCAGATTTTTTTTCCGGATTTTTCCGGATTTTTTTTCCAGATTTTTTTTCCTGATTTTTTTTTTCCGAATTTGTCAAAAAAAAAATTTTCGGATTTTTTTTTTCCGGATTTATTTTTTCCAGATTTTTTGGATTTTTTTTCCGGATTTTTCAAAAAAAAAATTTCCGGATATTTTTTTCCGGATTTTTTTTTCCGGATTTTTCCATATTTTTTTTCCGGATTTTTCCAAAAAAAAATTCCGGATTTTTCCAGATTTTTTTTTCCGGATTTTTCGGATTTTTTTTCCGGATTTTTTTTTCCAGATTTTTTTTCCGGATTTTTTTTTCCTGATTTTTTTTTTCCGGATTTTTTTTCCGGATTTTTTTTTCCGGATTTTTTTTTTCGGACTTTTTTTCCGGGATTTTTCCAAAAAAAAATTTCAGGATTTTTCGGATTTTTTTTCCGGATTTTTTTTCCAGATTTTTTTTCCGGATTTTTCCGGATTTTTTTTCCGGATTTTTTTTTTCCGGATTTTTGTTTCCGGATTTTTCCATATTTTTTTTCCGGATTTTTCAAAAAAAAAATTCCGGATTTTTCCGGATTTTTTTTTTCGGGATTTTTCCAAAAAAAAATTTCCGGATTTTTTTTTTCGGGATTTTTCCGGATTTTTTTTTCCGGATTTTTCGGATTTTTTTTCCGGATTTTTTTTCCAGATTTTTTTTCCGGATTTTTTCGGATTTTTTTTCCGGATTTTTTTCCTGATTTTTTTTTTCCGAATTTGTCAAAAAAAAAAATTTCGGATTTATTTTTTCTGGAATTATTTTTTCCAGATTTTTTGGATTTTTTTTCCGGATTTTTCAAAAAAAAAATTTCCGGATATTTTTTTCCGGATTTTTTTTTCAGGATTTTTCCATATTTTTTTTCCGGATTTTTAAAAAAAAAATTCCGGATTTTTCCAGATTTTTTTTCCGGATTTTTCCGGATTTTTTTTCCGGATTTTTTTTTTCCGGATTTTTGTTTCCGGATTTTTCCATATTTTTTTTCCGGATTTTTCAAAAAAAAAATTCCGGATTTTTCCGGATTTTTTTTTTCGGGATTTTTCCAAAAAAAAATTTCCGGATTTTTTTTTTCGGGATTTTTCCGGATTTTTTTTTCCGGATTTTTCGGATTTTTTTTCCGGATTTTTTTTTCCAGATTTTTCCGAAGTTTTTTTTCCGGAGTTTTTTCTGGATTTTTCCGGATTTTTTTTTCGGATCTTTCCGGATTTTTCCGGAGTTTTTTTTCCGGATTTTTTTCCCAGATTTTTTTTCTGGATTTTTTTTCCGGATTTTTCCGGATTTTTTTTTCCGGATTTTTTTTCCGGATTTTTCCATATTTTTTTTCCGGATTTTTCAAAAAAAAAATTTTCGGATTTTTTTTTTTCCGGATTTATTTTTTCCAGATTTTTTGGATTTTTTTTCCGGATTTTTCAAAAAAAAAATTTCCGGATATTTTTTTCCGGATTTTTTTTCCGGATTTTTCCATATTTTTTTTCCGGATTTTTCACAAAAAAAATTCCGGATTTTTCCAGATTTTTTTTTCCGGATTTTTCGGATTTTTTTTCTGGATTTTTTTTTCCAGATTTTTTTTCCGGATTTTTTTTTCCTGATTTTTTTTTTCCGGATTTTTTTTCCGGATTTTTTTTTTACTGATTTTTTTTTCCGGACTTTTTTTTCCCGGATTTTTCCGGATTTTTTTTTTCCGGATTTTTTTTCCGGATTTTTTTTTCCGGATTTTTTTTTTCGGATTTTTTTTCCGGATTTTTCCGGATTTTTTTTCCGGATTTTTTTTTCCGGATTTTTCCGGATTTTTTTTTTCGGATTTTTTTTTCCAGATTTTTTTTCCGGATTTTTCCGGATTTTTTTTGCTGATTTTTTTTTTCAGGATTTTTTTTTCCTGATTTTTTTTTTCAGGATTTTTTCATATTTTTTTTCCGGATTTTTCAAAAAAAAAATTCCGGAATTTTCCGGATTTTTTTTTCGGGATTTTTCCAAAAAAAATTTCCGGAATTTTTTTTTCGGGATTTTTCCGGATTTTTTTTTCCAGATTTTTTTTCCGGATTTTTCCGGATTTTTTGTTTCCGGATTTTTCCGGATTTTTTTTCCGGATTTTTTTTTCCTGATTTTTTTTTTCCGGATTTTTTTTCCGGATTTTTTTTTACTGATTTTTTTTTCCGGATTTTTTTTTCCGGATTTTTTCGGATTTTTTTTACCGGATTTTTTTTCCGGATTTTTTTTACCGGACTTTTTTTCCGGATTTTTCCTGATTTTTTTTTCCGGATTTTTCGGATTTTTTTTCCGGATTTTTTTTTCCAGATTTTTTTTCCAGATTTTTCCGGATTTTTTTTTTCGGGATTTTTCCAAAAAAAAATTTCCGGATTTTTTTTTTCGGGATTTTTCCGGATTTTTTTTTCCGGATTTTTCGGATTTTTTTTCCGGATTTTTTCCAGATTTTTTTTCCGGATTTTTTCGGATTTTTTTTCCGGATTTTTTTCCTGATTTTTTTTTTCCGAATTTGTCAAAAAAAAAAATTTCGGATTTATTTTTTCTGGAATTATTTTTTCCAGATTTTTTGGATTTTTTTTCCGGATTTTTCAAAAAAAAAATTTCCGGATATTTTTTTCCGGATTTTTTTTTCAGGATTTTTCCATATTTTTTTTCCGGATTTTTAAAAAAAAAATTCCGGATTTTTCCAGATTTTTTTTCCGGATTTTTCCGGATTTTTTTTCCGGATTTTTTTTCTGGATTTTTTTTTTCCGGATTTTTTTTCCGGATTTTTTTCAGGATTTCTCCGGAGTTTTTTTTCCGGATTTTTTTTCCGGATTTTTCCGGATTTTTTTTTCCGGATTTTTTTTCCGGATTTTTCCGGATTTTTTTTCGGATTTTTCGGATTTTTTTTACGGATTTTTCAAAAAAAAAATTTCAGGATTTTTCGGATTTTTTTTCCGGATTTTTTTTCCAGATTTTTTTTCCTGATTTTTCCGGATTTTTTTTTCGGGATTTTTCCGGATTTTTTTTTTCCGGATTTTTTTTCCAGATTTTTTTTTCCAGATTTTTTTTCCTGATTTTTTTTTTCAGGATTTTTTTTTCAGGATTTTTTTTTTCAGGATTTTTCCATATTTTTTTTCCGGATTTTTCAAAAAAAAAATTTTCGGATTTTTTTTTTTCCGGATTTATTTTTTCCAGATTTTTTGGATTTTTTTTCCGGATTTTTCAAAAAAAAAATTTCCGGATATTTTTTTCCGGATTTTTTTTCCGGATTTTTCCATATTTTTTTTCCGGATTTTTCACAAAAAAAATTCCGGATTTTTCCAGATTTTTTTTTCCGGATTTTTCGGATTCTTTTTCCGGATTTTTTTTTCCAGATTTTTTTTCCGGATTTTTTTTTCCTGATTTTTTTTTTCCGGATTTTTTTTCCGGATTTTTTTTTTACTGATTTTTTTTTCCGGACTTTTTTTTCCCGGATTTTTCCGGATTTTTTTTTTCCGGATTTTTTTTCCGGATTTTTTTTTCCGGATTTTTTTTTTCGGATTTTTTTTCCGGATTTTTCCGGATTTTTTTTCCGGATTTTTTTTTCCGGATTTTTCCGGATTTTTTTTTCGGATTTTTTTTTCCAGATTTTTTTTCCGGATTTTTCCGGATTTTTTTTGCTGATTTTTTTTTTCAGGATTTTTTTTTCCTGATTTTTTTTTTCAGGATTTTTTCATATTTTTTTTCCGGATTTTTCAAAAAAAAAATTCCGGAATTTTCCGGATTTTTTTTTCGGGATTTTTCCAAAAAAAATTTCCGGAATTTTTTTTTCGGGATTTTTCCGGATTTTTTTTCCAGATTTTTTTTCCTGATTTTTTTTTTCCGAATTTGTCAAAAAAAAAATTTTCGGATTTTTTTTTTCCGGATTTATTTTTTCCAGATTTTTTGGATTTTTTTTCCGGATTTTTCAAAAAAAAAATTTCCGGATATTTTTTTCCGGATTTTTTTTTCCGGATTTTTCCATATTTTTTTTCCGGATTTTTCCAAAAAAAAATTCCGGATTTTTCCAGATTTTTTTTTCCGGATTTTTCGGATTTTTTTTCCGGATTTTTTTTTCCAGATTTTTTTTCCGGATTTTTTTTTCCTGATTTTTATTTTCCGGATTTTTTTTCCGGATTTTTTTTTCCGGATTTTTTTTTTCGGACTTTTTTTCCGGGATTTTTCCAAAAAAAAATTTCAGGATTTTTCGGATTTTTTTTCCGGATTTTTTTTCCAGATTTTTTTTCCGGATTTTTCCGGATTTTTTTTCCGGATTTTTTTTTTCCGGATTTTTGTTTCCGGATTTTTCCATATTTTTTTTCCGGATTTTTCAAAAAAAAAATTCCGGATTTTTCCGGATTTTTTTTTTCGGGATTTTTCCAAAAAAAAATTTCCGGATTTTTTTTTTCGGGATTTTTCCGGATTTTTTTTTCCGGATTTTTCGGATTTTTTTTCCGGATTTTTTTTCCAGATTTTTTTTCCGGATTTTTTCGGATTTTTTTTCCGGATTTTTTTCCTGATTTTTTTTTTCCGAATTTGTCAAAAAAAAAAATTTCGGATTTATTTTTTCTGGAATTATTTTTTCCAGATTTTTTGGATTTTTTTTCCGGATTTTTCAAAAAAAAAATTTCCGGATATTTTTTTCCGGATTTTTTTTTCAGGATTTTTCCATATTTTTTTTCCGGATTTTTAAAAAAAAAATTCCGGATTTTTCCAGATTTTTTTTCCGGATTTTTCCGGATTTTTTTTCCGGATTTTTTTTTTCCGGATTTTTGTTTCCGGATTTTTCCATATTTTTTTCCGGATTTTTCAAAAAAAAAATTCCGGATTTTTCCGGATTTTTTTTTTCGGGATTTTTCCAAAAAAAAATTTCCGGATTTTTTTTTTCGGGATTTTTCCGGATTTTTTTTTCCGGATTTTTCGGATTTTTTTTCCGGATTTTTTTTCTGGATTTTTTTTCCGGATTTTTCCGAAGTTTTTTTTCCGGATTTTTCCGGATTTTTTTTCCGGAGTTCTTTTTCGGATTTTTTTTCCGGATTTTTCCGGATTTTTTTTCGGATTTTTTTTTCTGCATTTTTTTCCGGATTTCTTTCCGGATTTTTCCGGAGTTTTTTTTCCGGATTTTTTTTCCGGGTTTTTTTTCCGGATTTTTTTTCGGATTTTTTTTCTGCATTTTTTTTCTGGATTTTTTTTTTCCGGATTTTTTTTCCGGATTTTTTTCAGGATTTTTCCGGAGTTTTTTTTCCGGATTTTTTTTCCGGATTTTTCCGGATTTTTTTTTCCGGATTTTTTTTCCGGATTTTTCCGGATTTTTTTTCCGGATTTTTCCGGGTTTTTTTTTTTCCGGATTTTTTTTTCCGTATTTCTTTCCGGATTTTTCCGGAGTTTTTTTTCCGGATTTTTTTTCCCGGAGTTTTTTTCTGGATTTTTTTTCCGGATTTTTTTTCCGGATTTTTTTTCCGGGTTTTTTTTCCGGATTTTTCCGGATTTTTTTTCGGATTTTTTTTCTGCATTTTTTTTCCGGATTTTTTTCCAGATTTTTTTTTCCCGGATTTTTTTTCTGGATTTTTTTTTCCGGATTTTTCCGGATTTTTTTTTCCGGATTTTTTTTTCCGGATTTTTTTTCCGGATTTTTACGAAGTTTTTTTTTCGGATTTCTTTCCAGATTTTTCCGGAGTTTTTTTTCCGGATTTTTTTTCCCGGAATTTTTTTCTGGATTTTTTTTTCCGGATTTTTTTTTTCCGGATTTTTTTTCCGGATTTTTTTTTCCAGATTTTTCCGAAGTTTTTTTTCCGGAGTTTTTTCTGGATTTTTCCGGATTTTTTTTTCGGATCTTTCCGGATTTTTCCGGAGTTTTTTTTCCGGATTTTTTTCCCAGATTTTTTTTCTGGATTTTTTTTCCGGATTTTTCCGGATTTTTTTTTCCGGATTTTTTTTCCGGATTTTTCCATATTTTTTTTCCGGATTTTTCAAAAAAAAAATTTTCGGATTTTTTTTTTTCCGGATTTATTTTTTCCAGATTTTTTGGATTTTTTTTCCGGATTTTTCAAAAAAAAAATTTCCGGATATTTTTTTCCGGATTTTTTTTCCGGATTTTTCCATATTTTTTTTCCGGATTTTTCACAAAAAAAATTCCGGATTTTTCCAGATTTTTTTTTCCGGATTTTTCGGATTTTTTTTCTGGATTTTTTTTTCCAGATTTTTTTTCCGGATTTTTTTTTCCTGATTTTTTTTTTCCGGATTTTTTTTCCGGATTTTTTTTTTACTGATTTTTTTTTCCGGACTTTTTTTTCCCGGATTTTTCCGGATTTTTTTTTTCCGGATTTTTTTTCCGGATTTTTTTTTCCGGATTTTTTTTTTCGGATTTTTTTTCCGGATTTTTCCGGATTTTTTTTCCGGATTTTTTTTTCCGGATTTTTCCGGATTTTTTTTTTCGGATTTTTTTTTCCAGATTTTTTTTCCGGATTTTTCCGGATTTTTTTTGCTGATTTTTTTTTTCAGGATTTTTTTTTCCTGATTTTTTTTTTCAGGATTTTTTCATATTTTTTTTCCGGATTTTTCAAAAAAAAAATTCCGGAATTTTCCGGATTTTTTTTTCGGGATTTTTCCAAAAAAAATTTCCGGAATTTTTTTTTCGGGATTTTTCCGGATTTTTTTTTCCAGATTTTTTTTCCGGATTTTTCCGGATTTTTTGTTTCCGGATTTTTCCGGATTTTTTTTCCGGATTTTTTTTTCCTGATTTTTTTTTTCCGGATTTTTTTTCCGGATTTTTTTTTACTGATTTTTTTTTCCGGATTTTTTTTTCCGGATTTTTTCGGATTTTTTTTACCGGATTTTTTTTCCGGATTTTTTTTACCGGACTTTTTTTCCGGATTTTTCCTGATTTTTTTTTCCGGATTTTTCGGATTTTTTTTCCGGATTTTTTTTTCCAGATTTTTTTTCCAGATTTTTCCGGATTTTTTTTTTCGGGATTTTTCCAAAAAAAAATTTCCGGATTTTTTTTTTCGGGATTTTTCCGGATTTTTTTTTCCGGATTTTTCGGATTTTTTTTCCGGATTTTTTCCAGATTTTTTTTCCGGATTTTTTCGGATTTTTTTTCCGGATTTTTTTCCTGATTTTTTTTTTCCGAATTTGTCAAAAAAAAAAATTTCGGATTTATTTTTTCTGGAATTATTTTTTCCAGATTTTTTGGATTTTTTTTCCGGATTTTTCAAAAAAAAAATTTCCGGATATTTTTTTCCGGATTTTTTTTTCAGGATTTTTCCATATTTTTTTTCCGGATTTTTAAAAAAAAAATTCCGGATTTTTCCAGATTTTTTTTCCGGATTTTTCCGGATTTTTTTTCCGGATTTTTTTTTTCCGGATTTTTGTTTCCGGATTTTTCCATATTTTTTTTCCGGATTTTTCAAAAAAAAAATTCCGGATTTTTCCGGATTTTTTTTTTCGGGATTTTTCCAAAAAAAAATTTCCGGATTTTTTTTTTCGGGATTTTTCCGGATTTTTTTTTCCGGATTTTTCTGATTTTTTTTCCGGATTTTTTTTCCAGATTTTTTTTCCGGATTTTTCCGAAGTTTTTTTTCCGGATTTTTCCGGATTTTTTTTCCGGAGTTCTTTTTCGGATTTTTTTTCCGGATTTTTCCGGATTTTTTTTCGGATTTTTTTTTCTGCATTTTTTTCCGGATTTCTTTCCGGATTTTTCCGGAGTTTTTTTTCCGGATTTTTTTTCCGGGTTTTTTTTCCGGATTTTTCCGGATTTTTTTTCGGATTTTTTTTCTGCATTTTTTTTCTGGATTTTTTTTTTCCGGATTTTTTTTCCGGATTTTTTTCAGGATTTTTCCGGAGTTTTTTTTCCGGATTTTTTTTCCGGATTTTTCCGGATTTTTTTTTCCGGATTTTTTTTCCGGATTTTTCCGGATTTTTTTTCCGGATTTTTCCGGGTTTTTTTTTTCCGGATTTTTTTTTCCGTATTTCTTTCCGGATTTTTCCGGAGTTTTTTTTCCGGATTTTTTTTCCCGGAGTTTTTTTCTGGATTTTTTTTCCGGATTTTTTTTCCGGGTTTTTTTTCTGGATTTTTCCGGATTTTTTTTCGGATTTTTTTTCTGCATTTTTTTTCCGGATTTTTTTTCCAGATTTTTTTTTCCCGGATTTTTTTTCTGGATTTTTTTTCCGGATTTTTTTTCCGGATTTTTTTCAGGATTTTTCCGGAGTTTTTTTTCCGGATTTTTTTTCCGGATTTTTCCGGATTTTTTTTTCCGGATTTTTTTTCCGGATTTTTCCGGATTTTTTTTCCGGATTTTTCCGGGTTTTTTTTTTCCGGATTTTTTTTTCCGTATTTCTTTCCGGATTTTTCCGGAGTTTTTTTTCCGGATTTTTTTTCCCGGAGTTTTTTTCTGGATTTTTTTTCCGGATTTTTTTTCCGGATTTTTTTTCCGGGTTTTTTTTCCGGATTTTTCCGGATTTTTTTTCGGATTTTTTTTCTGCATTTTTTTTCCGGATTTTTTTTCCAGATTTTTTTTTCCCGGATTTTTTTTCTGGATTTTTTTTTCCGGATTTTTCCGGATTTTTTTTTCCGGATTTTTTTTTCCGGATTTTTTTTCCGGATTTTTACGAAGTTTTTTTTTCGGATTTCTTTCCAGATTTTTCCGGAGTTTTTTTTCCGGATTTTTTTTCCCGGATTTTTTTTCTGGATTTTTTTTTCCGGATTTTTTTTTTCCGGATTTTTTTTCCGGATTTTTTTTTCCAGATTTTTCCGAAGTTTTTTTTCCGGAGTTTTTTCTGGATTTTTCCGGATTTTTTTTTCGGATCTTTCCGGATTTTTCCGGAGTTTTTTTTCCGGATTTTTTTCCCGGATTTTTTTTCTGGATTTTTTTTCCGGATTTTTCCGGATTTTTTTTTCCGGATTTTTTTTCCGGATTTTTCCGGATTTTTTTTCCGGGTTTTTTTTCCGGATTTTTTTTCCGGATTTTTTTTTCCGGATTTCTTTCCGGATTTTTCCGGAGTTTTTTTTCCGGATTTTTTTTCCCGGATTTTTTTTTCTGGATTTTTTTTCCGGATTTTTCCGAAGTTTTTTGTTCGGATTTTTTTTCTGGATTTTTTTTTCGGATTTTTTTTTCTGCATTTTTTTTCTGGATTTTTTTTTTCTGGATTTTTTTTTCCGGATTTTTTTTTCCGGATTTCTTTCCGGATTTTCCCGGAGTTTTTTTTCCGGATTTTTTTTCCCGGATTTTTTTTCTGGATTTTTTTTCCGGATGTTTTTTTCTGGATTTTTTTTCCGGATTTTTTTTCCGGAGTTCTTTTTCGGATTTTTTTTCCGGATTTTTCCGGATTTTTTTTCCGGATTTTTTTTCCAGATTTTTTTTTCCCGGATTTTTTTTCTGGATTTTTTTTCCGGATTTTTTTTCCGGATTTTTTTTCTGGATTTTTTTTTTCCGGATTTTTTTTCCGGATTTTTTTCAGGATTTTTCCGGAGTTTTTTTTCCGGAGTTTTTTTTCCGGATTTTTTTTCCGGATTTTTCCGGATTTTTTTTTCCGGATTTTTTTTCCGGATTTTTCCGGATTTTTTTTTCGGATTTTTCGGATTTTTTTTACGGATTTTTCAAAAAAAAAATTTCAGGATTTTTCGGATTTTTTTTCCGGATTTTTTTTCCAGATTTTTTTTCCTGATTTTTCCGGATTTTTTTTTCGGGATTTTTCCGGATTTTTTTTTTCCGGATTTTTTTTCCAGATTTTTTTTTCCAGATTTTTTTTCCTGATTTTTTTTTTCAGGATTTTTTTTTCAGGATTTTTTTTTCAGGATTTTTCCATATTTTTTTTCCGGATTTGTAAAAAAAAAAAATTTCGGATTTTTTTTTTTCCGGATTTATTTTTTCCAGATTTTTTGGATTTTTTTTCCGGATTTTTCAAAAAAAAAATTTCCGGATATTTTTTTCCGGATTTTTTTTCCGGATTTTTCCATATTTTTTTTCCGGATTTTTCACAAAAAAAATTCCGGATTTTTCCAGATTTTTTTTTCTGGATTTTTCGGATTTTTTTTCCGGATTTTTTTTTCCAGATTTTTTTTCCTGATTTTTTTTTCCTGATTTTTTTTTTCCGGAGTTTTTTTTCCGGATTTTTTTCCCGGATTTTTTTTCTGGATTTTTTTTCCGGATTTTTCCGGATTTTTTTTTCCGGATTTTTTTTCCGGATTTTTCCGGATTTTTTTTCCGGGTTTTTTTTCCGGATTTTTTTTCCGGATTTTTTTTTCCGGATTTCTTTCCGGATTTTTCCGGAGTTTTTTTTCCGGATTTTTTTTCCCGGATTTTTTTTTCCGGATTTTTTTTCCGGATTTTTCCGAAGTTTTTTGTTCGGATTTTTTTTCTGGATTTTTTTTTCGGATTTTTTTTTCTGCATTTTTTTTCTGGATTTTTTTTTTCTGGATTTTTTTTTCCGGATTTTTTTTTCCGGATTTCTTTCCGGATTTTCCCGGAGTTTTTTTTCCGGATTTTTTTTCCCGGATTTTTTTTCTGGATTTTTTTTCCGGATGTTTTTTTCTGGATTTTTTTTCCGGATTTTTTTTCCGGAGTTCTTTTTCGGATTTTTTTTCCGGATTTTTCCGGATTTTTTTTCCGGATTTTTTTTCCAGATTTTTTTTTCCCGGATTTTTTTTCTGGATTTTTTTTCCGGATTTTTTTTCCGGATTTTTCCGGATTTTTTTTTCGGATTTTTCGGATTTTTTTTACGGATTTTTCAAAAAAAAAATTTCAGGATTTTTCGGATTTTTTTTCCGGATTTTTTTTCCAGATTTTTTTTCCTGATTTTTCCGGATTTTTTTTTCGGGATTTTTCCGGATTTTTTTTTTCCGGATTTTTTTTCCAGATTTTTTTTTCCAGATTTTTTTTCCTGATTTTTTTTTTCAGGATTTTTTTTTCAGGATTTTTTTTTTCAGGATTTTTCCATATTTTTTTTCCGGATTTGTAAAAAAAAAAATTTTCGGATTTTTTTTTTTCCGGATTTATTTTTTCCAGATTTTTTGGATTTTTTTTCCGGATTTTTCAAAAAAAAAATTTCCGGATATTTTTTTCCGGATTTTTTTTCCGGATTTTTCCATATTTTTTTTCCGGATTTTTCACAAAAAAAATTCCGGATTTTTCCAGATTTTTTTTTCCGGATTTTTCGGATTTTTTTTCCGGATTTTTTTTTCCAGATTTTTTTTCCGGATTTTTTTTTCCTGATTTTTTTTTTCCGGATTTTTTTTCCGGATTTTTTTTTTACTGATTTTTTTTTCCGGACTTTTTTTTCCCGGATTTTTCCGGATTTTTTTTTTCCGGATTTTTTTTCCGGATTTTTTTTTCCGGATTTTTTTTTTCGGATTTTTTTTCCGGATTTTTCCGGATTTTTTTTCCGGATTTTTTTTTCCGGATTTTTCCGGATTTTTTTTTTCGGATTTTTTTTTCCAGATTTTTTTTCCGGATTTTTCCGGATTTTTTTTGCTGATTTTTTTTTTCAGGATTTTTTTTTCCTGATTTTTTTTTTCAGGATTTTTTCATATTTTTTTTCCGGATTTTTCAAAAAAAAAATTCCGGAATTTTCCGGATTTTTTTTTCGGGATTTTTCCAAAAAAAATTTCCGGAATTTTTTTTTCGGGATTTTTCCGGATTTTTTTTTCCGGATTTTTTTTCCGGATTTTTTTTTCCAGATTTTTTTTCCGGATTTTTCCGGATTTTTTGTTTCCGGATTTTTCCGGATTTTTTTTCCGGATTTTTTTTTCCTGATTTTTTTTTTCCGGATTTTTTTTCCGGATTTTTTTTTACTGATTTTTTTTTCCGGATTTTTTTTTCCGGATTTTTTCGGATTTTTTTTACCGGATTTTTTTTCCGGATTTTTTTTACCGGACTTTTTTTCCGGATTTTTCCTGATATTTTTTTCCGGATTTTTTTTTCCGGATTTTTCCATATTTTTTTTCCGGATTTTTCAAAAAAAAAATTCCGGATTTTTCCGGATTTTTTTTTTCGGGATTTTTCCAAAAAAAAATTTCCGGATTTTTTTTTTCGGGATTTTTCCGGATTTTTTTTTCCGGATTTTTCGGATTTTTTTTCCGGATTTTTTTTCCAGATTTTTTTTCCGGATTTTTCCGGATTTTTTTTCCAGATTTTTTTTCCTGATTTTTTTTTTCCGAATTTGTCAAAAAAAAAATTTTCGGATTTTTTTTTTCCGGATTTATTTTTTCCAGATTTTTTGGATTTTTTTTCCGGATTTTTCAAAAAAAAAATTTCCGGATATTTTTTTCCGGATTTTTTTTTCAGTATTTTTCCATATTTTTTTTCCGGATTTTTCCAAAAAAAAATTCCGGATTTTTCCAGATTTTTTTTTCCGGATTTTTCGGATTTTTTTTCCGGATTTTTTTTTCCCGGATTTTTCCGGATTTTTTTTTTACTGATTTTTTTTCCGGATTTTTTTTTTTCGGATTTTTGTTTCCGGATTTTTCCATATTTTTTTTCCGGATTTTTCAAAAAAAAAATTCCGGATTTTTCCGGATTTTTTTTTTCGGGATTTTTCCAAAAAAAAATTTCCGGATTTTTTTTTTCGGGATTTTTCCGGATTTTTTTTTCAGGATTTTTCCATATTTTTTTTCCGGATTTTTAAAAAAAAAAATTCCGGATTTTTCCAGATTTTTTTTCCGGATTTTTTTTCCGGGTTTTTTTTCCGGATTTTTTTTCCGGATTTTTTTTTCCGGATTTCTTTCCGGATTTTTCCGGAGTTTTTTTTCCGGATTTTTTTTCCCGGATTTTTTTTTCCGGATTTTTTTTCCGGATTTTTCCGAAGTTTTTTGTTCGGATTTTTTTTCTGGATTTTTTTTTCGGATTTTTTTTTCTGCATTTTTTTTCTGGATTTTTTTTTTCTGGATTTTTTTTTCCGGATTTTTTTTTCCGGATTTCTTTCCGGATTTTCCCGGAGTTTTTTTTCCGGATTTTTTTTCCCGGATTTTTTTTCTGGATTTTTTTTCCGGATGTTTTTTTCTGGATTTTTTTTCCGGATTTTTTTTCCGGAGTTCTTTTTCGGATTTTTTTTCCGGATTTTTCCGGATTTTTTTTCCGGATTTTTTTTCCAGATTTTTTTTTTCCGGATTTTTTTTCTGGATTTTTTTTCCGGATTTTTTTTCCGGATTTTTCCATATTTTTTTTCCGGATTTTTCACAAAAAAAATTCCGGATTTTTCCAGATTTTTTTTTCTGGATTTTTCGGATTTTTTTTCCGGATTTTTTTTTCCAGATTTTTTTTCCTGATTTTTTTTTCCTGATTTTTTTTTTCCGGAGTTTTTTTTCCGGATTTTTTTCCCGGATTTTTTTTCTGGATTTTTTTTCCGGATTTTTCCGGATTTTTTTTTCCGGATTTTTTTTCCGGATTTTTCCGGATTTTTTTTCCGGGTTTTTTTTCCGGATTTTTTTTCCGGATTTTTTTTCCCGGATTTTTTTTTCCGGATTTTTTTTCCGGATTTTTCCGAAGTTTTTTGTTCGGATTTTTTTTCTGGATTTTTTTTTCGGATTTTTTTTTCTGCATTTTTTTTCTGGATTTTTTTTTTCTGGATTTTTTTTTCCGGATTTTTTTTTCCGGATTTCTTTCCGGATTTTCCCGGAGTTTTTTTTCCGGATTTTTTTTCCCGGATTTTTTTTCTGGATTTTTTTTCCGGATGTTTTTTTCTGGATTTTTTTTCCGGATTTTTTTTCCGGAGTTCTTTTTCGGATTTTTTTTCCGGATTTTTCCGGATTTTTTTTCCGGATTTTTTTTCCAGATTTTTTTTTCCCGGATTTTTTTTCTGGATTTTTTTTCCGGATTTTTTTTCCGGATTTTTTTTCTGGATTTTTTTTTTCCGGATTTTTTTTCCGGATTTTTTTCAGGATTTTTCCGGAGTTTTTTTTCCGGATTTTTTTTCCGGATTTTTCCGGATTTTTTTTTCCGGATTTTTTTTCCGGATTTTTCCGGATTTTTTTTTCGGATTTTTCGGATTTTTTTTTACGGATTTTTCAAAAAAAAAATTTCAGGATTTTTCGGATTTTTTTTCCGGATTTTTTTTCCAGATTTTTTTTCCTGATTTTTCCGGATTTTTTTTTCGGGATTTTTCCGGATTTTTTTTTTCCGGATTTTTTTTCCAGATTTTTTTTTCCAGATTTTTTTTCCTGATTTTTTTTTTCAGGATTTTTTTTTCAGGATTTTTTTTTTCAGGATTTTTCCATATTTTTTTTCCGGATTTGTAAAAAAAAAAAATTTCGGATTTTTTTTTTTCCGGATTTATTTTTTCCAGATTTTTTGGATTTTTTTTCCGGATTTTTCAAAAAAAAAATTTCCGGATATTTTTTTCCGGATTTTTTTTCCGGATTTTTCCATATTTTTTTTCCGGATTTTTCACAAAAAAAATTCCGGATTTTTCCAGATTTTTTTTTCCGGATTTTTCGGATTTTTTTTCCGGATTTTTTTTTCCAGATTTTTTTTCCGGATTTTTTTTTCCTGATTTTTTTTTTCCGGATTTTTTTTCCGGATTTTTTTTTTACTGATTTTTTTTTTACTGATTTTTTTTTTCCGGACTTTTTTTTCCCGGATTTTTCCGGATTTTTTTTTTCCGGATTTTTTTTCCGGATTTTTTTTTCCGGATTTTTTTTTCGGATTTTTTTTTTCGGATTTTTTTTTCCAGATTTTTTTTCCGGATTTTTCCGGATTTTTTTTGCTGATTTTTTTTTTCAGGATTTTTTTTTCCTGATTTTTTTTTTCAGGATTTTTTCATATTTTTTTTCCGGATTTTTCAAAAAAAAAATTCCGGAATTTTCCGGATTTTTTTTTCGGGATTTTTCCAAAAAAAATTTCCGGAATTTTTTTTTCGGGATTTTTCCGGATTTTCTTTTCCGGATTTTTTTTCCGGATTTTTTTTTCCAGATTTTTTTTCCGGATTTTTCCGGATTTTTTGTTTCCGGATTTTTCCGGATTTTTTTTCCGGATTTTTTTTTCCTGATTTTTTTTTTCCGGATTTTTTTTCCGGATTTTTTTTTACTGATTTTTTTTTCCGGATTTTTTTTTCCGGATTTTTTCGGATTTTTTTTACCGGATTTTTTTTCCGGATTTTTTTTACCGGACTTTTTTTCCGGATTTTTCCTGATTTTTTTTTCCGGATTTTTCGGATTTTTTTTCCGGATTTTTTTTTCCAGATTTTTTTTCCAGATTTTTCCGGATTTTTTTTTTCGGGATTTTTCCAAAAAAAAATTTCCGGATTTTTTTTTTCGGGATTTTTCCGGATTTTTTTTTCCGGATTTTTCGGATTTTTTTTCCGGATTTTTTTTCCAGATTTTTTTTCCGGATTTTTCCGGATTTTTTTTCCAGATTTTTTTTCCTGATTTTTTTTTTCCGAATTTGTCAAAAAAAAAATTTTCGGATTTTTTTTTTCCGGATTTATTTTTTCCAGATTTTTTGGATTTTTTTTCCGGATTTTTCAAAAAAAAAATTTCCGGATATTTTTTTCCGGATTTTTTTTTCAGGATTTTTCCATATTTTTTTTCCGGATTTTTCCAAAAAAAAATTCCGGATTTTTCCAGATTTTTTTTTCCGGATTTTTTTTTCCCGGATTTTTCCGGATTTTTTTTTTACTGATTTTTTTTCCGGATTTTTTTTTTCCGGATTTTTGTTTCCGGATTTTTCCATATTTTTTTTCCGGATTTTTCAAAAAAAAAATTCCGGATTTTTCCGGATTTTTTTTTTCGGGATTTTTCCAAAAAAAAATTTCCGGATTTTTTTTTTCGGGATTTTTCCGGATTTTTTTTTCAGGATTTTTCCATATTTTTTTTCCGGATTTTTAAAAAAAAAAATTCCGGATTTTTCCAGATTTTTTTTCCGGATTTTTCCGGATTTTTTTTCCGGGTTTTTTTTCCGGATTTTTTTTCCGGATTTTTTTTTCCGGATTTCTTTCCGGATTTTTCCGGAGTTTTTTTTCCGGATTTTTTTTCCCGGATTTTTTTTTCCGGATTTTTTTTCCGGATTTTTCCGAAGTTTTTTGTTCGGATTTTTTTTCTGGATTTTTTTTTCGGATTTTTTTTTCTGCATTTTTTTTCTGGATTTTTTTTTTCTGGATTTTTTTTTCCGGATTTTTTTTTCCGGATTTCTTTCCGGATTTTCCCGGAGTTTTTTTTCCGGATTTTTTTTCCCGGATTTTTTTTCCGGATGTTTTTTTCTGGATTTTTTTTCCGGATTTTTTTTCCGGAGTTCTTTTTCGGATTTTTTTTCCCGGATTTTTTTTCTGGATTTTTTTTCCGGATTTTTTTTCCGGATTTTTTTTCTGGATTTTTTTTTTCCGGATTTTTTTTCCGGATTTTTTTCAGGATTTTTCCGGAGTTTTTTTTCCGGATTTTTTTTCCGGATTTTTCCGGATTTTTTTTTCCGGATTTTTTTTCCGGATTTTTCCGGATTTTTTTTTCGGATTTTTCGGATTTTTTTTACGGATTTTTCAAAAAAAAAATTTCAGGATTTTTCGGATTTTTTTTCCGGATTTTTTTTTTCAGGATTTTTCCATATTTTTTTTCCGGATTTGTAAAAAAAAAAATTTTCGGATTTTTTTTTTTCCGGATTTATTTTTTCCAGATTTTTGGATTTTTTTTCCGAATTTGTCAAAAAAAAAATTTCGGAATTTTTTTTTCCGGATTTATTTTTTCCGTATTTTTCTGATTTTTTTTCCAGATTTTTTTTCCAGATTTTTCCGGATTTTTTTTCCAGATTTTTTTTCCTGATTTTTTTTTCAGGATTTTTTTTTCCGGATTTTTTTTTTCCGGATTTTTCCAGATTTTTTTTCCGGATTTTTTTTTCCAGATTTTTTTTCCGGATTTCTCCGGATTTTTTGTTTCCGGATTTTTCCGGATTTTTTTTCCTGATTTTTTTTTTCCGGATTTGTCAAAAAAAAAATTTTCGGATTTTTTTTTTCCGGATTTATTTTTTCCGGATTTTTCGGATTTTTTTAAAAAAAAATTTCCGGATTTTTTTTTTCGGGATTTTTCCGGGTTTTTTTTTCCGGATTTTTCGGATTTTTTTTCCGGATTTTTCCTGATTTTTTTTTCCGGATTTTTCGGATTTTTTTTCCGGATTTTTTTTTCCAGATTTTTTTTCCGGATTTTTCCGGATTTTTTGTTTCCGGATTTTTCCGGATTTTTTTTCTGGATTTTTCAAAAAAAAAAATTCAGGATTTTTCGGATTTTTTTTCCGGATTTTTTTTCCAGATTTTTTTTCCGGATTTTTCCGGTTTTTGTTTCCGGATTTTTTTTCCTGATTTTTTTTTTCCGGATTTGTCAAAAAAAAAATTTTCGGATTTTTTTTTTCCGGATTTCTTTTTTCCGGATTTTTCGGATTTTTTTTCCGGATTTTTCAGAAAAAAAATTTCAGGATTTTTTTTTCCGGATTTTTTTTTTTCGGATTTTTTTTCCGGATTTTTTTTCCAGATTTTTTTTCCTGATTTTTCCGGATTTTTTTTTCGGGATTTTTCCGGATTTTTTTTTTCCGGATTTTTTTTCCCGATTTTCTTTTCCGGATTTTTCCAATTTTTTTTTTCTGGGCTTTCTTTTCCAGATTTTTCCCGATTTTTTTTATGGATATTTTTTTCAAGATTTTTCCCGATTTTTTTTTACGGATTTTTTTTTCAAGATTTTTACGGATTTTTTTTTCCGGGTTTTTTTTCCGGATTTTTTTTCCGGATTTTTTTTTCCAGATTTTTCCGAAGTTTTTTTTCCGGATTTTTTTCTGGATTTTTCCGGATTTTTTTTCGGATTTTTCCGGATTTTTTTTCCGGATTTTTTTTTCCGGATTTTTTTTCTGGATATTTTTTCCCGGATTTTTTTTCTGGAATTTTTTTTCCGGATTTTTTTTTCCGGATTTTTTTTCCGGATTTTTCCGAAGTTTTTTTTCCGGATTTTTCCGGATTTTTTTTCCGGAGTTCTTTTTCGGATTTCTTTCCGGATTTTTCCGGAGTTTTTTTTCCGGATTTTTTTCCCGGATTTTTTTTCCGGATTTTTTTTTTCCGTTTTTTTTTCCGGAGTTCTTTTTCGGATTTTTTCTCTGGATTTTTCCGGATTTTTTTTTCGGATTTTTTTTTCTGCATTTTTTTCCGGATTTTTTTTTCCGGATTTTTTTTCCAGATTTTTTTTCCCGGATTTTTTTTCCGGATTTTTTTTCTGGATTTTTTTTTTCCGGATTTTTTTCCGGATTTTTTTTCCGGATTTATTTTCCGGATTTTTACGAAGTTTTTTTTTCGGATTTTTTTTCCGGATTTTTTTTTCCGGATTTTTTTTCCAGATTTTTTTTCCCGGATTTTTTTTCTGGATTTTTTTTCCGGATTTTTTTTCCGGATTTTTTTTCTGGATTTTTTTTTTCCGGATTTTTTTTCCGGATTTTTTTCCGGATTTTTCCGGAGTTTTTTTTCCGGATTTTTTTTTCCGGATTTTTTTTCCGGATTTTTACGAAGTTTTTTTTTCGGATTTCTTTCCAGATTTTTCCGGAGTTTTTTTTCCGGATTTTTTTTCCCGGATTTTTTTTCTGGATTTTTTTTTCCGGATTTTTTTTTTCCGGATTTTTTTTCCGGATTTTTTTTTCCAGATTTTTCCGAAGTTTTTTTTCCGGATTTTTTTCTGGATTTTTCCGGATTTTTTTTTCGGATTTTTCCGGATTTTTTTTCCGGATTTTTTTTTCCGGATTTTTTTTCTGGATATTTTTTCCGGATTTTTCCGGATTTTTTTTTTCGGATTTTTTTTTCCGGATTTTTTTTCCCGGATTTTTCCGGATTTTTTTTTTCCGGATTTTTCGGATTTTTTTTCCGGATTTTTTTTTCCAGATTTTTTTTCCTGATTTTTCCGGATTTTTTTTTCGGGATTTTTCCGGATTTTTTTTTTCCGGATTTTTTTTCCGGATTTTTCCGGATTTTTTTTTTCGGATTTTTTTTTCCGGATTTTTTTTCCCGGATTTTTCCGGATTTTTTTTTTCCGGATTTTTCGGATTTTTTTTCCGGATTTTTTTTTCCAGATTTTTTTTCCTGATTTTTTTTTTCAGGATTTTTTTTTCAGGATTTTTTTTTTCAGGATTTTTCCATATTTTTTTTCCGGATTTGTCAAAAAAAAAATTTTCGGATTTTTTTTTTCCGGATTTATTTTTTCCGGATTTTTCTGATTTTTTTTCCGGATTTTGTTTCTGGATTTTTCCATATTTTTTTTCCGGATTTTTCAAAAAAAAAATTCCGGATTTTTCCGGATTTTTTTTTCGGGATTTTTCCAAAAAAAAAATTCCGGATTTTTTTTTTCGGGATTTTTCCGGATTTTGTTTCCGGATTTTTCCATATTTTTTTTCCGAATTTTTTTTTACAGATTTTTTTTTCCGGATTTTTTTTTCCCGGATTTTTCCGGATTTTTTTTTCCGGATTTTTTTTCCGGATTTTTCCGGATTTTTTTTTTTCAGATTTTTTTTCCGGATTTTTTTCCGGATTTTCTTTCCGGATTATTTTTCAGTATTTTTCCGGATTTTTTTTTCCGGATTTTTCCGGATTTTTATTTTCCGGATTTTTATTTTCCGGATTTTTTTTTCGGATTTTTTTTTCCTGATTTTTCCGGATTTTTTTTTCCTGGTTTTTTCGGATTTTTTTTTTCGGATTTCTCTGGATTTTTTTTTTCTGATTTTTCCGGATTTTTATTTCCGGATTTTTTTGGATTTTTTTTTTTGGATTTCCGGATTTGTCAAAAAAAAAAATTTCGGATTTTTTTTTTTCGGATTTTTTTTTCCGGATTTTTCAAAAAAAAAATTTCAGGATTTTTTTCTCAGGATTTTTTTTTTCCGGATTTTTTTTTCCGGATTTTTCCATATTTTTTTTCAGGATTTTTCAAAAAAAAAAATCCGGATTTTGTTTTCGGGATTTTTCCGGATTTTGTTTCCGGATTTTTCCATATTTTTTTTCCGGATTTTTCGAAAAAAAAATTCCGGATTTTTTCGGATTTTTTTTTCCGGATTTTTCCTGATTTTTTTTTCCGGATTTTTTTTCCTGATTTTTTTTTTCCGGATTTGTCAAAAAAAAAAATTTCGGATTTTTTTTTTCTGGATTTATTTTTTCCGGATTTTTCGGATTTTTTTTCCGGATTTTTCAAAAAAAAAAATTCAGGATTTTTTTTTCCGGATTTTTTTTTTCCGGATTTTTTTTTCCGGATTTTTCCATATTTTTTTTCCAGATTTTTCAAAAAAAAAATTCCGGATTTTTCCGGATTTTTTTTTTGGGATTTTTCCGGATTTTTTTTTTGGGATTTTTCCGGATTTTTTTTTCCGGATTTTTTGGATTTTTTTTCCGGATTTTTTTTTCCAGATTTTTTTTCTGGATTTTTCCGGATTTTTTGTTTCCGGATTTTTCCGGATTTTTTTTCCTGATTTTTCCGGATTTATTTTCCTGATTTTTTTTTCCTGATTTTTTTTTTCCGGATTTTTTTTCTGGATTTTTTTTTCCTGATTTTTTCGGATTTTTTTTTCCTGATTTTTTCGGATTTTTTTTCCAGATTTTTTTTCCGGATTTTTCCGGATTTTTTTTCCGGATTTTTTTTCCTGATTTTTTTTTTCCGGATTTGTCAAAAAAAAAATTTCAGGATTTTTTTTTCCGGATTTTTTTTTTCCAGATTTTTCGGATTTTTTTTCCGGATTTTAAAAAAAAAAAATTTCAGGATTTTTCGGATTTTTTTTCCGGATTTTTTTTCCAGATTTTTTTTCCTGATTTTTCCGGATTTTTTTTTCGGGATTTTTCCGGATTTTTTTTTTCCGGATTTTTTTTCCGGATTTTTTTTTCCAGATTTTTTTTCCTGATTTTTTTTTTCAGGATTTTTTTTTCAGGATTTTTTTTTTCAGGATTTTTCCTGATTTTTTTTTCCGGATTTGTCAAAAAAAAAATTTTCGGATTTTTTTTTTCCGGATTTATTTTTTCCAGATTTTTTGGATTTTTTTTCCGGATTTTTAAAAAAAAAAATTTCCGGATATTTTTTTCCGGATTTTTTTTTCCGGATTTTTCCATATTTTTTTTCCGGATTTTTAAAAAAAAAAATTCCGGATTTTTCCAGATTTTTTTTTCTGGATTTTTCGGATTTTTTTTCCGGATCTTTTTTTCCAGATTTTTTTTCCTGATTTTTTTTTCCTGATTTTTTTTTTCCGGATTTTTTTTCCGGATTTTTTTTTTACTGATTTTTTTTCCGGAGTTCTTTTTCGGATTTTTTTTCCGGATTTTTCCGGATTTTTTTTCCGGATTTTTTTTCCAGATTTTTTTTTCCCGGATTTTTTTTCTGGATTTTTTTTCCGGATTTTTTTTCCGGATTTTTTTTCTGGATTTTTTTTTTCCGGATTTTTTTTCCGGATTTTTTTCAGGATTTTTCCGGAGTTTTTTTTCCGGATTTTTTTACCGGATTTTTCCGGATTTTTTTTCCGGATTTTTTTTCCGGATTTTTCCGGATTTTTTTTTCGGATTTTTCGGATTTTTTTTCTGGATTTTTCAAAAAAAAAAATTCAGGATTTTTCGGATTTTTTTTCCGGATTTTTTTTCCAGATTTTTTTTCCGGATTTTTTTTCCTGATTTTTTTTTTCCGGATTAGTCAAAAAAAAAATTTTCGGATTTTTTTTTTCCGGATTTATTTTTTCCGGATTTTTCGGATTTTTTTTCCGGATTTTTCAGAAAAAAAATTTCAGGATTTTTTTTTCCGGATTTTTTTTTTCCGGATTTTTTTTTCCGGATTTTTCCATATTTTTTTTCAGGATTTTCAAAAAAAAAATTCCGGATTTTTCCGGATTTTTTTTCCGGATTTTTTTTCCTGATTTTTTTTTCCGGATTTGTCAAAAAAAAAAATTCGGATTTTTTTTTCCGGATTTATTTTTTCCGGATTTTTCGGATTTTTTTTCCGGATTTTTCAAAAAAAAAAATTTCCGGATTTTTTTTTTCGGGATTTTTCCGGGTTTTTTTTTCCGGATTTTTCGGATTTTTTTTCCGGATTTTTCCGGATTTTTTTTTCCGGATTTTTTTTTTCCGGATTTTTTTTTCCGGATTTTTCCATATTTTTTTTCCGGATTTTTCAAAAAAAAAAATTCCGGATTTTTCCGGATTTTTTTTTTCGGGATTTTTCCAAAAAAAAATTTCCGGATTTTTTTTTTCGGGATTTTTCCGGATTTTTTTTCCGGATTTTTCCGGATTTTTTTTTCCGGATTTTTTTTCCGGATTTTTTTTCCGGATTTTTTTTTCCAGATTTTTCCGAAGTTTTTTTTCCGGATTTTTTTCTGGATTTTTCCGGATTTTTTTTCGGATTTTTCCGGATTTTTTTTCCGGATTTTTTTTTCCGGATTTTTTTTCTGGATATTTTTTCCCGGATTTTTTTTCTGGAATTTTTTTTCCGGATTTTTTTTTCCGGATTTTTTTTCCGGATTTTTCCGAAGTTTTTTTTCCGGATTTTTCCGGATTTTTTTTCCGGAGTTCTTTTTCGGATTTCTTTCCGGATTTTTCCGGAGTTTTTTTTCCGGATTTTTTTCCCGGATTTTTTTTCCGGATTTTTTTTTTCCGTTTTTTTTTCCGGAGTTCTTTTTCGGATTTTTTCTCTGGATTTTTCCGGATTTTTTTTTCGGATTTTTTTTTCTGCATTTTTTTCCGGATTTTTTTTTCCGGATTTTTTTTCCAGATTTTTTTTCCCGGATTTTTTTTCCGGATTTTTTTTCTGGATTTTTTTTTTCCGGATTTTTTTCCGGATTTATTTTCCGGATTTTTACGAAGTTTTTTTTTCGGATTTTTTTTCCGGATTTTTTTTTCCGGATTTTTTTTCCAGATTTTTTTTCCCGGATTTTTTTTCTGGATTTTTTTTCCGGATTTTTTTTCCGGATTTTTTTTCTGGATTTTTTTTTTCCGGATTTTTTTTCCGGATTTTTTTCCGGATTTTTCCGGAGTTTTTTTTCCGGATTTTTTTTTCCGGATTTTTTTTCCGGATTTTTACGAAGTTTTTTTTTCGGATTTCTTTCCAGATTTTTCCGGAGTTTTTTTTCCGGATTTTTTTTCCCGGATTTTTTTTCTGGATTTTTTTTTCCGGATTTTTTTTTTCCGGATTTTTTTTCCGGATTTTTTTTTCCAGATTTTTCCGAAGTTTTTTTTCCGGATTTTTTTCTGGATTTTTCCGGATTTTTTTTTCGGATTTTTCCGGATTTTTTTTCCGGATTTTTTTTTCCGGATTTTTTTTCTGGATATTTTTTCCGGATTTTTCCGGATTTTTTTTTTCGGATTTTTTTTTCCGGATTTTTTTTCCCGGATTTTTCCGGATTTTTTTTTTCCGGATTTTTCGGATTTTTTTTCCGGATTTTTTTTTCCAGATTTTTTTTCCTGATTTTTCCGGATTTTTTTTTCGGGATTTTTCCGGATTTTTTTTTTCCGGATTTTTTTTCCGGATTTTTCCGGATTTTTTTTTTCGGATTTTTTTTTCCGGATTTTTTTTCCCGGATTTTTCCGGATTTTTTTTTTCCGGATTTTTCGGATTTTTTTTCCGGATTTTTTTTTCCAGATTTTTTTTCCTGATTTTTTTTTTCAGGATTTTTTTTTCAGGATTTTTTTTTTCAGGATTTTTCCATATTTTTTTTCCGGATTTGTCAAAAAAAAAATTTTCGGATTTTTTTTTTCCGGATTTATTTTTTCCGGATTTTTCTGATTTTTTTTCCGGATTTTGTTTCCGGATTTTTCCATATTTTTTTTCCGGATTTTTCAAAAAAAAAATTCCGGATTTTTCCGGATTTTTTTTTCGGGATTTTTCCAAAAAAAAAATTCCGGATTTTTTTTTTCGGGATTTTTCCGGATTTTGTTTCCGGATTTTTCCATATTTTTTTTCCGAATTTTTTTTTACAGATTTTTTTTTCCGGATTTTTTTTTCCTGGATTTTTCCGGATTTTTTTTTCCGGATTTTTTCGGATTTTTATTTCCGGAATTTTTTTTTCGGATTTTTTTTCCGGATTTTTCCGGATTTTTTTTTCCGGATTTTTTCGGATTTTTTTTTCCGTATTTTTCCGGATTTTTTTCCGGATTTTTCCGGATTTTTTTTCCGGATTTTTTTTTCCGGATTTTTTTTTCCGGATTTTTTTTCCGGATTTTTTTTTACTGATTTTTTTTTCCGGATTTTTTTTTACTGATTTTTTCGGATTTTTTTTACCGGATTTTTTTACCGGATTTTTTTTCCGGATTTTTTTTACTGGACTTTTTTTCCGGATTTTTCCGGATTTTTTTTTTTCAGATTTTTTTTCCGGATTTTTTTCCGGATTTTTTTTCCGGATTATTTTTCAGTATTTTTCCGGATTTTTTTTTCCGGATTTTTCCGGATTTTTATTTTCCGGATTTTTATTTTCCGGATTTTTTTTTCGGATTTTTTTTTCCTGATTTTTCCGGATTTTTTTTTCCTGGTTTTTTCGGATTTTTTTTTTCGGATTTCTCTGGATTTTTTTTTCTGATTTTTCCGGATTTTTATTTCCGGATTTTTTTGGATTTTTTTTTTTGGATTTCCGGATTTGTCAAAAAAAAAAATTTCGGATTTTTTTTTTTCGGATTTTTTTTTCCGGATTTTTCAAAAAAAAAATTTCAGGATTTTTTTCTCAGGATTTTTTTTTTCCGGATTTTTTTTTCCGGATTTTTCCATATTTTTTTTCAGGATTTTTCAAAAAAAAAATTCCGGATTTTGTTTTCGGGATTTTTCCGGATTTTGTTTCCGGATTTTTCCATATTTTTTTTCCGGATTTTTCGAAAAAAAAATTCCGGATTTTTTCGGATTTTTTTTTCCGGATTTTTCCTGATTTTTTTTTCCGGATTTTTTTTCCTGATTTTTTTTTTCCGGATTTGTCAAAAAAAAAAATTTCGGATTTATTTTTTCTGGATTTATTTTTTCCGGATTTTTCGGATTTTTTTTCCGGATTTTTCAAAAAAAAAAATTCAGGATTTTTTTTTCCGGATTTTTTTTTTCCGGATTTTTTTTTCCGGATTTTTCCATATTTTTTTTCCAGATTTTTCAAAAAAAAAATTGGATTTTTCCGGATTTTTTTTTTGGGATTTTTCCGGATTTTTTTTTCCGGATTTTTTGGATTTTTTTTCCGGATTTTTTTTTCCAGATTTTTTTTCTGGATTTTTCCGGATTTTTTGTTTCCGGATTTTTCCGGATTTTTTTTCCTGATTTTTCCGGATTTATTTTCCTGATTTTTTTTTCCTGATTTTTTTTTTCCGGATTTTTTTTCTGGATTTTTTTTTCCTGATTTTTTCGGATTTTTTTTTCCTGATTTTTTCGGATTTTTTTTCCAGATTTTTTTTCCGGATTTTTCCGGATTTTTTTTCCGGATTTTTTTTCCTGATTTTTTTTTTCCGGATTTGTCAAAAAAAAAATTTCAGGATTTTTTTTTCCGGATTTTTTTTTTCCAGATTTTTCGGATTTTTTTTCCGGATTTTAAAAAAAAAAAATTTCAGGATTTTTCGGATTTTTTTTCCGGATTTTTTTTCCAGATTTTTTTTCCTGATTTTTCCGGATTTTTTTTTCGGGATTTTTCCGGATTTTTTTTTTCCGGATTTTTTTTCCGGATTTTTTTTTCCAGATTTTTTTTCCTGATTTTTTTTTTCAGGATTTTTTTTTCAGGATTTTTTTTTTCAGGATTTTTCCTGATTTTTTTTTCCGGATTTGTCAAAAAAAAAATTTTCGGATTTTTTTTTTCCGGATTTATTTTTTCCAGATTTTTTGGATTTTTTTTCCGGATTTTAAAAAAAAAAATTTCCGGATATTTTTTTCCGGATTTTTTTTTCCGGATTTTTCCATATTTTTTTTCCGGATTTTTAAAAAAAAAAATTCCGGATTTTTCCAGATTTTTTTTTCTGGATTTTTCGGATTTTTTTTCCGGATCTTTTTTTCCAGATTTTTTTTCCTGATTTTTTTTTCCTGATTTTTTTTTTCCGGATTTTTTTTCCGGATTTTTTTTTTACTGATTTTTTTTCCGGAGTTCTTTTTCGGATTTTTTTTCCGGATTTTTCCGGATTTTTTTTCCGGATTTTTTTTCCAGATTTTTTTTTCCCGGATTTTTTTTCTGGATTTTTTTTCCGGATTTTTTTTCCGGATTTTTTTTCTGGATTTTTTTTTTCCGGATTTTTTTTCCAGATTTTTTTCAGGATTTTTCCGGAGTTTTTTTTCCGGATTTTTTTACCGGATTTTTCCGGATTTTTTTTTCCGGATTTTTTTTCCGGATTTTTCCGGATTTTTTTTTCGGATTTTTCGGATTTTTTTTCTGGATTTTTCAAAAAAAAAAATTCAGGATTTTTCGGATTTTTTTTCCGGATTTTTTTTCCAGATTTTTTTTCCGGATTTTTTTTCCTGATTTTTTTTTTCCGGATTAGTCAAAAAAAAAATTTTCGGATTTTTTTTTTCCGGATTTATTTTTTCCGGATTTTTCGGATTTTTTTTCCGGATTTTTCAGAAAAAAAATTTCAGGATTTTTTTTTCCGGATTTTTTTTTTCCGGATTTTTTTTTCCGGATTTTTCCATATTTTTTTTCAGGATTTTCAAAAAAAAAATTCCGGATTTTTCCGGATTTTTTTTCCGGATTTTTTTTCCTGATTTTTTTTTCCGGATTTGTCAAAAAAAAAAATTCGGATTTTTTTTTCCGGATTTATTTTTTCCGGATTTTTCGGATTTTTTTTCCGGATTTTTCAAAAAAAAAAATTTCCGGATTTTTTTTTTCGGGATTTTTCCGGGTTTTTTTTTCCGGATTTTTCGGATTTTTTTTCCGGATTTTTCCGGATTTTTTTTTCCGGATTTTTTTTTTCCGGATTTTTTTTTCCGGATTTTTCCATATTTTTTTTCCGGATTTTTCAAAAAAAAAAATTCCGGATTTTTCCGGATTTTTTTTTTCGGGATTTTTCCAAAAAAAAATTTCCGGATTTTTTTTTTCGGGATTTTTCCGGATTTTTTTTCCGGATTTTTCCGGATTTTTTTTTCCGGATTTTTTTTTCCTGATTTTTATTTTCCCGATTTTTTTTCCGGATTTTTTTTTACTGATTTTTTTTTCCGGATTTTTTTTTACTGATTTTTTCGGATTTTTTTTACCGGACTTTTTTTCCGGATTTTTCCGGATTTTTTTTTCGGATTTTTTTTCCGGATTTTTTTCCGGATTTTTTTTCAGGATTATTTTTCAGTATTTTTCCGGATTTTTTTTACCGGACTTTTTTTCCGGATTTTTCCGGATTTTTTTTTTTGGATTTTTTTTTCCAGATTTTTTTTCCTGGATTTTTCCGGATTTTTTTTTTCCGGATTTTTCGGATTTTTTTCCGGATTTTTTTTTCCAGATTTTTTTTCCAGATTTTTCCGGATTTTTTTTCCAGATTTTTTTTCCTGATTTTTTTTTTCAGGATTTTTTTTTCCGGATTTTTTTTTTCCGGATTTTTCCAGATTTTTTTTCCGGATTTTTTTTTCCAGATTTTTTTTCCGGATTTCTCCGGATTTTTTGTTTCCGGATTTGTCAAAAAAAAAATTTTCGGATTTTTTTTTTCCGGATTTATTTTTTCCGGATTTTTCGGATTTTTTTTTCCGGATTTTTGCAAAAAAAAATTCCTGATTTTTTTTTTCGGGATTTTTCCGGATTTTTTTTTCCGGATTTTTTTTCCGGATTTTTCCGGATTTTTTTTCCAGATTTTTTTTCCTGATTTTTTTTTTCAGGATTTTTTTTTCCGGATTTTTTTTTCCGGATTTTTCCATATTTTTTATCCGGATTTGTCAAAAAAAAAATTTTCGGATTTTTTTTTTCCGGATTTATTTTTTCCGGATTTTTCGGATTTTTTTCCCGGATTTTTCAAAAAAAAAATTTCAGGATTTTTCGGATTTTTTTTCCGGATTTTTTTTCCAGATTTTTTTTCCGGATTTTTCCGGATTTTTTTTACGGATTTTTTTTTCCGGATTTTTGTTTCCGGATATTTCCATATTTTTTTTCCGGATTTTTCGGATTTTTTTTACCAGACTTTTTTTCCGGATTTTTCCGGATTTTTTTTTTCGGATTTTTTTTTCCGGATTTTTTTTCCTGGATTTTTCCGGATTTTTTTTTTCCGGATTTTTCGGATTTTTTTCCGGATTTTTTTTTCCAGATTTTTTTTCCAGATTTTTCCGGATTTTTTTTCCAGATTTTTTTTCCTGATTTTTTTTTTCAGGATTTTTTTTTCCGGATTTTTTTTTTCCGGATTTTTCCAGATTTTTTTTCCGGATTTTTTTTTCCAGATTTTTTTTCCAGATTTCTCCGGATTTTTTGTTTCCGGATTTGTCAAAAAAAAAATTTTCGGATTTTTTTTTTCCGGATTTATTTTTTCCGGATTTTTCGGATTTTTTTTTCCGGATTTTTGCAAAAAAAAATTCCTGATTTTTTTTTTCGGGATTTTTCCGGATTTTTTTTTCCGGATTTTTTTTCCGGATTTTTCCGGATTTTTTTTCCAGATTTTTTTTCCTGATTTTTTTTTTCAGGATTTTTTTTTCCGGATTTTTTTTTCCGGATTTTTCCATATTTTTTATCCGGATTTGTCAAAAAAAAAATTTTCGGATTTTTTTTTTCCGGATTTATTTTTTCCGGATTTTTCGGATTTTTTTTCCGGATTTTTCAAAAAAAAAATTTCAGGATTTTTCGGATTTTTTTTCCGGATTTTTTTTCCAGATTTTTTTTCCGGATTTTTCCGGATTTTTTTTACGGATTTTTTTTTCCGGATTTTTGTTTCCGGATATTTCCATATTTTTTTTCCGGATTTTTCGGATTTTTTTTACCAGACTTTTTTTCCGGATTTTTCCGGATTTTTTTTTTCGGATTTTTTTTTCCGGATTTTTTTTCCCGGATTTTTCCGGATATTTTTTTTCCGGATTTTTCGGATTTTTTTTCCGGATTTTTTTTTCCAGATTTTTTTTCCTGATTTTTTTTTTCAGGATTTTTTTTTCAGGATTTTTTTTTTCAGGATTTTTCCATATTTTTTTTCCGTATTTGTCAAAAAAAAAATTTTCGGATTTTTTTTTTCCGGATTTATTTTTTCCGGATTTTTCTGATTTTTTTTCCGGATTTTGTTTCCGGATTTTTCCATATTTTTTTTCCGGATTTTTCAAAAAAAAAATTCCGGATTTTTCCGGATTTTTTTTTCGGGATTTTTCCAAAAAAAAAATTCCGGATTTTTTTTTTCGGGATTTTTCCGGATTTTGTTTCCGGATTTTTCCATATTTTTTTTCCGGATTTTTTTTTCCGGATTTTTTCGGATTTTTTTTACCGGATTTTTTTTCCGGATTTTTTTTACCGGACTTTTTTTCCGGATTTTTCCTGATTTTTTTTTCCGGATTTTTCGGATTTTTTTTCCGGATTTTTTTTTCCAGATTTTTTTTCCAGATTTTTCCGGATTTTTTTTTTCGGGATTTTTCCAAAAAAAAATTTCCGGATTTTTTTTTTCGGGATTTTTCCGGATTTTTTTTTCCGGATTTTTTTTTCCAGATTTTTTTTCCTGATTTTTCCGGATTTTTTTTTCGGGATTTTTCCGGATTTTTTTTTTCCGGATTTTTTTTCCAGATTTTTTTTTCCAGATTTTTTTTCCTGATTTTTTTTTTCAGGATTTTTTTTTCAGGATTTTTTTTTTCAGGATTTTTCCATATTTTTTTTCCGGATTTGTAAAAAAAAAAATTTTCGGATTTTTTTTTTTCCGGATTTATTTTTTCCAGATTTTTTGGATTTTTTTTCCGGATTTTTCAAAAAAAAAATTTCCGGATATTTTTTTCCGGATTTTTTTTCCGGATTTTTCCATATTTTTTTTCCGGATTTTTTTTCCGGATTTTTCCGGATTTTTTTTCCGGATTTTTTTTTCCGGATTTTTCCGGATTTTTTTTTTCGGATTTTTTTTTCCAGATTTTTTTTCCGGATTTTTCCGGATTTTTTTTGCTGATTTTTTTTTTCAGGATTTTTTTTTCCTGATTTTTTTTTTCAGGATTTTTTCATATTTTTTTTCCGGATTTTTCAAAAAAAAAATTCCGGAATTTTCCGGATTTTTTTTCGGGATTTTTCCAAAAAAAATTTCCGGAATTTTTTTTTCGGGATTTTTCCGGATTTTTTTTTCCGGATTTTTTTTCCGGATTTTTTTTTCCAGATTTTTTTTCCGGATTTTTTGTTTCCGGATTTTTCCGGATTTTTTTTCCGGATTTTTTTTTCCTGATTTTTTTTTTCCGGATTTTTTTTCCGGATTTTTTTTTACTGATTTTTTTTTCCGGATTTTTTTTTCCGGATTTTTTCGGATTTTTTTTACCGGATTTTTTTTCCGGATTTTTTTTACCGGACTTTTTTTCCGGATTTTTCCTGATTTTTTTTTCCGGATTTTTCGGATTTTTTTTCCGGATTTTTTTTTCCAGATTTTTTTTCCTGATTTTTCCGGATTTTTTTTTCGGGATTTTTCCGGATTTTTTTTTTCCGGATTTTTTTTCCAGATTTTTTTTTCCAGATTTTTTTTCCTGATTTTTTTTTTCAGGATTTTTTTTCAGGATTTTTTTTTTCAGGATTTTTCCATATTTTTTTTCCGGATTTGTAAAAAAAAAAATTTTCGGATTTTTTTTTTTCCGGATTTATTTTTTCCAGATTTTTTGGATTTTTTTTCCGGATTTTTCAAAAAAAAAATTTCCGGATATTTTTTTCCGGATTTTTTTTCCGGATTTTTCCATATTTTTTTTCCGGATTTTTTTTCCGGATTTTTCCGGATTTTTTTTCCGGATTTTTTTTTCCGGATTTTTCCGGATTTTTTTTTTCGGATTTTTTTTTCCAGATTTTTTTTCCGGATTTTTCCAGATTTTTTTTGCTGATTTTTTTTTTCAGGATTTTTTTTTCCTGATTTTTTTTTTCAGGATTTTTTCATATTTTTTTTCCGGATTTTTCAAAAAAAAAATTCCGGAATTTTCCGGATTTTTTTTTCGGGATTTTTCCAAAAAAAATTTCCGGAATTTTTTTTTCGGGATTTTTCCGGATTTTTTTTTCCGGATTTTTTTTCCGGATTTTTTTTTCCAGATTTTTTTTCCGGATTTTTCCGGATTTTTTGTTTCCGGATTTTTCCGGATTTTTTTTCCGGATTTTTTTTTCCTGATTTTTTTTTTCCGGATTTTTTTTCCGGATTTTTTTTTACTGATTTTTTTTTCCGGATTTTTTTTCCGGATTTTTTCGGATTTTTTTTACCGGATTTTTTTTCCGGATTTTTTTTACCGGACTTTTTTTCCGGATTTTTCCTGATTTTTTTTTCCGGATTTTTCGGATTTTTTTTCCGGATTTTTTTTTCCAGATTTTTTTTCCAGATTTTTCCGGATTTTTTTTTTCGGGATTTTTCCAAAAAAAAATTTCCGGATTTTTTTTTTCGGGATTTTTCCGGATTTTTTTTTCCGGATTTTTCGGATTTTTTTTCCGGATTTTTTTTCCAGATTTTTTTTCCGGATTTTTCCGGATTTTTTTTCCAGATTTTTTTTTACTGATTTTTTTTTCCGGATTTTTTTTTCCGGATTTTTTCGGATTTTTTTTACCGGATTTTTTTTCCGGATTTTTTTTACCGGACTTTTTTTCCGGATTTTTCCTGATTTTTTTTTCCGGATTTTTCGGATTTTTTTTCCGGATTTTTTTTTCCAGATTTTTTTTCCAGATTTTTCCGGATTTTTTTTTTCGGGATTTTTCCAAAAAAAAATTTCCGGATTTTTTTTTTCGGGATTTTTCCGGATTTTTTTTTCCGGATTTTTCGGATTTTTTTTCCGGATTTTTTTTCCAGATTTTTTTTCCGGATTTTTCGGATTTTTTTTCCGGATTTTTTTTTCCAGATTTTTTTTCCGGATTTTTTTTTCCTGATTTTTTTTTTCCGAATTTTTTTTCCGGATTTTTTTTTCCGGATTTTTTTTTTCGGACTTTTTTTCCGGGATTTTTCCAAAAAAAAATTTCAGGATTTTTCGGATTTTTTTTCCGGATTTTTTTTCCAGATTTTTTTTCCGGATTTTTCCGGATTTTTTTTCCGGATTTTTTTTTTCCGGATTTTTGTTTCCGGATTTTTCCATATTTTTTTTCCGGATTTTTCAAAAAAAAAATTCCGGATTTTTCCGGATTTTTTTTTTCGGGATTTTTCCAAAAAAAAATTTCCGGATTTTTTTTTTCGGGATTTTTCCGGATTTTTTTTTCCGGATTTTTCGGATTTTTTTTCCGGATTTTTTTTCCAGATTTTTTTTCCGGATTTTTCCGAAGTTTTTTTTCCGGATTTTTCCGGATTTTTTTTCCGGAGTTCTTTTTCGGATTTTTTTTCCGGATTTTTCCGGATTTTTTTTCGGATTTTTTTTTCTGCATTTTTTTCCGGATTTCTTTCCGGATTTTTCCGGAGTTTTTTTTCCGGATTTTTTTCCCGGATTTTTTTTCCGGATTTTTTTTTTCCGGTTTTTTTTCCGGAGTTCTTTTTCGGATTTTTTCTCTGGATTTTTCCGGATTTTTTTTTCCGGATTTTTTTCCCGGATTTTTTTTCCGGATTTTTTTTTCCGGATTTTTTTTCCAGATTTTTTTTCCCGGATTTTTTTTCCGGATTTTTTTTCTGGATTTTTTTTTTCCGGATTTTTTTCCGGATTTTTTTTCCGGATTTATTTTCCGGATTTTTACGAAGTTTTTTTTTCTGATTTTTTTTCCGGATTTTTTTTTCCGGATTTTTTTTCCAGATTTTTTTTCCCGGATTTTTTTTCTGGATTTTTTTTCCGGATTTTTTTTCTGGATTTTATTTTTCCGGATTTTTTTTCCGGATTTTTTTCCGGATTTTTCCGGAGTTTTTTTTCCGGATTTTTTTTCCCGGATTTTTTTTCTGGATTTTTTTTTCCGGATTTTTTTTTTCCGGATTTTTTTTCCGGATTTTTTTTTCCAGATTTTTCCGAAGTTTTTTTTCCGGATTTTTTTCTGGATTTTTCCGGATTTTTTTTTCGGATTTTTCCGGATTTTTTTTCCGGATTTTTTTTTCCGGATTTTTTTTCTGGATATTTTTTCCCGGATTTTTTTTCTGGAATTTTTTTTCCGGATTTTTTTTTCCGGATTTTTTTTCCGGATTTTTCCGAAGTTTTTTTTCCGGATTTTTCCGGATTTTTTTTCCGGAGTTCTTTTTCGGATTTTTTTTCCGGATTTTTCCGGATTTTTTTTCGGATTTTTTTTTCTGCATTTTTTTCCGGATTTCTTTCCGGATTTTTCCGGAGTTTTTTTCCGGATTTTTCCGGGTTTTTTTTCCGGATTTTTTTTCCGGATTTTTTTTTCCGGATTTCTTTCCGGATTTTTCCGGAGTTTTTTTTCCGGATTTTTTTTCCCGTATTTTTTTTCTGGATTTTTTTTCCGGATTTTTTTTTCCGGATTTTTTTTTCAGGTTTTTTTTCCGGATTTTTTCGGATTTTTTTTTCCGGATTTTTTTTCCGGATTTTTCCGGATTTTTTTTCCGGAGTTCTTTTTCGGATTTTTTTTCCGGATTTTTCCGAATTTTTTTTCGGATTTTTTTTTCTGCATTTTTTTCCGGATTTCTTTCCGGATTTTTCCGGAGTTTTTTTTCCGGATTTTTTTCCCGGATTTTTTTTCTGGATTTTTTTTCCGGATTTTTTTTTCCGGATTTTTTTTCCGGATTTTTCCGGATTTTTTTTCCGGATTTTTCCGGGTTTTTTTTCTGGATTTTTTTTCCGGATTTTTTTTTCCGGATTTCTTTCCGGATTTTTCCGGAGTTTTTTTTCCGGATTTTTTTTCCCGTATTTTTTTTCTGGATTTTTTTTCCGGATTTTTTTTTCCGGATTTTTTTTTCAGGTTTTTTTTCCGGATTTTTTCGGATTTTTTTTTCCGGATTTTTTTTCCGGATTTTTCCGGATTTTTTTTCCGGAGTTCTTTTTCGGATTTTTTTTCCGGATTTTTCCGAATTTTTTTTCGGATTTTTTTTTCTGCATTTTTTTCCGGATTTCTTTCCGGATTTTTCCGGAGTTTTTTTTCCGGATTTTTTTCCCGGATTTTTTTTCTGGATTTTTTTTCCGGATTTTTTTTTCCGGATTTTTTTTCCGGATTTTTCCGGATTTTTTTTCCGGATTTTTCCGGGTTTTTTTTCTGGATTTTTTTTCCGGATTTTTTTTTCCGGATTTCTTTCCGGATTTTTCCGGAGTTTTTTTTCCGGATTTTTTTTCCCGTATTTTTTTTCTGGATTTTTTTTCCGGATTTTTTTTTCCGGATTTTTTTTTCAGGTTTTTTTTCCGGATTTTTTCGGATTTTTTTTTCTGCATTTTTTTTCCGGATTTTTTTTTCCGGATTTTTTTTCCAGATTTTTTTCCCGGATTTTTTTCCGATTTTTTTTCCCGGACTTTTTTTCTGGATTTTTTTTCCGGATTTTTTTTTTCCGGATTTTTTTTCCGGATTTTTTTTTCCGGAATTTTCCGGATTTTTTTTCCGGATTTTTCCGTGTTTTTTTTCTGGATTTTTTTTTCCGGATTTTTTTTCTGGATTTTTTTTTCCGGATTTTTTTTCCCGGATTTTTTTTCCGGATTTTTTTTTCCTGATTTTTTTTTCCGGATTTTTTTTCTGGATTTTTTTTTCCGGATTTTTTTTCCCGGATTTTTTTTCCGGATTTTTTTTCCGGATGTCTTTCCGGATTTTTCCGGAGTTTTTTTTCCGGATATTTTTTCCCGGATTTTTTTTCTGGATTTTTTTTTCCGGATTTTTTTTTCCGGAATTTTTTTTTTCTGATTTTTCCGGATTTCTTTTTTCCGGATTTTTTTTTCCGGATTTTTTGTCCAGATTTTTCCGGATTTTTTTTTCCGGATTTTTTTTCCGGATTTTTCCGGAGTTTTTTTCGGATTTTTTTTTCCGGATTTTTTTTTTCCGGATTTTTTTTCCGGATTTTTTTTTCCGGATTTTTTTTTTCGGACTTTTTTTCCGGGATTTTTCCAAAAAAAAATTTCAGGATTTTTCGGATTTTTTTTCCGGATTTTTTTTCCAGATTTTTTTTCCGGATTTTTCCGGATTTTTTTTCCGGATTTTTTTTTTCCGGATTTTTGTTTCCGGATTTTTCCATATTTTTTTTCCGGATTTTTCAAAAAAAAAATTCCGGATTTTTCCGGATTTTTTTTTTCGGGATTTTTCCAAAAAAAAATTTCCGGATTTTTTTTTTCGGGATTTTTCCGGATTTTTTTTTCCGGATTTTTCGGATTTTTTTTCCGGATTTTTTTTCCAGATTTTTTTTCCGGATTTTTTCGGATTTTTTTTCCGGATTTTTTTCCTGATTTTTTTTTTCCGAATTTGTCAAAAAAAAAAATTTCGGATTTATTTTTTCTGGAATTATTTTTTCCAGATTTTTTGGATTTTTTTTCCGGATTTTTCAAAAAAAAAATTTCCGGATATTTTTTTCCGGATTTTTTTTTCAGGATTTTTCCATATTTTTTTTCCGGATTTTTAAAAAAAAAATTCCGGATTTTTCCAGATTTTTTTTCCGGATTTTTCCGGATTTTTTTTCCGGATTTTTTTTTTCCGGATTTTTGTTTCCGGATTTTTCCATATTTTTTTTCCGGATTTTTCAAAAAAAAAATTCCGGATTTTTCCGGATTTTTTTTTTCGGGATTTTTCCAAAAAAAAATTTCCGGATTTTTTTTTTCGGGATTTTTCCGGATTTTTTTTTCCGGATTTTTCGGATTTTTTTTCCGGATTTTTTTTTCCAGATTTTTCCGAAGTTTTTTTTCCGGAGTTTTTTCTGGATTTTTCCGGATTTTTTTTTCGGATCTTTCCGGATTTTTCCGGAGTTTTTTTTCCGGATTTTTTTCCCAGATTTTTTTTCTGGATTTTTTTTCCGGATTTTTCCGGATTTTTTTTTCCGGATTTTTTTTCCGGATTTTTCCATATTTTTTTTCCGGATTTTTCAAAAAAAAAATTTTCGGATTTTTTTTTTTCCGGATTTATTTTTTCCAGATTTTTTGGATTTTTTTTCCGGATTTTTCAAAAAAAAAATTTCCGGATATTTTTTTCCGGATTTTTTTTCCGGATTTTTCCATATTTTTTTTCCGGATTTTTCACAAAAAAAATTCCGGATTTTTCCAGATTTTTTTTTCCGGATTTTTCGGATTTTTTTTCTGGATTTTTTTTTCCAGATTTTTTTTCCGGATTTTTTTTTCCTGATTTTTTTTTTCCGGATTTTTTTTCCGGATTTTTTTTTTACTGATTTTTTTTTCCGGACTTTTTTTTCCCGGATTTTTCCGGATTTTTTTTTTCCGGATTTTTTTTCCGGATTTTTTTTTCCGGATTTTTTTTTTCGGATTTTTTTTCCGGATTTTTCCGGATTTTTTTTCCGGATTTTTTTTTCCGGATTTTTCCGGATTTTTTTTTTCGGATTTTTTTTTCCAGATTTTTTTTCCGGATTTTTCCGGATTTTTTTTGCTGATTTTTTTTTTCAGGATTTTTTTTTCCTGATTTTTTTTTTCAGGATTTTTTCATATTTTTTTTCCGGATTTTTCAAAAAAAAAATTCCGGAATTTTCCGGATTTTTTTTTCGGGATTTTTCCAAAAAAAATTTCCGGAATTTTTTTTTCGGGATTTTTCCGGATTTTTTTTTCCAGATTTTTTTTCCGGATTTTTCCGGATTTTTTGTTTCCGGATTTTTCCGGATTTTTTTTCCGGATTTTTTTTTCCTGATTTTTTTTTTCCGGATTTTTTTTCCGGATTTTTTTTTACTGATTTTTTTTTCCGGATTTTTTTTTCCGGATTTTTTCGGATTTTTTTTACCGGATTTTTTTTCCGGATTTTTTTTACCGGACTTTTTTTCCGGATTTTTCCTGATTTTTTTTTCCGGATTTTTCGGATTTTTTTTCCGGATTTTTTTTTCCAGATTTTTTTTCCAGATTTTTCCGGATTTTTTTTTTCGGGATTTTTCCAAAAAAAAATTTCCGGATTTTTTTTTTCGGGATTTTTCCGGATTTTTTTTTCCGGATTTTTCGGATTTTTTTTCCGGATTTTTTCCAGATTTTTTTTCCGGATTTTTTCGGATTTTTTTTCCGGATTTTTTTCCTGATTTTTTTTTTCCGAATTTGTCAAAAAAAAAAATTTCGGATTTATTTTTTCTGGAATTATTTTTTCCAGATTTTTTGGATTTTTTTTCCGGATTTTTCAAAAAAAAAATTTCCGGATATTTTTTTCCGGATTTTTTTTTCAGGATTTTTCCATATTTTTTTTCCGGATTTTTAAAAAAAAAATTCCGGATTTTTCCAGATTTTTTTTCCGGATTTTTCCGGATTTTTTTTCCGGATTTTTTTTCTGGATTTTTTTTTTCCGGATTTTTTTTCCGGATTTTTTTCAGGATTTCTCCGGAGTTTTTTTTCCGGATTTTTTTTCCGGATTTTTCCGGATTTTTTTTTCCGGATTTTTTTTCCGGATTTTTCCGGATTTTTTTTCGGATTTTTCGGATTTTTTTTACGGATTTTTCAAAAAAAAAATTTCAGGATTTTTCGGATTTTTTTTCCGGATTTTTTTTCCAGATTTTTTTTCCTGATTTTTCCGGATTTTTTTTTCGGGATTTTTCCGGATTTTTTTTTTCCGGATTTTTTTTCCAGATTTTTTTTTCCAGATTTTTTTTCCTGATTTTTTTTTTCAGGATTTTTTTTTCAGGATTTTTTTTTTCAGGATTTTTCCATATTTTTTTTCCGGATTTTTCAAAAAAAAAATTTTCGGATTTTTTTTTTTCCGGATTTATTTTTTCCAGATTTTTTGGATTTTTTTTCCGGATTTTTCAAAAAAAAAATTTCCGGATATTTTTTTCCGGATTTTTTTTCCGGATTTTTCCATATTTTTTTTCCGGATTTTTCACAAAAAAAATTCCGGATTTTTCCAGATTTTTTTTTCCGGATTTTTCGGATTCTTTTTCCGGATTTTTTTTTCCAGATTTTTTTTCCGGATTTTTTTTTCCTGATTTTTTTTTTCCTGATTTTTTTTCCGGATTTTTTTTTTACTGATTTTTTTTTCCGGACTTTTTTTTCCCGGATTTTTCCGGATTTTTTTTTTCCGGATTTTTTTTCCGGATTTTTTTTTCCGGATTTTTTTTTTCGGATTTTTTTTCCGGATTTTTCCGGATTTTTTTTCCGGATTTTTTTTTCCGGATTTTTCCGGATTTTTTTTTCGGATTTTTTTTTCCAGATTTTTTTTCCGGATTTTTCCGGATTTTTTTTGCTGATTTTTTTTTTCAGGATTTTTTTTTCCTGATTTTTTTTTTCAGGATTTTTTCATATTTTTTTTCCGGATTTTTCAAAAAAAAAATTCCGGAATTTTCCGGATTTTTTTTTCGGGATTTTTCCAAAAAAAATTTCCGGAATTTTTTTTTCGGGATTTTTCCGGATTTTTTTTCCAGATTTTTTTTCCTGATTTTTTTTTTCCGAATTTGTCAAAAAAAAAATTTTCGGATTTTTTTTTTCCGGATTTATTTTTTCCAGATTTTTTGGATTTTTTTTCCGGATTTTTCAAAAAAAAAATTTCCGGATATTTTTTTCCGGATTTTTTTTTCCGGATTTTTCCATATTTTTTTTCCGGATTTTTCCAAAAAAAAATTCCGGATTTTTCCAGATTTTTTTTTCCGGATTTTTCGGATTTTTTTTCCGGATTTTTTTTTCCAGATTTTTTTTCCGGATTTTTTTTTCCTGATTTTTTTTTTCCGGATTTTTTTTCCGGATTTTTTTTTCCGGATTTTTTTTTTCGGACTTTTTTTCCGGGATTTTTCCAAAAAAAAATTTCAGGATTTTTCGGATTTTTTTTCCGGATTTTTTTTCCAGATTTTTTTTCCGGATTTTTCCGGATTTTTTTTCCGGATTTTTTTTTTCCGGATTTTTGTTTCCGGATTTTTCCATATTTTTTTTCCGGATTTTTCAAAAAAAAAATTCCGGATTTTTCCGGATTTTTTTTTTCGGGATTTTTCCAAAAAAAAAATTCCGGATTTTTTTTTTCGGGATTTTTCCGGATTTTTTTTTCCGGATTTTTCGGATTTTTTTTCCGGATTTTTTTTCCAGATTTTTTTTCCGGATTTTTTCGGATTTTTTTTCCGGATTTTTTTCCTGATTTTTTTTTTCCGAATTTGTCAAAAAAAAAAATTTCGGATTTATTTTTTCTGGAATTATTTTTTCCAGATTTTTTGGATTTTTTTTCCGGATTTTTCAAAAAAAAAATTTCCGGATATTTTTTTCCGGATTTTTTTTTCAGGATTTTTCCATATTTTTTTTCCGGATTTTTAAAAAAAAAATTCCGGATTTTTCCAGATTTTTTTTCCGGATTTTTCCGGATTTTTTTTCCGGATTTTTTTTTTCCGGATTTTTGTTTCCGGATTTTTCCATATTTTTTTTCCGGATTTTTCAAAAAAAAAATTCCGGATTTTTCCGGATTTTTTTTTTCGGGATTTTTCCAAAAAAAAATTTCCGGATTTTTTTTTTCGGGATTTTTCCGGATTTTTTTTTCCGGATTTTTCGGATTTTTTTTCCGGATTTTTTTTCCAGATTTTTTTTCCGGATTTTTCCGAAGTTTTTTTTCCGGATTTTTCCGGATTTTTTTTCCGGAGTTCTTTTTCGGATTTTTTTTCCGGATTTTTCCGGATTTTTTTTCGGATTTTTTTTTCTGCATTTTTTTCCGGATTTCTTTCCGGATTTTTCCGGAGTTTTTTTTCCGGATTTTTTTTCCGGGTTTTTTTTCCGGATTTTTTTTCGGATTTTTTTTCTGCATTTTTTTTCTGGATTTTTTTTTTCCGGATTTTTTTTCCGGATTTTTTTCAGGATTTTTCCGGAGTTTTTTTTCCGGATTTTTTTTCCGGATTTTTCCGGATTTTTTTTTCCGGATTTTTTTTCCGGATTTTTCCGGATTTTTTTTCCGGATTTTTCCGGGTTTTTTTTTTTCCGGATTTTTTTTTCCGTATTTCTTTCCGGATTTTTCCGGAGTTTTTTTTCCGGATTTTTTTTCCCGGAGTTTTTTTCTGGATTTTTTTTCCGGATTTTTTTTCCGGATTTTTTTTCCGGGTTTTTTTTCCGGATTTTTCCGGATTTTTTTTCGGATTTTTTTTCTGCATTTTTTTTCCGGATTTTTTTCCAGATTTTTTTTTCCCGGATTTTTTTTCTGGATTTTTTTTTCCGGATTTTTCCGGATTTTTTTTTCCGGATTTTTTTTTCCGGATTTTTTTTCCGGATTTTTACGAAGTTTTTTTTTCGGATTTCTTTCCAGATTTTTCCGGAGTTTTTTTTCCGGATTTTTTTTCCCGGAATTTTTTTCTGGATTTTTTTTTCCGGATTTTTTTTTTCCGGATTTTTTTTCCGGATTTTTTTTTCCAGATTTTTCCGAAGTTTTTTTTCCGGAGTTTTTTCTGGATTTTTCCGGATTTTTTTTTCGGATCTTTCCGGATTTTTCCGGAGTTTTTTTTCCGGATTTTTTTCCCAGATTTTTTTTCTGGATTTTTTTTCCGGATTTTTCCGGATTTTTTTTTCCGGATTTTTTTTCCGGATTTTTCCATATTTTTTTTCCGGATTTTTCAAAAAAAAAATTTTCGGATTTTTTTTTTTCCGGATTTATTTTTTCCAGATTTTTTGGATTTTTTTTCCGGATTTTTCAAAAAAAAAATTTCCGGATATTTTTTTCCGGATTTTTTTTCCGGATTTTTCCATATTTTTTTTCCGGATTTTTCACAAAAAAAATTCCGGATTTTTCCAGATTTTTTTTTCCGGATTTTTCGGATTTTTTTTCTGGATTTTTTTTTCCAGATTTTTTTTCCGGATTTTTTTTTCCTGATTTTTTTTTTCCGGATTTTTTTTCCGGATTTTTTTTTTACTGATTTTTTTTTCCGGACTTTTTTTTCCCGGATTTTTCCGGATTTTTTTTTTCCGGATTTTTTTTCCGGATTTTTTTTTCCGGATTTTTTTTTTCGGATTTTTTTTCCGGATTTTTCCGGATTTTTTTTCCGGATTTTTTTTTCCGGATTTTTCCGGATTTTTTTTTTCGGATTTTTTTTTCCAGATTTTTTTTCCGGATTTTTCCGGATTTTTTTTGCTGATTTTTTTTTTCAGGATTTTTTTTTCCTGATTTTTTTTTTCAGGATTTTTTCATATTTTTTTTCCGGATTTTTCAAAAAAAAAATTCCGGAATTTTCCGGATTTTTTTTTCGGGATTTTTCCAAAAAAAATTTCCGGAATTTTTTTTTCGGGATTTTTCCGGATTTTTTTTTCCAGATTTTTTTTCCGGATTTTTCCGGATTTTTTGTTTCCGGATTTTTCCGGATTTTTTTTCCGGATTTTTTTTTCCTGATTTTTTTTTTCCGGATTTTTTTTCCGGATTTTTTTTTACTTTTTTTTTTTCCGGATTTTTTTTTCCGGATTTTTTCGGATTTTTTTTACCGGATTTTTTTTCCGGATTTTTTTTACCGGACTTTTTTTCCGGATTTTTCCTGATTTTTTTTTCCGGATTTTTCGGATTTTTTTTCCGGATTTTTTTTTCCAGATTTTTTTTCCAGATTTTTCCGGATTTTTTTTTTCGGGATTTTTCCAAAAAAAAATTTCCGGATTTTTTTTTTCGGGATTTTTCCGGATTTTTTTTTCCGGATTTTTCGGATTTTTTTTCCGGATTTTTTCCAGATTTTTTTTCCGGATTTTTTCGGATTTTTTTTCCGGATTTTTTTCCTGATTTTTTTTTTCCGAATTTGTCAAAAAAAAAAATTTCGGATTTATTTTTTCTGGAATTATTTTTTCCAGATTTTTTGGATTTTTTTTCCGGATTTTTCAAAAAAAAAATTTCCGGATATTTTTTTCCGGATTTTTTTTTCAGGATTTTTCCATATTTTTTTTCCGGATTTTTAAAAAAAAAATTCCGGATTTTTCCAGATTTTTTTTCCGGATTTTTCCGGATTTTTTTTCCGGATTTTTTTTTTCCGGATTTTTGTTTCCGGATTTTTCCATATTTTTTTTCCGGATTTTTCAAAAAAAAAATTCCGGATTTTTCCGGATTTTTTTTTTCGGGATTTTTCCAAAAAAAAATTTCCGGATTTTTTTTTTCGGGATTTTTCCGGATTTTTTTTTCCGGATTTTTCTGATTTTTTTTCCGGATTTTTTTTCCAGATTTTTTTTCCGGATTTTTCCGAAGTTTTTTTTCCGGATTTTTCCGGATTTTTTTTCCGGAGTTCTTTTTCGGATTTTTTTTCCGGATTTTTCCGGATTTTTTTTCGGATTTTTTTTTCTGCATTTTTTTCCGGATTTCTTTCCGGATTTTTCCGGAGTTTTTTTTCCGGATTTTTTTTCCGGGTTTTTTTTCCGGATTTTTCCGGATTTTTTTTCGGATTTTTTTTCTGCATTTTTTTTCTGGATTTTTTTTTTCCGGATTTTTTTTCCGGATTTTTTTCAGGATTTTTCCGGAGTTTTTTTTCCGGATTTTTTTTCCGGATTTTTCCGGATTTTTTTTTCCGGATTTTTTTTCCGGATTTTTCCGGATTTTTTTTCCGGATTTTTCCGGGTTTTTTTTTTCCGGATTTTTTTTTCCGTATTTCTTTCCGGATTTTTCCGGAGTTTTTTTTCCGGATTTTTTTTCCCGGAGTTTTTTTCTGGATTTTTTTTCCGGATTTTTTTTCCGGGTTTTTTTTCCGGATTTTTCCGGATTTTTTTTCGGATTTTTTTTCTGCATTTTTTTTCCGGATTTTTTTTCCAGATTTTTTTTTCCCGGATTTTTTTTCTGGATTTTTTTTCCGGATTTTTTTTCCGGATTTTTTTCAGGATTTTTCCGGAGTTTTTTTTCCGGATTTTTTTTCCGGATTTTTCCGGATTTTTTTTTCCGGATTTTTTTTCCGGATTTTTCCGGATTTTTTTTCCGGATTTTTCCGGGTTTTTTTTTTCCGGATTTTTTTTTCCGTATTTCTTTCCGGATTTTTCCGGAGTTTTTTTTCCGGATTTTTTTTCCCGGAGTTTTTTTCTGGATTTTTTTTCCGGATTTTTTTTCCGGATTTTTTTTCCGGGTTTTTTTTCCGGATTTTTCCGGATTTTTTTTCGGATTTTTTTTCTGCATTTTTTTTCCGGATTTTTTTTCCAGATTTTTTTTTCCCGGATTTTTTTTCTGGATTTTTTTTTCCGGATTTTTCCGGATTTTTTTTTCCGGATTTTTTTTTCCGGATTTTTTTTCCGGATTTTTACGAAGTTTTTTTTTCGGATTTCTTTCCAGATTTTTCCGGAGTTTTTTTTCCGGATTTTTTTTCCCGGATTTTTTTTCTGGATTTTTTTTTCCGGATTTTTTTTTTCCGGATTTTTTTTCCGGATTTTTTTTTCCAGATTTTTCCGAAGTTTTTTTTCCGGAGTTTTCTCTGGATTTTTCCGGATTTTTTTTTCGGATCTTTCCGGATTTTTCCGGAGTTTTTTTTCCGGATTTTTTTCCCGGATTTTTTTTCTGGATTTTTTTTCCGGATTTTTCCGGATTTTTTTTTCCGGATTTTTTTTCCGGATTTTTCCGGATTTTTTTTCCGGGTTTTTTTTCCGGATTTTTTTTCCGGATTTTTTTTTCCGGATTTCTTTCCGGATTTTTCCGGAGTTTTTTTTCCGGATTTTTTTTCCCGGATTTTTTTTTCTGGATTTTTTTTCCGGATTTTTCCGAAGTTTTTTGTTCGGATTTTTTTTCTGGATTTTTTTTTCGGATTTTTTTTTCTGCATTTTTTTTCTGGATTTTTTTTTTCTGGATTTTTTTTTCCGGATTTTTTTTTCCGGATTTCTTTCCGGATTTTCCCGGAGTTTTTTTTCCGGATTTTTTTTCCCGGATTTTTTTTCTGGATTTTTTTTCCGGATGTTTTTTTCTGGATTTTTTTTCCGGATTTTTTTTCCGGAGTTCTTTTTCGGATTTTTTTTCCGGATTTTTCCGGATTTTTTTTCCGGATTTTTTTTCCAGATTTTTTTTTCCCGGATTTTTTTTCTGGATTTTTTTTCCGGATTTTTTTTCCGGATTTTTTTTCTGGATTTTTTTTTTCCGGATTTTTTTTCCGGATTTTTTTCAGGATTTTTCCGGAGTTTTTTTTCCGGAGTTTTTTTTCCGGATTTTTTTTCCGGATTTTTCCGGATTTTTTTTTCCGGATTTTTTTTCCGGATTTTTCCGGATTTTTTTTTCGGATTTTTCGGATTTTTTTTACGGATTTTTCAAAAAAAAAATTTCAGGATTTTTCGGATTTTTTTTCCGGATTTTTTTTCCAGATTTTTTTTCCTGATTTTTCCGGATTTTTTTTTCGGGATTTTTCCGGATTTTTTTTTTCCGGATTTTTTTTCCAGATTTTTTTTTCCAGATTTTTTTTCCTGATTTTTTTTTTCAGGATTTTTTTTTCAGGATTTTTTTTTCAGGATTTTTCCATATTTTTTTTCCGGATTTGTAAAAAAAAAAAATTTCGGATTTTTTTTTTTCCGGATTTATTTTTTCCAGATTTTTTGGATTTTTTTTCCGGATTTTTCAAAAAAAAAATTTCCGGATATTTTTTTCCGGATTTTTTTTCCGGATTTTTCCATATTTTTTTTCCGGATTTTTCACAAAAAAAATTCCGGATTTTTCCAGATTTTTTTTTCTGGATTTTTCGGATTTTTTTTCCGGATTTTTTTTTCCAGATTTTTTTTCCTGATTTTTTTTTCCTGATTTTTTTTTTCCGGAGTTTTTTTTCCGGATTTTTTTCCCGGATTTTTTTTCTGGATTTTTTTTCCGGATTTTTCCGGATTTTTTTTTCCGGATTTTTTTTCCGGATTTTTCCGGATTTTTTTTCCGGGTTTTTTTTCCGGATTTTTTTTCCGGATTTTTTTTTCCGGATTTCTTTCCGGATTTTTCCGGAGTTTTTTTTCCGGATTTTTTTTCCCGGATTTTTTTTTCCGGATTTTTTTTCCGGATTTTTCCGAAGTTTTTTGTTCGGATTTTTTTTCTGGATTTTTTTTTCGGATTTTTTTTTCTGCATTTTTTTTCTGGATTTTTTTTTTCTGGATTTTTTTTTCCGGATTTTTTTTTCCGGATTTCTTTCCGGATTTTCCCGGAGTTTTTTTTCCGGATTTTTTTTCCCGGATTTTTTTTCTGGATTTTTTTTCCGGATGTTTTTTTCTGGATTTTTTTTCCGGATTTTTTTTCCGGAGTTCTTTTTCGGATTTTTTTTCCGGATTTTTCCGGATTTTTTTTCCGGATTTTTTTTCCAGATTTTTTTTTCCCGGATTTTTTTTCTGGATTTTTTTTCCGGATTTTTTTTCCGGATTTTTCCGGATTTTTTTTTCGGATTTTTCGGATTTTTTTTACGGATTTTTCAAAAAAAAAATTTCAGGATTTTTCGGATTTTTTTTCCGGATTTTTTTTCCAGATTTTTTTTCCTGATTTTTCCGGATTTTTTTTTCGGGATTTTTCCGGATTTTTTTTTTCCGGATTTTTTTTCCAGATTTTTTTTTCCAGATTTTTTTTCCTGATTTTTTTTTTCAGGATTTTTTTTTCAGGATTTTTTTTTTCAGGATTTTTCCATATTTTTTTTCCGGATTTGTAAAAAAAAAAATTTTCGGATTTTTTTTTTTCCGGATTTATTTTTTCCAGATTTTTTGGATTTTTTTTCCGGATTTTTCAAAAAAAAAATTTCCGGATATTTTTTTCCGGATTTTTTTTCCGGATTTTTCCATATTTTTTTTCCGGATTTTTCACAAAAAAAATTCCGGATTTTTCCAGATTTTTTTTTCCGGATTTTTCGGATTTTTTTTCCGGATTTTTTTTTCCAGATTTTTTTTCCGGATTTTTTTTTCCTGATTTTTTTTTTCCGGATTTTTTTTCCGGATTTTTTTTTTACTGATTTTTTTTTCCGGACTTTTTTTTCCCGGATTTTTCCGGATTTTTTTTTTCCGGATTTTTTTTCCGGATTTTTTTTTCCGGATTTTTTTTTTCGGATTTTTTTTCCGGATTTTTCCGGATTTTTTTTCCGGATTTTTTTTTCCGGATTTTTCCGGATTTTTTTTTTCGGATTTTTTTTTCCAGATTTTTTTTCCGGATTTTTCCGGATTTTTTTTGCTGATTTTTTTTTTCAGGATTTTTTTTTCCTGATTTTTTTTTTCAGGATTTTTTCATATTTTTTTTCCGGATTTTTCAAAAAAAAAATTCCGGAATTTTCCGGATTTTTTTTTCGGGATTTTTCCAAAAAAAATTTCCGGAATTTTTTTTTCGGGATTTTTCCGGATTTTTTTTTCCGGATTTTTTTTCCGGATTTTTTTTTCCAGATTTTTTTTCCGGATTTTTCCGGATTTTTTGTTTCCGGATTTTTCCGGATTTTTTTTCCGGATTTTTTTTTCCTGATTTTTTTTTTCCGGATTTTTTTTCCGGATTTTTTTTTACTGATTTTTTTTTCCGGATTTTTTTTTCCGGATTTTTTCGGATTTTTTTTACCGGATTTTTTTTCCGGATTTTTTTTACCGGACTTTTTTTCCGGATTTTTCCTGATATTTTTTTCCGGATTTTTTTTTCCGGATTTTTCCATATTTTTTTTCCGGATTTTTCAAAAAAAAAATTCCGGATTTTTCCGGATTTTTTTTTTCGGGATTTTTCCAAAAAAAAATTTCCGGATTTTTTTTTTCGGGATTTTTCCGGATTTTTTTTTCCGGATTTTTCGGATTTTTTTTCCGGATTTTTTTTCCAGATTTTTTTTCCGGATTTTTCCGGATTTTTTTTCCAGATTTTTTTTCCTGATTTTTTTTTTCCGAATTTGTCAAAAAAAAAATTTTCGGATTTTTTTTTTCCGGATTTATTTTTTCCAGATTTTTTGGATTTTTTTTCCGGATTTTTCAAAAAAAAAATTTCCGGATATTTTTTTCCGGATTTTTTTTTCAGTATTTTTCCATATTTTTTTTCCGGATTTTTTTTTCCCGGATTTTTCCGGATTTTTTTTTTACTGATTTTTTTTCCGGATTTTTTTTTTTCGGATTTTTGTTTCCGGATTTTTCCATATTTTTTTTCCGGATTTTTCAAAAAAAAAATTCCGGATTTTTCCGGATTTTTTTTTTCGGGATTTTTCCAAAAAAAAATTTCCGGATTTTTTTTTTCGGGATTTTTCCGGATTTTTTTTTCAGGATTTTTCCATATTTTTTTTCCGGATTTTTAAAAAAAAAAATTCCGGATTTTTCCAGATTTTTTTTCCGGATTTTTTTTCCGGGTTTTTTTTCCGGATTTTTTTTCCGGATTTTTTTTTCCGGATTTCTTTCCGGATTTTTCCGGAGTTTTTTGTTCGGATTTTTTTTCTGGATTTTTTTTTCGGATTTTTTTTTCTGCATTTTTTTTCTGGATTTTTTTTTTCTGGATTTTTTTTTCCGGATTTTTTTTTCCGGATTTCTTTCCGGATTTTCCCGGAGTTTTTTTTCCGGATTTTTTTTCCCGGATTTTTTTTCTGGATTTTTTTTCCGGATGTTTTTTTCTGGATTTTTTTTCCGGATTTTTTTTCCGGAGTTCTTTTTCGGATTTTTTTTCCGGATTTTTCCGGATTTTTTTTCCGGATTTTTTTTCCAGATTTTTTTTTTCCGGATTTTTTTTCTGGATTTTTTTTCCGGATTTTTTTTCCGGATTTTTTTTCTGGATTTTTTTTTTCCGGATTTTTTTTCCGGATTTTTTTCAGGATTTTTCCGGAGTTTTTTTTCCGGATTTTTTTTCCGGATTTTTCCGGATTTTTTTTTCCGGATTTTTTTTCCGGATTTTTCCGGATTTTTTTTTCGGATTTTTCGGATTTTTTTTACGGATTTTTCAAAAAAAAAATTTCAGGATTTTTCGGATTTTTTTTCCGGATTTTTTTTCCAGATTTTTTTTCCTGATTTTTCCGGATTTTTTTTTCGGGATTTTTCCGGATTTTTTTTTTCCAGATTTTTTTTCCTGATTTTTTTTTTCAGGATTTTTTTTTCAGGATTTTTTTTTTCAGGATTTTTCCATATTTTTTTTCCGGATTTGTAAAAAAAAAAATTTTCGGATTTTTTTTTTTCCGGATTTATTTTTTCCAGATTTTTTGGATTTTTTTTCCGGATTTTTCAAAAAAAAAATTTCCGGATATTTTTTTCCGGATTTTTTTTCCGGATTTTTCCATATTTTTTTTCCGGATTTTTCACAAAAAAAATTCCGGATTTTTCCAGATTTTTTTTTCTGGATTTTTCGGATTTTTTTTCCGGATTTTTTTTTCCAGATTTTTTTTCCTGATTTTTTTTTCCTGATTTTTTTTTTCCGGAGTTTTTTTTCCGGATTTTTTTCCCGGATTTTTTTTCTGGATTTTTTTTCCGGATTTTTCCGGATTTTTTTTTCCGGATTTTTTTTCCGGATTTTTCCGGATTTTTTTTCCGGGTTTTTTTTCCGGATTTTTTTTCCGGATTTTTTTTCCCGGATTTTTTTTTCCGGATTTTTTTTCCGGATTTTTCCGAAGTTTTTTGTTCGGATTTTTTTTCTGGATTTTTTTTTCGGATTTTTTTTTCTGCATTTTTTTTCTGGATTTTTTTTTTCTGGATTTTTTTTTCCGGATTTTTTTTTCCGGATTTCTTTCCGGATTTTCCCGGAGTTGTTTTTCCGGATTTTTTTTCCCGGATTTTTTTTCTGGATTTTTTTTCCGGATGTTTTTTTCTGGATTTTTTTTCCGGATTTATTTTTTCCAGATTTTTTGGATTTTTTTTCCGGATTTTTCACAAAAAAAATTCCGGATTTTTCCAGATTTTTTTTTCCGGATTTTTCGGATTTTTTTTCCGGATTTTTTTTTCCAGATTTTTTTTCCGGATTTTTTTTTCCTGATTTTTTTTTTCCGGATTTTTTTTCCGGATTTTTTTTTTACTGATTTTTTTTTTACTGATTTTTTTTTTCCGGACTTTTTTTTCCCGGATTTTTCCGGATTTTTTTTTTCCGGATTTTTTTTCCGGATTTTTTTTTCCGGATTTTTTTTTTCGGATTTTTTTTCCGGATTTTTTTCCTGATTTTTTTTTTCCGAATTTGTCAAAAAAAAAAATTTCGGATTTATTTTTTCTGGAATTATTTTTTCCAGATTTTTTGGATTTTTTTTCCGGATTTTTCAAAAAAAAAATTTCCGGATATTTTTTTCCGGATTTTTTTTCCGGATTTTTCCATATTTTTTTTCCGGATTTTTCACAAAAAAAATTCCGGATTTTTCCAGATTTTTTTTTCCGGATTTTTCGGATTTTTTTTCCGGATTTTTTTTTCCAGATTTTTTTTCCGGATTTTTTTTTCCTGATTTTTTTTTTCCGGATTTTTTTTCCGGATTTTTTTTTTACTGATTTTTTTTTCCGGACTTTTTTTTCCCGGATTTTTCCGGATTTTTTTTTTCCGGATTTTTTTTCCGGATTTTTTTTTCCGGATTTTTTTTTCGGATTTTTTTTTTCGGATTTTTTTTTCCAGATTTTTTTTCCGGATTTTTCCGGATTTTTTTTGCTGATTTTTTTTTTCAGGATTTTTTTTTCCTGATTTTTTTTTTCAGGATTTTTTCATATTTTTTTTCCGGATTTTTCAAAAAAAAAATTCCGGAATTTTCCGGATTTTTTTTTCGGGATTTTTCCAAAAAAAATTTCCGGAATTTTTTTTTCGGGATTTTTCCGGATTTTCTTTTCCGGATTTTTTTTCCGGATTTTTTTTTCCAGATTTTTTTTCCGGATTTTTCCGGATTTTTTGTTTCCGGATTTTTCCGGATTTTTTTTCCGGATTTTTTTTTCCTGATTTTTTTTTTCCGGATTTTTTTTCCGGATTTTTTTTTACTGATTTTTTTTTCCGGATTTTTTTTTCCGGATTTTTTCGGATTTTTTTTACCGGATTTTTTTTCCGGATTTTTTTTACCGGACTTTTTTTCCGGATTTTTCCTGATTTTTTTTCCGGATTTTTCGGATTTTTTTTCCGGATTTTTTTTTCCAGATTTTTTTTCCAGATTTTTCCGGATTTTTTTTTTCGGGATTTTTCCAAAAAAAAATTTCCGGATTTTTTTTTTCGGGATTTTTCCGGATTTTTTTTTCCGGATTTTTCGGATTTTTTTTCCGGATTTTTTTTCCAGATTTTTTTTCCGGATTTTTCCGGATTTTTTTTCCAGATTTTTTTTCCTGATTTTTTTTTTCCGAATTTGTCAAAAAAAAAATTTTCGGATTTTTTTTTTCCGGATTTATTTTTTCCAGATTTTTTGGATTTTTTTTCCGGATTTTTCAAAAAAAAAATTTCCGGATATTTTTTTCCGGATTTTTTTTTCAGGATTTTTCCATATTTTTTTTCCGGATTTTTCCAAAAAAAAATTCCGGATTTTTCCAGATTTTTTTTTCCGGATTTTTTTTTCCCGGATTTTTCCGGATTTTTTTTTTACTGATTTTTTTTCCGGATTTTTTTTTTCCGGATTTTTGTTTCCGGATTTTTCCATATTTTTTTTCCGGATTTTTCAAAAAAAAAATTCCGGATTTTTCCGGATTTTTTTTTTCGGGATTTTTCCAAAAAAAAATTTCCGGATTTTTTTTTTCGGGATTTTTCCGGATTTTTTTTTCAGGATTTTTCCATATTTTTTTTCCGGATTTTTAAAAAAAAAAATTCCGGATTTTTCCAGATTTTTTTTCCGGATTTTTCCGGATTTTTTTTCCGGGTTTTTTTTCCGGATTTTTTTTCCGGATTTTTTTTTCCGGATTTCTTTCCGGATTTTTCCGGAGTTTTTTTTCCGGATTTTTTTTCCCGGATTTTTTTTTCCGGATTTTTTTTCCGGATTTTTCCGAAGTTTTTTGTTCGGATTTTTTTTCTGGATTTTTTTTTCGGATTTTTTTTTCTGCATTTTTTTTCTGGATTTTTTTTTTCTGGATTTTTTTTTCCGGATTTTTTTTTCCGGATTTCTTTCCGGATTTTCCCGGAGTTTTTTTTCCGGATTTTTTTTCCCGGATTTTTTTTCCGGATGTTTTTTTCTGGATTTTTTTTCCGGATTTTTTTTCCGGATTTTTTTTCTGGATTTTTTTTTTCCGGATTTTTTTTCCGGATTTTTTTCAGGATTTTTCCGGAGTTTTTTTTCCGGATTTTTTTTCCGGATTTTTCCGGATTTTTTTTTCCGGATTTTTTTTCCGGATTTTTCCGGATTTTTTTTTCGGATTTTTCGGATTTTTTTTACGGATTTTTCAAAAAAAAAATTTCAGGATTTTTCGGATTTTTTTTCCGGATTTTTTTTTTCAGGATTTTTCCATATTTTTTTTCCGGATTTGTAAAAAAAAAAATTTTCGGATTTTTTTTTTTCCGGATTTATTTTTTCCAGATTTTTGGATTTTTTTTCCGAATTTGTCAAAAAAAAAATTTCGGAATTTTTTTTTCCGGATTTATTTTTTCCGTATTTTTCTGATTTTTTTTCCAGATTTTTTTTCCAGATTTTTCCGGATTTTTTTTCCAGATTTTTTTTCCTGATTTTTTTTTCAGGATTTTTTTTTCCGGATTTTTTTTTTCCGGATTTTTCCAGATTTTTTTTCCGGATTTTTTTTTCCAGATTTTTTTTCCGGATTTCTCCGGATTTTTTGTTTCCGGATTTTTCCGGATTTTTTTTCCTGATTTTTTTTTTCCGGATTTGTCAAAAAAAAAATTTTCGGATTTTTTTTTTCCGGATTTATTTTTTCCGGATTTTTCGGATTTTTTTAAAAAAAAATTTCCGGATTTTTTTTTTCGGGATTTTTCCGGGTTTTTTTTTCCGGATTTTTCGGATTTTTTTTCCGGATTTTTCCTGATTTTTTTTTCCGGATTTTTCGGATTTTTTTTCCGGATTTTTTTTTCCAGATTTTTTTTCCGGATTTTTCCGGATTTTTTGTTTCCGGATTTTTCCGGATTTTTTTTCTGGATTTTTCAAAAAAAAAAATTCAGGATTTTTCGGATTTTTTTTCCGGATTTTTTTTCCAGATTTTTTTTCCGGATTTTTCCGGTTTTTGTTTCCGGATTTTTTTTCCTGATTTTTTTTTTCCGGATTTGTCAAAAAAAAAATTTTCGGATTTTTTTTTTCCGGATTTCTTTTTTCCGGATTTTTCGGATTTTTTTTCCGGATTTTTCAGAAAAAAAATTTCAGGATTTTTTTTTCCGGATTTTTTTTTTTCGGATTTTTTTTCCGGATTTTTTTTCCAGATTTTTTTTCCTGATTTTTCCGGATTTTTTTTTCGGGATTTTTCCGGATTTTTTTTTTCCGGATTTTTTTTCCCGATTTTCTTTTCCGGATTTTTCCAATTTTTTTTTTCTGGGCTTTCTTTTCCAGATTTTTCCCGATTTTTTTTATGGATATTTTTTTCAAGATTTTTCCCGATTTTTTTTTACGGATTTTTTTTTCAAGATTTTTACGGATTTTTTTTTCCGGGTTTTTTTTCCGGATTTTTTTTCCGGATTTTTTTTTCCAGATTTTTCCGAAGTTTTTTTTCCGGATTTTTTTCTGGATTTTTCCGGATTTTTTTTCGGATTTTTCCGGATTTTTTTTCCGGATTTTTTTTTCCGGATTTTTTTTCTGGATATTTTTTCCCGGATTTTTTTTCTGGAATTTTTTTTCCGGATTTTTTTTTCCGGATTTTTTTTCCGGATTTTTCCGAAGTTTTTTTTCCGGATTTTTCCGGATTTTTTTTCCGGAGTTCTTTTTCGGATTTCTTTCCGGATTTTTCCGGAGTTTTTTTTCCGGATTTTTTTCCCGGATTTTTTTTCCGGATTTTTTTTTTCCGTTTTTTTTTCCGGAGTTCTTTTTCGGATTTTTTCTCTGGATTTTTCCGGATTTTTTTTTCGGATTTTTTTTTCTGCATTTTTTTCCGGATTTTTTTTTCCGGATTTTTTTTCCAGATTTTTTTTCCCGGATTTTTTTTCCGGATTTTTTTTCTGGATTTTTTTTTTCCGGATTTTTTTCCGGATTTTTTTTCCGGATTTATTTTCCGGATTTTTACGAAGTTTTTTTTTCGGATTTTTTTTCCGGATTTTTTTTTCCGGATTTTTTTTCCAGATTTTTTTTCCCGGATTTTTTTTCTGGATTTTTTTTCCGGATTTTTTTTCCGGATTTTTTTTCTGGATTTTTTTTTTCCGGATTTTTTTTCCGGATTTTTTTCCGGATTTTTCCGGAGTTTTTTTTCCGGATTTTTTTTTCCGGATTTTTTTTCCGGATTTTTACGAAGTTTTTTTTTCGGATTTCTTTCCAGATTTTTCCGGAGTTTTTTTTCCGGATTTTTTTTCCCGGATTTTTTTTCTGGATTTTTTTTTCCGGATTTTTTTTTTCCGGATTTTTTTTCCGGATTTTTTTTTCCAGATTTTTCCGAAGTTTTTTTTCCGGATTTTTTTCTGGATTTTTCCGGATTTTTTTTTCGGATTTTTCCGGATTTTTTTTCCGGATTTTTTTTTCCGGATTTTTTTTCTGGATATTTTTTCCGGATTTTTCCGGATTTTTTTTTTCGGATTTTTTTTTCCGGATTTTTTTTCCCGGATTTTTCCGGATTTTTTTTTTCCGGATTTTTCGGATTTTTTTTCCGGATTTTTTTTTCCAGATTTTTTTTCCTGATTTTTCCGGATTTTTTTTTCGGGATTTTTCCGGATTTTTTTTTTCCGGATTTTTTTTCCGGATTTTTCCGGATTTTTTTTTTCGGATTTTTTTTTCCGGATTTTTTTTCCCGGATTTTTCCGGATTTTTTTTTTCCGGATTTTTCGGATTTTTTTTCCGGATTTTTTTTTCCAGATTTTTTTTCCTGATTTTTTTTTTCAGGATTTTTTTTTCAGGATTTTTTTTTTCAGGATTTTTCCATATTTTTTTTCCGGATTTGTCAAAAAAAAAATTTTCGGATTTTTTTTTTCCGGATTTATTTTTTCCGGATTTTTCTGATTTTTTTTCCGGATTTTGTTTCTGGATTTTTCCATATTTTTTTTCCGGATTTTTCAAAAAAAAAATTCCGGATTTTTCCGGATTTTTTTTTCGGGATTTTTCCAAAAAAAAAATTCCGGATTTTTTTTTTCGGGATTTTTCCGGATTTTGTTTCCGGATTTTTCCATATTTTTTTTCCGAATTTTTTTTTACAGATTTTTTTTTCCGGATTTTTTTTTCCCGGATTTTTCCGGATTTTTTTTTCCGGATTTTTTCGGATTTTTATTTCCGGAATTTTTTTTTCGGATTTTTTTTCCGGATTTTTCCGGATTTTTTTTTCCGGATTTTTTCGGATTTTTTTTTCCGTATTTTTCCGGATTTTTTTCCGGATTTTTCCGGATTTTTTTTCCGGATTTTTTTTACCGGATTTTTTTACCGGATTTTTTTTCCGGATTTTTTTTACTGGACTTTTTTTCCGGATTTTTCCGGATTTTTTTTTTTCAGATTTTTTTTCCGGATTTTTTTCCGGATTTTCTTTCCGGATTATTTTTCAGTATTTTTCCGGATTTTTTTTTCCGGATTTTTCCGGATTTTTATTTTCCGGATTTTTATTTTCCGGATTTTTTTTTCGGATTTTTTTTTCCTGATTTTTCCGGATTTTTTTTTCCTGGTTTTTTCGGATTTTTTTTTTCGGATTTCTCTGGATTTTTTTTTTCTGATTTTTCCGGATTTTTATTTCCGGATTTTTTTGGATTTTTTTTTTTGGATTTCCGGATTTGTCAAAAAAAAAAATTTCGGATTTTTTTTTTTCGGATTTTTTTTTCCGGATTTTTCAAAAAAAAAATTTCAGGATTTTTTTCTCAGGATTTTTTTTTTCCGGATTTTTTTTTCCGGATTTTTCCATATTTTTTTTCAGGATTTTTCAAAAAAAAAAATCCGGATTTTGTTTTCGGGATTTTTCCGGATTTTGTTTCCGGATTTTTCCATATTTTTTTTCCGGATTTTTCGAAAAAAAAATTCCGGATTTTTTCGGATTTTTTTTTCCGGATTTTTCCTGATTTTTTTTTCCGGATTTTTTTTCCTGATTTTTTTTTTCCGGATTTGTCAAAAAAAAAAATTTCGGATTTTTTTTTTCTGGATTTTTTTTTTCCGGATTTTTCGGATTTTTTTTCCGGATTTTTCAAAAAAAAAATTTCAGGATTTTTTTCTCAGGATTTTTTTTTTCCGGATTTTTTTTTCCGGATTTTTCCATATTTTTTTTCAGGATTTTTCAAAAAAAAAAATCCGGATTTTGTTTTCGGGATTTTTCCGGATTTTGTTTCCGGATTTTTCCATATTTTTTTTCCGGATTTTTCGAAAAAAAAATTCCGGATTTTTTCGGATTTTTTTTTCCGGATTTTTCCTGATTTTTTTTTCCGGATTTTTTTTCCTGATTTTTTTTTTCCGGATTTGTCAAAAAAAAAAATTTCGGATTTTTTTTTTCTGGATTTATTTTTTCCGGATTTTTCGGATTTTTTTTCCGGATTTTTCAAAAAAAAAAATTCAGGATTTTTTTTTCCGGATTTTTTTTTTCCGGATTTTTTTTTCCGGATTTTTCCATATTTTTTTTCCAGATTTTTCAAAAAAAAAATTCCGGATTTTTCCGGATTTTTTTTTTGGGATTTTTCCGGATTTTTTTTTCCGGATTTTTTGGATTTTTTTTCCGGATTTTTTTTTCCAGATTTTTTTTCTGGATTTTTCCGGATTTTTTGTTTCCGGATTTTTCCGGATTTTTTTTCCTGATTTTTCCGGATTTATTTTCCTGATTTTTTTTTCCTGATTTTTTTTTTCCGGATTTTTTTTCTGGATTTTTTTTTCCTGATTTTTTCGGATTTTTTTTTCCTGATTTTTTCGGATTTTTTTTCCAGATTTTTTTTCCGGATTTTTCCGGATTTTTTTTCCGGATTTTTTTTCCTGATTTTTTTTTTCCGGATTTGTCAAAAAAAAAATTTCAGGATTTTTTTTTCCGGATTTTTTTTTTCCAGATTTTTCGGATTTTTTTTCCGGATTTTAAAAAAAAAAAATTTCAGGATTTTTCGGATTTTTTTTCCGGATTTTTTTTCCAGATTTTTTTTCCTGATTTTTCCGGATTTTTTTTTCGGGATTTTTCCGGATTTTTTTTTTCCGGATTTTTTTTCCGGATTTTTTTTTCCAGATTTTTTTTCCTGATTTTTTTTTTCAGGATTTTTTTTTCAGGATTTTTTTTTTCAGGATTTTTCCTGATTTTTTTTTCCGGATTTGTCAAAAAAAAAATTTTCGGATTTTTTTTTTCCGGATTTATTTTTTCCAGATTTTTTGGATTTTTTTTCCGGATTTTTAAAAAAAAAAATTTCCGGATATTTTTTTCCGGATTTTTTTTTCCGGATTTTTCCATATTTTTTTTCCGGATTTTTAAAAAAAAAAATTCCGGATTTTTCCAGATTTTTTTTTCTGGATTTTTCGGATTTTTTTTCCGGATCTTTTTTTCCAGATTTTTTTTCCTGATTTTTTTTTCCTGATTTTTTTTTTCCGGATTTTTTTTCCGGATTTTTTTTTTACTGATTTTTTTTCCGGAGTTCTTTTTCGGATTTTTTTTCCGGATTTTTCCGGATTTTTTTTCCGGATTTTTTTTCCAGATTTTTTTTTCCCGGATTTTTTTTCTGGATTTTTTTTCCGGATTTTTTTTCCGGATTTTTTTTCTGGATTTTTTTTTTCCGGATTTTTTTTCCGGATTTTTTTCAGGATTTTTCCGGAGTTTTTTTTCCGGATTTTTTTACCGGATTTTTCCGGATTTTTTTTTCCGGATTTTTTTTCCGGATTTTTCCGGATTTTTTTTTCGGATTTTTCGGATTTTTTTTCTGGATTTTTCAAAAAAAAAAATTCAGGATTTTTCGGATTTTTTTTCCGGATTTTTTTTCCAGATTTTTTTTCCGGATTTTTTTTCCTGATTTTTTTTTTCCGGATTAGTCAAAAAAAAAATTTTCGGATTTTTTTTTTCCGGATTTATTTTTTCCGGATTTTTCGGATTTTTTTTCCGGATTTTTCAGAAAAAAAATTTCAGGATTTTTTTTTCCGGATTTTTTTTTTCCGGATTTTTTTTTCCGGATTTTTCCATATTTTTTTTCAGGATTTTCAAAAAAAAAATTCCGGATTTTTCCGGATTTTTTTTCCGGATTTTTTTTCCTGATTTTTTTTTCCGGATTTGTCAAAAAAAAAAATTCGGATTTTTTTTTCCGGATTTATTTTTTCCGGATTTTTCGGATTTTTTTTCCGGATTTTTCAAAAAAAAAAATTTCCGGATTTTTTTTTTCGGGATTTTTCCGGGTTTTTTTTTCCGGATTTTTCGGATTTTTTTTCCGGATTTTTCCGGATTTTTTTTTCCGGATTTTTTTTTTCCGGATTTTTTTTTCCGGATTTTTCCATATTTTTTTTCCGGATTTTTCAAAAAAAAAAATTCCGGATTTTTCCGGATTTTTTTTTTCGGGATTTTTCCAAAAAAAAATTTCCGGATTTTTTTTTTCGGGATTTTTCCGGATTTTTTTTCCGGATTTTTCCGGATTTTTTTTTCCGGATTTTTTTTCCGGATTTTTTTTCCGGATTTTTTTTTCCAGATTTTTCCGAAGTTTTTTTTCCGGATTTTTTTCTGGATTTTTCCGGATTTTTTTTCGGATTTTTCCGGATTTTTTTTCCGGATTTTTTTTTCCGGATTTTTTTTCTGGATATTTTTTCCCGGATTTTTTTTCTGGAATTTTTTTTCCGGATTTTTTTTTCCGGATTTTTTTTCCGGATTTTTCCGAAGTTTTTTTTCCGGATTTTTCCGGATTTTTTTTCCGGAGTTCTTTTTCGGATTTCTTTCCGGATTTTTCCGGAGTTTTTTTTCCGGATTTTTTTCCCGGATTTTTTTTCCGGATTTTTTTTTTCCGTTTTTTTTTCCGGAGTTCTTTTTCGGATTTTTTCTCTGGATTTTTCCGGATTTTTTTTTCGGATTTTTTTTTCTGCATTTTTTTCCGGATTTTTTTTTCCGGATTTTTTTTCCAGATTTTTTTTCCCGGATTTTTTTTCCGGATTTTTTTTCTGGATTTTTTTTTTCCGGATTTTTTTCCGGATTTATTTTCCGGATTTTTACGAAGTTTTTTTTTCGGATTTTTTTTCCGGATTTTTTTTTCCGGATTTTTTTTCCAGATTTTTTTTCCCGGATTTTTTTTCTGGATTTTTTTTCCGGATTTTTTTTCCGGATTTTTTTTCTGGATTTTTTTTTTCCGGATTTTTTTTCCGGATTTTTTTCCGGATTTTTCCGGAGTTTTTTTTCCGGATTTTTTTTTCCGGATTTTTTTTCCGGATTTTTACGAAGTTTTTTTTTCGGATTTCTTTCCAGATTTTTCCGGAGTTTTTTTTCCGGATTTTTTTTCCCGGATTTTTTTTCTGGATTTTTTTTTCCGGATTTTTTTTTTCCGGATTTTTTTTCCGGATTTTTTTTTCCAGATTTTTCCGAAGTTTTTTTTCCGGATTTTTTTCTGGATTTTTCCGGATTTTTTTTTCGGATTTTTCCGGATTTTTTTTCCGGATTTTTTTTTCCGGATTTTTTTTCTGGATATTTTTTCCGGATTTTTCCGGATTTTTTTTTTCGGATTTTTTTTTCCGGATTTTTTTTCCCGGATTTTTCCGGATTTTTTTTTTCCGGATTTTTCGGATTTTTTTTCCAGATTTTTTTTTCCAGATTTTTTTTCCTGATTTTTCCGGATTTTTTTTTCGGGATTTTTCCGGATTTTTTTTTTCCGGATTTTTTTTCCGGATTTTTCCGGATTTTTTTTTTCGGATTTTTTTTTCCGGATTTTTTTTCCCGGATTTTTCCGGATTTTTTTTTTCCGGATTTTTCGGATTTTTTTTCCGGATTTTTTTTTCCAGATTTTTTTTCCTGATTTTTTTTTTCAGGATTTTTTTTTCAGGATTTTTTTTTTCAGGATTTTTCCATATTTTTTTTCCGGATTTGTCAAAAAAAAAATTTTCGGATTTTTTTTTTCCGGATTTATTTTTTCCGGATTTTTCTGATTTTTTTTCCGGATTTTGTTTCCGGATTTTTCCATATTTTTTTTCCGGATTTTTCAAAAAAAAAATTCCGGATTTTTCCGGATTTTTTTTTCGGGATTTTTCCAAAAAAAAAATTCCGGATTTTTTTTTTCGGGATTTTTCCGGATTTTGTTTCCGGATTTTTCCATATTTTTTTTCCGAATTTTTTTTTACAGATTTTTTTTTCCGGATTTTTTTTTCCCGGATTTTTCCGGATTTTTTTTTCCGGATTTTTTCGGATTTTTATTTCCGGAATTTTTTTTTCGGATTTTTTTTCCGGATTTTTCCGGATTTTTTTTTCCGGATTTTTTCGGATTTTTTTTTCCGTATTTTTCCGGATTTTTTTCCGGATTTTTCCGGATTTTTTTTCCGGATTTTTTTTTCCGGATTTTTTTTTCCGGATTTTTTTTCCGGATTTTTTTTTACTGATTTTTTTTTCCGGATTTTTTTTTACTGATTTTTTCGGATTTTTTTTACCGGATTTTTTTACCGGATTTTTTTTCCGGATTTTTTTTACTGGACTTTTTTTCCGGATTTTTCCGGATTTTTTTTTTTCAGATTTTTTTTCCGGATTTTTTTCCGGATTTTTTTTCCGGATTATTTTTCAGTATTTTTCCGGATTTTTTTTTCCGGATTTTTCCGGATTTTTATTTTCCGGATTTTTATTTTCCGGATTTTTTTTTCGGATTTTTTTTTCCTGATTTTTCCGGATTTTTTTTTCCTGGTTTTTTCGGATTTTTTTTTTCGGATTTCTCTGGATTTTTTTTTTCTGATTTTTCCGGATTTTTATTTCCGGATTTTTTTGGATTTTTTTTTTTGGATTTCCGGATTTGTCAAAAAAAAAAATTTCGGATTTTTTTTTTTCGGATTTTTTTTTCCGGATTTTTCAAAAAAAAAATTTCAGGATTTTTTTCTCAGGATTTTTTTTTTCCGGATTTTTTTTTCCGGATTTTTCCATATTTTTTTTCAGGATTTTTCAAAAAAAAAATTCCGGATTTTGTTTTCGGGATTTTTCCGGATTTTGTTTCCGGATTTTTCCATATTTTTTTTCCGGATTTTTCGAAAAAAAAATTCCGGATTTTTTCGGATTTTTTTTTCCGGATTTTTCCTGATTTTTTTTTCCGGATTTTTTTTCCTGATTTTTTTTTTCCGGATTTGTCAAAAAAAAAAATTTCGGATTTATTTTTTCTGGATTTATTTTTTCCGGATTTTTCGGATTTTTTTTCCGGATTTTTCAAAAAAAAAAATTCAGGATTTTTTTTTCCGGATTTTTTTTTTCCGGATTTTTTTTTCCGGATTTTTCCATATTTTTTTTCCAGATTTTTCAAAAAAAAAATTGGATTTTTCCGGATTTTTTTTTTGGGATTTTTCCGGATTTTTTTTTCCGGATTTTTTTTCCGGATTTTTTTTTCCAGATTTTTTTTCTGGATTTTTCCGGATTTTTTGTTTCCGGATTTTTCCGGATTTTTTTTCCTGATTTTTCCGGATTTATTTTCCTGATTTTTTTTTCCTGATTTTTTTTTTCCGGATTTTTTTTCTGGATTTTTTTTTCCTGATTTTTTCGGATTTTTTTTTCCTGATTTTTTCGGATTTTTTTTCCAGATTTTTTTTCCGGATTTTTCCGGATTTTTTTTCCGGATTTTTTTTCCTGATTTTTTTTTTCCGGATTTGTCAAAAAAAAAATTTCAGGATTTTTTTTTCCGGATTTTTTTTTTCCAGATTTTTCGGATTTTTTTTCCGGATTTTAAAAAAAAAAAATTTCAGGATTTTTCGGATTTTTTTTCCGGATTTTTTTTCCAGATTTTTTTTCCTGATTTTTCCGGATTTTTTTTTCGGGATTTTTCCGGATTTTTTTTTTCCGGATTTTTTTTCCGGATTTTTTTTTCCAGATTTTTTTTCCTGATTTTTTTTTTCAGGATTTTTTTTTCAGGATTTTTTTTTTCAGGATTTTTCCTGATTTTTTTTTCCGGATTTGTCAAAAAAAAAATTTTCGGATTTTTTTTTTCCGGATTTATTTTTTCCAGATTTTTTGGATTTTTTTTCCGGATTTTTAAAAAAAAAAATTTCCGGATATTTTTTTCCGGATTTTTTTTTCCGGATTTTTCCATATTTTTTTTCCGGATTTTTAAAAAAAAAAATTCCGGATTTTTCCAGATTTTTTTTTCTGGATTTTTCGGATTTTTTTTCCGGATCTTTTTTTCCAGATTTTTTTTCCTGATTTTTTTTTCCTGATTTTTTTTTTCCGGATTTTTTTTCCGGATTTTTTTTTTACTGATTTTTTTTCCGGAGTTCTTTTTCGGATTTTTTTTCCGGATTTTTCCGGATTTTTTTTCCGGATTTTTTTTCCAGATTTTTTTTTCCCGGATTTTTTTTCTGGATTTTTTTTCCGGATTTTTTTTCCGGATTTTTTTTCTGGATTTTTTTTTTCCGGATTTTTTTTCCGGATTTTTTTCAGGATTTTTCCGGAGTTTTTTTTCCGGATTTTTTTACCGGATTTTTCCGGATTTTTTTTTCCGGATTTTTTTTCCGGATTTTTCCGGATTTTTTTTTCGGATTTTTCGGATTTTTTTTCTGGATTTTTCAAAAAAAAAAATTCAGGATTTTTCGGATTTTTTTTCCGGATTTTTTTTCCAGATTTTTTTTCCGGATTTTTTTTCCTGATTTTTTTTTTCCGGATTAGTCAAAAAAAAAATTTTCGGATTTTTTTTTTCCGGATTTATTTTTTCCGGATTTTTCGGATTTTTTTTCCGGATTTTTCAGAAAAAAAATTTCAGGATTTTTTTTTCCGGATTTTTTTTTTCCGGATTTTTTTTTCCGGATTTTTCCATATTTTTTTTCAGGATTTTCAAAAAAAAAATTCCGGATTTTTCCGGATTTTTTTTCCGGATTTTTTTTCCTGATTTTTTTTTCCGGATTTGTCAAAAAAAAAAATTCGGATTTTTTTTTCCGGATTTATTTTTTCCGGATTTTTCGGATTTTTTTTCCGGATTTTTCAAAAAAAAAAATTTCCGGATTTTTTTTTTCGGGATTTTTCCGGGTTTTTTTTTCCGGATTTTTCGGATTTTTTTTCCGGATTTTTCCGGATTTTTTTTTCCGGATTTTTTTTTTCCGGATTTTTTTTTCCGGATTTTTCCATATTTTTTTTCCGGATTTTTCAAAAAAAAAAATTCCGGATTTTTCCGGATTTTTTTTTTCGGGATTTTTCCAAAAAAAAATTTCCGGATTTTTTTTTTCGGGATTTTTCCGGATTTTTTTTCCGGATTTTTCCGGATTTTTTTTTCCGGATTTTTTTTTCCTGATTTTTATTTTCCCGATTTTTTTTCCGGATTTTTTTTTACTGATTTTTTTTTCCGGATTTTTTTTTACTGATTTTTTCGGATTTTTTTTACCGGACTTTTTTTCCGGATTTTTCCGGATTTTTTTTTCGGATTTTTTTTCCGGATTTTTTTCCGGATTTTTTTTCAGGATTATTTTTCAGTATTTTTCCGGATTTTTTTTACCGGACTTTTTTTCCGGATTTTTCCGGATTTTTTTTTTTGGATTTTTTTTTCCAGATTTTTTTTCCTGGATTTTTCCGGATTTTTTTTTTCCGGATTTTTCGGATTTTTTTCCGGATTTTTTTTTCCAGATTTTTTTTCCAGATTTTTCCGGATTTTTTTTCCAGATTTTTTTTCCTGATTTTTTTTTTCAGGATTTTTTTTTCCGGATTTTTTTTTTCCGGATTTTTCCAGATTTTTTTTCCGGATTTTTTTTTCCAGATTTTTTTTCCGGATTTCTCCGGATTTTTTGTTTCCGGATTTGTCAAAAAAAAAATTTTCGGATTTTTTTTTTCCGGATTTATTTTTTCCGGATTTTTCGGATTTTTTTTTCCGGATTTTTGCAAAAAAAAATTCCTGATTTTTTTTTTCGGGATTTTTCCGGATTTTTTTTTCCGGATTTTTTTTCCGGATTTTTCCGGATTTTTTTTCCAGATTTTTTTTCCTGATTTTTTTTTTCAGGATTTTTTTTTCCGGATTTTTTTTTCCGGATTTTTCCATATTTTTTATCCGGATTTGTCAAAAAAAAAATTTTCGGATTTTTTTTTTCCGGATTTATTTTTTCCGGATTTTTCGGATTTTTTTTCCGGATTTTTCAAAAAAAAAGTTTCAGGATTTTTCGGATTTTTTTTCCGGATTTTTTTTCCAGATTTTTTTTCCGGATTTTTCCGGATTTTTTTTACGGATTTTTTTTTCCGGATTTTTGTTTCCGGATATTTCCATATTTTTTTTCCGGATTTTTCGGATTTTTTTTACCAGACTTTTTTTCCGGATTTTTCCGGATTTTTTTTTTCGGATTTTTTTTTCCGGATTTTTTTTCCTGGATTTTTCCGGATTTTTTTTTTCCGGATTTTTCGGATTTTTTTCCGGATTTTTTTTTCCAGATTTTTTTTCCAGATTTTTCCGGATTTTTTTTCCAGATTTTTTTTCCTGATTTTTTTTTTCAGGATTTTTTTTTCCGGATTTTTTTTTTCCGGATTTTTCCAGATTTTTTTTCCGGATTTTTTTTTCCAGATTTTTTTTCCGGATTTCTCCGGATTTTTTGTTTCCGGATTTGTCAAAAAAAAAATTTTCGGATTTTTTTTTTCCGGATTTATTTTTTCCGGATTTTTCGGATTTTTTTTTCCGGATTTTTGCAAAAAAAAATTCCTGATTTTTTTTTTCGGGATTTTTCCGGATTTTTTTTTCCGGATTTTTTTTCCGGATTTTTCCGGATTTTTTTTCCAGATTTTTTTTCCTGATTTTTTTTTTCAGGATTTTTTTTTCCGGATTTTTTTTTCCGGATTTTTCCATATTTTTTATCCGGATTTGTCAAAAAAAAAATTTTCGGATTTTTTTTTTCCGGATTTATTTTTTCCGGATTTTTCGGATTTTTTTTCCGGATTTTTCAAAAAAAAAATTTCAGGATTTTTCGGATTTTTTTTCCGGATTTTTTTTCCAGATTTTTTTTCCGGATTTTTCCGGATTTTTTTTACGGATTTTTTTTTCCGGATTTTTGTTTCCGGATATTTCCATATTTTTTTTCCGGATTTTTCGGATTTTTTTTACCAGACTTTTTTTCCGGATTTTTCCGGATTTTTTTTTTCGGATTTTTTTTTCCGGATTTTTTTTCCCGGATTTTTCCGGATATTTTTTTTCCGGATTTTTCGGATTTTTTTTCCGGATTTTTTTTTCCAGATTTTTTTTCCTGATTTTTTTTTTCAGGATTTTTTTTTCAGGATTTTTTTTTTCAGGATTTTTCCATATTTTTTTTCCGTATTTGTCAAAAAAAAAATTTTCGGATTTTTTTTTTCCGGATTTATTTTTTCCGGATTTTTCTGATTTTTTTTCCGGATTTTGTTTCCGGATTTTTCCATATTTTTTTTCCGGATTTTTCAAAAAAAAAATTCCGGATTTTTCCGGATTTTTTTTTCGGGATTTTTCCAAAAAAAAAATTCCGGATTTTTTTTTTCGGGATTTTTCCGGATTTTGTTTCCGGATTTTTCCATATTTTTTTTCCGGATTTTTTTTTCCGGATTTTTTCGGATTTTTTTTACCGGATTTTTTTTCCGGATTTTTTTTACCGGACTTTTTTTCCGGATTTTTCCTGATTTTTTTTTCCGGATTTTTCGGATTTTTTTTCCGGATTTTTTTTTCCAGATTTTTTTTCCAGATTTTTCCGGATTTTTTTTTTCGGGATTTTTCCAAAAAAAAATTTCCGGATTTTTTTTTTCGGGATTTTTCCGGATTTTTTTTTCCGGATTTTTTTTTCCAGATTTTTTTTCCTGATTTTTCCGGATTTTTTTTTCGGGATTTTTCCGGATTTTTTTTTTCCGGATTTTTTTTCCAGATTTTTTTTTCCAGATTTTTTTTCCTGATTTTTTTTTTCAGGATTTTTTTTTCAGGATTTTTTTTTTCAGGATTTTTCCATATTTTTTTTCCGGATTTGTAAAAAAAAAAATTTTCGGATTTTTTTTTTTCCGGATTTATTTTTTCCAGATTTTTTGGATTTTTTTTCCGGATTTTTCAAAAAAAAAATTTCCGGATATTTTTTTCCGGATTTTTTTTCCGGATTTTTCCATATTTTTTTTCCGGATTTTTTTTCCGGATTTTTCCGGATTTTTTTTCCGGATTTTTTTTTCCGGATTTTTCCGGATTTTTTTTTTCGGATTTTTTTTTCCAGATTTTTTTTCCGGATTTTTCCGGATTTTTTTTGCTGATTTTTTTTTTCAGGATTTTTTTTTCCTGATTTTTTTTTTCAGGATTTTTTCATATTTTTTTTCCGGATTTTTCAAAAAAAAAATTCCGGAATTTTCCGGATTTTTTTTCGGGATTTTTCCAAAAAAAATTTCCGGAATTTTTTTTTCGGGATTTTTCCGGATTTTTTTTTCCGGATTTTTTTTCCGGATTTTTTTTTCCAGATTTTTTTTCCGGATTTTTTGTTTCCGGATTTTTCCGGATTTTTTTTCCGGATTTTTTTTTCCTGATTTTTTTTTTCCGGATTTTTTTTCCGGATTTTTTTTTACTGATTTTTTTTTCCGGATTTTTTTTTCCGGATTTTTTCGGATTTTTTTTACCGGATTTTTTTTCCGGATTTTTTTTACCGGACTTTTTTTCCGGATTTTTCCTGATTTTTTTTTCCGGATTTTTCGGATTTTTTTTCCGGATTTTTTTTTCCAGATTTTTTTTCCTGATTTTTCCGGATTTTTTTTTCGGGATTTTTCCGGATTTTTTTTTTCCGGATTTTTTTCCAGATTTTTTTTTCCAGATTTTTTTTCCTGATTTTTTTTTTCAGGATTTTTTTTCAGGATTTTTTTTTTCAGGATTTTTCCATATTTTTTTTCCGGATTTGTAAAAAAAAAAATTTTCGGATTTTTTTTTTTCCGGATTTATTTTTTCCAGATTTTTTGGATTTTTTTTCCGGATTTTTCAAAAAAAAAATTTCCGGATATTTTTTTCCGGATTTTTTTTCCGGATTTTTCCATATTTTTTTTCCGGATTTTTTTTCCGGATTTTTCCGGATTTTTTTTCCGGATTTTTTTTTCCGGATTTTTCCGGATTTTTTTTTTCGGATTTTTTTTTCCAGATTTTTTTTCCGGATTTTTCCGGATTTTTTTTGCTGATTTTTTTTTTCAGGATTTTTTTTTCCTGATTTTTTTTTTCAGGATTTTTTCATATTTTTTTTCCGGATTTTTCAAAAAAAAAATTCCGGAATTTTCCGGATTTTTTTTTCGGGATTTTTCCAAAAAAAATTTCCGGAATTTTTTTTTCGGGATTTTTCCGGATTTTTTTTTCCGGATTTTTTTTCCGGATTTTTTTTTCCAGATTTTTTTTCCGGATTTTTCCGGATTTTTTGTTTCCGGATTTTTCCGGATTTTTTTTCCGGATTTTTTTTTCCTGATTTTTTTTTTCCGGATTTTTTTTCCGGATTTTTTTTTACTGATTTTTTTTTCCGGATTTTTTTTCCGGATTTTTTCGGATTTTTTTTACCGGATTTTTTTTCCGGATTTTTTTTACCGGACTTTTTTTCCGGATTTTTCCTGATTTTTTTTTCCGGATTTTTCGGATTTTTTTTCCGGATTTTTTTTTCCAGATTTTTTTTCCAGATTTTTCCGGATTTTTTTTTTCGGGATTTTTCCAAAAAAAAATTTCCGGATTTTTTTTTTCGGGATTTTTCCGGATTTTTTTTTCCAGATTTTTCGGATTTTTTTTCCGGATTTTTTTTCCAGATTTTTTTTCCGGATTTTTCCGGATTTTTTTTCCAGATTTTTTTTTACTGATTTTTTTTTCCGGATTTTTTTTTCCGGATTTTTTCGGATTTTTTTTACCGGATTTTTTTTCCGGATTTTTTTTACCGGACTTTTTTTCCGGATTTTTCCTGATTTTTTTTTCCGGATTTTTCGGATTTTTTTTCCGGATTTTTTTTTCCAGATTTTTTTTCCAGATTTTTCCGGATTTTTTTTTTCGGGATTTTTCCAAAAAAAAATTTCCGGATTTTTTTTTTCGGGATTTTTCCGGATTTTTTTTTCCGGATTTTTCGGATTTTTTTTCCGGATTTTTTTTCCAGATTTTTTTTCCGGATTTTTCGGATTTTTTTTCCGGATTTTTTTTTCCAGATTTTTTTTCCGGATTTTTTTTTCCTGATTTTTTTTTTCCGAATTTTTTTTCCGGATTTTTTTTTCCGGATTTTTTTTTTCGGACTTTTTTTCCGGGATTTTTCCAAAAAAAAATTTCAGGATTTTTCGGATTTTTTTTCCGGATTTTTTTTCCAGATTTTTTTTCCGGATTTTTCCGGATTTTTTTTCCGGATTTTTTTTTTCCGGATTTTTGTTTCCGGATTTTTCCATATTTTTTTTCCGGATTTTTCGGATTTTTTTTCCGGATTTTTTTTTCCAGATTTTTTTTCCAGATTTTTCCGGATTTTTTTTTTCGGGATTTTTCCAAAAAAAAATTTCCGGATTTTTTTTTTCGGGATTTTTCCGGATTTTTTTTTCCGGATTTTTCGGATTTTTTTTCCGGATTTTTTTTCCAGATTTTTTTTCCGGATTTTTCGGATTTTTTTTCCGGATTTTTTTTCCAGATTTTTTTTCCGGATTTTTTTTTCCTGATTTTTTTTTTCCGAATTTTTTTTCCGGATTTTTTTTTCCGGATTTTTTTTTTCGGACTTTTTTTCCGGGATTTTTCCAAAAAAAAATTTCAGGATTTTTCGGATTTTTTTTCCGGATTTTTTTTCCAGATTTTTTTTCCGGATTTTTCCGGATTTTTTTTCCGGATTTTTTTTTTCCGGATTTTTGTTTCCGGATTTTTCCATATTTTTTTTCCGGATTTTTCAAAAAAAAAATTCCGGATTTTTCCGGATTTTTTTTTTCGGGATTTTTCCAAAAAAAAATTTCCGGATTTTTTTTTTCGGGATTTTTCCGGATTTTTTTTTCCGGATTTTTCGGATTTTTTTTCCGGATTTTTTTTCCAGATTTTTTTTCCGGATTTTTCCGAAGTTTTTTTTCCGGATTTTTCCGGATTTTTTTTCCGGAGTTCTTTTTCGGATTTTTTTTCCGGATTTTTCCGGATTTTTTTTCGGATTTTTTTTTCTGCATTTTTTTCCGGATTTCTTTCCGGATTTTTCCGGAGTTTTTTTTCCGGATTTTTTTCCCGGATTTTTTTTCCGGATTTTTTTTTTCCGGTTTTTTTTCCGGAGTTCTTTTTCGGATTTTTTCTCTGGATTTTTCCGGATTTTTTTTTCCGGATTTTTTTCCCGGATTTTTTTTCCGGATTTTTTTTTCCGGATTTTTTTTCCAGATTTTTTTTCCCGGATTTTTTTTCCGGATTTTTTTTCTGGATTTTTTTTTTCCGGATTTTTTTCCGGATTTTTTTTCCGGATTTATTTTCCGGATTTTTACGAAGTTTTTTTTTCTGATTTTTTTTCCGGATTTTTTTTTCCGGATTTTTTTTCCAGATTTTTTTTCCCGGATTTTTTTTCTGGATTTTTTTTCCGGATTTTTTTTCCGGATTTTTTTTCTGGATTTTATTTTTCCGGATTTTTTTTCCGGATTTTTTTCCGGATTTTTCCGGAGTTTTTTTTCCGGATTTTTTTTTCCGGATTTTTTTTCCGGATTTTTACGAAGTTTTTTTTTCGGATTTCTTTCCAGATTTTTCCGGAGTTTTTTTTCCGGATTTTTTTTCCCGGATTTTTTTTCTGGATTTTTTTTTCCGGATTTTTTTTTTCCGGATTTTTTTTCCGGATTTTTTTTTCCAGATTTTTCCGAAGTTTTTTTTCCGGATTTTTTTCTGGATTTTTCCGGATTTTTTTTTCGGATTTTTCCGGATTTTTTTTCCGGATTTTTTTTTCCGGATTTTTTTTCTGGATATTTTTTCCCGGATTTTTTTTCTGGAATTTTTTTTCCGGATTTTTTTTTCCGGATTTTTTTTCCGGATTTTTCCGAAGTTTTTTTTCCGGATTTTTCCGGATTTTTTTTCCGGAGTTCTTTTTCGGATTTTTTTTCCGGATTTTTCCGGATTTTTTTTCGGATTTTTTTTTCTGCATTTTTTTCCGGATTTCTTTCCGGATTTTTCCGGAGTTTTTTTCCGGATTTTTCCGGGTTTTTTTTCCGGATTTTTTTTCCGGATTTTTTTTTCCGGATTTCTTTCCGGATTTTTCCGGAGTTTTTTTTCCGGATTTTTTTTCCCGTATTTTTTTTCTGGATTTTTTTTCCGGATTTTTTTTTCCGGATTTTTTTTTCAGGTTTTTTTTCCGGATTTTTTCGGATTTTTTTTTCCGGATTTTTTTTCCGGATTTTTCCGGATTTTTTTTCCGGAGTTCTTTTTCGGATTTTTTTTCCGGATTTTTCCGAATTTTTTTTCGGATTTTTTTTTCTGCATTTTTTTCCGGATTTCTTTCCGGATTTTTCCGGAGTTTTTTTTCCGGATTTTTTTCCCGGATTTTTTTTCTGGATTTTTTTTCCGGATTTTTTTTTCCGGATTTTTTTTCCGGATTTTTCCGGATTTTTTTTCCGGATTTTTCCGGGTTTTTTTTCCGGATTTTTTTTCCGGATTTTTTTTTCCGGATTTCTTTCCGGATTTTTCCGGAGTTTTTTTTCCGGATTTTTTTTCCCGTATTTTTTTTCTGGATTTTTTTTCCGGATTTTTTTTTCCGGATTTTTTTTTCAGGTTTTTTTTCCGGATTTTTTCGGATTTTTTTTTCTGCATTTTTTTTCCGGATTTTTTTTTCCGGATTTTTTTTCCAGATTTTTTTCCCGGATTTTTTTCCGATTTTTTTTCCCGGACTTTTTTTCTGGATTTTTTTTCCGGATTTTTTTTTTCCGGATTTTTTTTCCGGATTTTTTTTTCCGGAATTTTCCGGATTTTTTTTCCGGATTTTTCCGTGTTTTTTTTCTGGATTTTTTTTTCCGGATTTTTTTTCTGGATTTTTTTTTCCGGATTTTTTTTCCCGGATTTTTTTTCCGGATTTTTTTTTCCTGATTTTTTTTTCCGGATTTTTTTTCTGGATTTTTTTTTCCGGATTTTTTTTCCCGGATTTTTTTTCCGGATTTTTTTTCCGGATGTCTTTCCGGATTTTTCCGGAGTTTTTTTTCCGGATATTTTTTCCCGGATTTTTTTTCTGGATTTTTTTTTCCGGATTTTTTTTTCCGGAATTTTTTTTTTCTGATTTTTCCGGATTTCTTTTTTCCGGATTTTTTTTTCCGGATTTTTTGTCCAGATTTTTCCGGATTTTTTTTTCCGGATTTTTTTTCCGGATTTTTCCGGAGTTTTTTTCGGATTTTTTTTTCCGGATTTTTTTTTTCCGGATTTTTTTTCCGGATTTTTTTTTCCGGATTTTTCCGGATTTTTTTTTCCGGATTTTTTTTTCCAGATTTTTCACGATTTTTTTTCCCGATTTTCTTTTCCGGATTTTTCCAATTTTTTTTTTCTGGGCTTTCTTTTCCAGATTTTTCCCGATTTTTTTTATGGATATTTTTTTCAAGATTTTTCCCGATTTTTTTTTACGGATTTTTTTTTCAAGATTTTTACGGATTTTTTTTTCCGGGTTTTTTTTCCGGATTCTTCCGGATTTTTTTTCCGGATTTTATTTTCCAGATTTTTCCGGATTTTTTTTCCGGATTTTTTTTTCCGGATTTTTTTTCTGGATATTTTTTCCCGGATTTTTTTTCTGGATTTTTTTTTCCGGATTTTTTTTCCGGATTTTTTTTTCCGGATTTTTTTTCCGGATTTTTCCGAAGTTTTTTTTCCGGATTTTTTTCTGGATTTTTCCGGATTTTTTTTTTCGGATTTTTCCGGATTTTTTTTCCGGATTTTTTTTTCCGGATTTTTTTTCTGGATATTTTTTCCCGGATTTTTTTTCTGGAATTTTTTTTCCGGATTTTTTTTCCGGATTTTTTTTCCGGATTTTTTTTCCGGATTTTTTTTTCCGGATTTTTTTTCTGGATATTTTTTCCCGGATTTTTTTTCTGGATTTTTTTTTCCGTTTTTATTTTCCGGATTTTTTTTTCCGGATTTTTTTTCCGGATTTTTCCAAAGTTTTTTTTCCGGATTTTTTTCTGGATTTTTCCGGATTTTTTTTTCGGATTTTTTCGGATTTTTTTTTCCGGATTTTTTTTTCCGGATTTTTTTTCTGGATATTTTTTCCGGATTTTTCCGGATTTTTTTTTTTCAGATTTTTTTTCCGGATTTTTTTCCGGATTTTTTTTCCGGATTATTTTTCAGTATTTTTCCGGATTTTTTTTTCCGGATTTTTCCGGATTTTTCCGGATTTTTATTTTCCGGATTTTTATTTTCCGGATTTTTTTTTCGGATTTTTTTTTCCTGATTTTTCCGGATTTTTTTTTCCTGGTTTTTTCGGATTTTTTTTTTCGGATTTCTCTGGATTTTTTTTTTCTGATTTTTCCGGATTTTTATTTCCGGATTTTTTCGGATTTTTTTTTTTGGATTTCCGGATTTGTCAAAAAAAAAAATTTCGGATTTTTTTTTTTCGGATTTTTTTTTCCGGATTTTTCAAAAAAAAAAATTTCGGATTTTTTTTTTCCGGATTTATTTTTTCCAGATTTTTTGGATTTTTTTTCCAGATTTTTTTTCCGGATTTTTCCGGATTTTTTTTCCTGATTTTTTTTCCTGATTTTTTTTCCGGATTTGTCAAAAAAAAAATTTCAGGATTTTTTTTTCCGGATTTTTTTTTCCGGATTTTTCGGATTTTTTTTCCGGATTTTTCAAAAAAAAAATTTCAGGATTTTTCGGATTTTTTTTCCGGATTTTTTTTCCAGATTTTTTTTCCTGATTTTTCCTGATTTTTTTTTCGGGATTTTTCCGGATTTTTTTTTTCCGGATTTTTTTTCCGGATTTTTTTTTCCGGATTTTTCGGATTTTGTTTCCGGATTTTTTTTCCAGATTTTTTTTCCGGATTTTTCCGGATTTTTTTTCCTGATTTTTTTTCCTGATTTTTTTTTTCCGGATTTGTCAAAAAAAAAATTTCAGGATTTTTTTTTTTCGGATTTTTCGGATTTTTTTTACGGATTTTTCAAAACAAAAATTTCAGGATTTTTCGGATTTTTTTTCCGGATTTTTTTTCCAGATTTTTTTTCCTGATTTTTCCGGATTTTTTTTTCGGGATTTTTCCGGATTTTTTTTTTCCGGATTTTTTTTCCAGATTTTTTTTTCCAGATTTTTTTTCCTGATTTTTTTTTTCAGGATTTTTTTTTCAGGATTTTTTTTTTCAGGATTTTTCCATATTTTTTTTCCGGATTTGTAAAAAAAAAATTTTCGGATTTTTTTTTTTCCGGATTTATTTTTTCCAGATTTTTTGGATTTTTTTTCCGGATTTTTCAAAAAAAAAATTTCCGGATATTTTTTTCCGGATTTTTTTTCCGGATTTTTCCATATTTTTTTTCCGGATTTTTTGGATTTTTTTTCCGGATTTTTTTTTCCAGATTTTTTTTCTGGATTTTTCCGGATTTTTTGTTTCCGGATTTTTCCGGATTTTTTTTCCTGATTTTTCCGGATTTATTTTCCTGATTTTTTTTTCCTGATTTTTTTTTTCCGGATTTTTTTTCTGGATTTTTTTTTCCTGATTTTTTCGGATTTTTTTTTCCTGATTTTTTCGGATTTTTTTTCCAGATTTTTTTTCCGGATTTTTCCGGATTTTTTTTCCGGATTTTTTTTCCTGATTTTTTTTTTCCGGATTTGTCAAAAAAAAAATTTCAGGATTTTTTTTTCCGGATTTTTTTTTTCCAGATTTTTCGGATTTTTTTTCCGGATTTTAAAAAAAAAAAATTTCAGGATTTTTCGGATTTTTTTTCCGGATTTTTTTTCCAGATTTTTTTTCCTGATTTTTCCGGATTTTTTTTTCGGGATTTTTCCGGATTTTTTTTTTCCGGATTTTTTTTCCGGATTTTTTTTTCCAGATTTTTTTTCCTGATTTTTTTTTTCAGGATTTTTTTTTCAGGATTTTTTTTTTCAGGATTTTTCCTGATTTTTTTTTCCGGATTTGTCAAAAAAAAAATTTTCGGATTTTTTTTTTCCGGATTTATTTTTTCCAGATTTTTTGGATTTTTTTTCCGGATTTTTAAAAAAAAAAATTTCCGGATATTTTTTTCCGGATTTTTTTTTCCGGATTTTTCCATATTTTTTTTCCGGATTTTTAAAAAAAAAAATTCCGGATTTTTCCAGATTTTTTTTTCTGGATTTTTCGGATTTTTTTTCCGGATCTTTTTTTCCAGATTTTTTTTCCTGATTTTTTTTTCCTGATTTTTTTTTTCCGGATTTTTTTTCCGGATTTTTTTTTTACTGATTTTTTTTCCGGAGTTCTTTTTCGGATTTTTTTTCCGGATTTTTCCGGATTTTTTTTCCGGATTTTTTTTCCAGATTTTTTTTTCCCGGATTTTTTTTCTGGATTTTTTTTCCGGATTTTTTTTCCGGATTTTTTTTCTGGATTTTTTTTTTCCGGATTTTTTTTCCGGATTTTTTTCAGGATTTTTCCGGAGTTTTTTTTCCGGATTTTTTTACCGGATTTTTCCGGATTTTTTTTTCCGGATTTTTTTTCCGGATTTTTCCGGATTTTTTTTTCGGATTTTTCGGATTTTTTTTCTGGATTTTTCAAAAAAAAAAATTCAGGATTTTTCGGATTTTTTTTCCGGATTTTTTTTCCAGATTTTTTTTCCGGATTTTTTTTCCTGATTTTTTTTTTCCGGATTAGTCAAAAAAAAAATTTTCGGATTTTTTTTTTCCGGATTTATTTTTTCCGGATTTTTCGGATTTTTTTTCCGGATTTTTCAGAAAAAAAATTTCAGGATTTTTTTTTCCGGATTTTTTTTTTCCGGATTTTTTTTTCCGGATTTTTCCATATTTTTTTTCAGGATTTTCAAAAAAAAAATTCCGGATTTTTCCGGATTTTTTTTCCGGATTTTTTTTCCTGATTTTTTTTTCCGGATTTGTCAAAAAAAAAAATTCGGATTTTTTTTTCCGGATTTATTTTTTCCGGATTTTTCGGATTTTTTTTCCGGATTTTTCAAAAAAAAAAATTTCCGGATTTTTTTTTTCGGGATTTTTCCGGGTTTTTTTTTCCGGATTTTTCGGATTTTTTTTCCGGATTTTTCCGGATTTTTTTTTCCGGATTTTTTTTTTCCGGATTTTTTTTTCCGGATTTTTCCATATTTTTTTTCCGGATTTTTCAAAAAAAAAAATTCCGGATTTTTCCGGATTTTTTTTTTCGGGATTTTTCCAAAAAAAAATTTCCGGATTTTTTTTTTCGGGATTTTTCCGGATTTTTTTTCCGGATTTTTCCGGATTTTTTTTTCCGGATTTTTTTTTCCTGATTTTTATTTTCCCGATTTTTTTTCCGGATTTTTTTTTACTGATTTTTTTTTCCGGATTTTTTTTTACTGATTTTTTCGGATTTTTTTTACCGGACTTTTTTTCCGGATTTTTCCGGATTTTTTTTTCGGATTTTTTTTCCGGATTTTTTTCCGGATTTTTTTTCAGGATTATTTTTCAGTATTTTTCCGGATTTTTTTTACCGGACTTTTTTTCCGGATTTTTCCGGATTTTTTTTTTTGGATTTTTTTTTCCAGATTTTTTTTCCTGGATTTTTCCGGATTTTTTTTTTCCGGATTTTTCGGATTTTTTTCCGGATTTTTTTTTCCAGATTTTTTTTCCAGATTTTTCCGGATTTTTTTTCCAGATTTTTTTTCCTGATTTTTTTTTTCAGGATTTTTTTTTCCGGATTTTTTTTTTCCGGATTTTTCCAGATTTTTTTTCCGGATTTTTTTTTCCAGATTTTTTTTCCGGATTTCTCCGGATTTTTTGTTTCCGGATTTGTCAAAAAAAAAATTTTCGGATTTTTTTTTTCCGGATTTATTTTTTCCGGATTTTTCGGATTTTTTTTTCCGGATTTTTGCAAAAAAAAATTCCTGATTTTTTTTTTCGGGATTTTTCCGGATTTTTTTTTCCGGATTTTTTTTCCGGATTTTTCCGGATTTTTTTTCCAGATTTTTTTTCCTGATTTTTTTTTTCAGGATTTTTTTTTCCGGATTTTTTTTTCCGGATTTTTCCATATTTTTTATCCGGATTTGTCAAAAAAAAAATTTTCGGATTTTTTTTTTCCGGATTTATTTTTTCCGGATTTTTCGGATTTTTTTTCCGGATTTTTCAAAAAAAAAATTTCAGGATTTTTCGGATTTTTTTTCCGGATTTTTTTTCCAGATTTTTTTTCCGGATTTTTCCGGATTTTTTTTACGGATTTTTTTTTCCGGATTTTTGTTTCCGGATATTTCCATATTTTTTTTCCGGATTTTTCGGATTTTTTTTACCAGACTTTTTTTCCGGATTTTTCCGGATTTTTTTTTTCGGATTTTTTTTTCCGGATTTTTTTTCCTGGATTTTTCCGGATTTTTTTTTTCCGGATTTTTCGGATTTTTTTCCGGATTTTTTTTTCCAGATTTTTTTTCCAGATTTTTCCGGATTTTTTTTCCAGATTTTTTTTCCTGATTTTTTTTTTCAGGATTTTTTTTTCCGGATTTTTTTTTTCCGGATTTTTCCAGATTTTTTTTCCGGATTTTTTTTTCCAGATTTTTTTTCCGGATTTCTCCGGATTTTTTGTTTCCGGATTTGTCAAAAAAAAAATTTTCGGATTTTTTTTTTCCGGATTTATTTTTTCCGGATTTTTCGGATTTTTTTTTCCGCATTTTTGCAAAAAAAAATTCCTGATTTTTTTTTTCGGGATTTTTCCGGATTTTTTTTTCCGGATTTTTTTTCCGGATTTTTCCGGATTTTTTTTCCAGATTTTTTTTCCTGATTTTTTTTTTCAGGATTTTTTTTTCCGGATTTTTTTTTCCGGATTTTTCCATATTTTTTATCCGGATTTGTCAAAAAAAAAATTTTCGGATTTTTTTTTTCCGGATTTATTTTTTCCGGATTTTTCGGATTTTTTTTCCGGATTTTTCCAAAAAAAAATTTCAGGATTTTTCGGATTTTTTTTCCGGATTTTTTTTCCAGATTTTTTTTCCGGATTTTTCCGGATTTTTTTTACGGATTTTTTTTTCCGGATTTTTGTTTCCGGATATTTCCATATTTTTTTTCCGGATTTTTCGGATTTTTTTTACCAGACTTTTTTTCCGGATTTTTCCGGATTTTTTTTTTCGGATTTTTTTTTCCGGATTTTTTTTCCCGGATTTTTCCGGATATTTTTTTTCCGGATTTTTCGGATTTTTTTTCCGGATTTTTTTTTCCAGATTTTTTTTCCTGATTTTTTTTTTCAGGATTTTTTTTTCAGGATTTTTTTTTTCAGGATTTTTCCATATTTTTTTTCCGTATTTGTCAAAAAAAAAATTTTCGGATTTTTTTTTTCCGGATTTATTTTTTCCGGATTTTTCTGATTTTTTTTCCGGATTTTGTTTCCGGATTTTTCCATATTTTTTTTCCGGATTTTTCAAAAAAAAAATTCCGGATTTTTCCGGATTTTTTTTTCGGGATTTTTCCAAAAAAAAAATTCCGGATTTTTTTTTTCGGGATTTTTCCGGATTTTGTTTCCGGATTTTTCCATATTTTTTTTCCGGATTTTTTTTTCCGGATTTTTTCGGATTTTTTTTACCGGATTTTTTTTCCGGATTTTTTTTACCGGACTTTTTTTCCGGATTTTTCCTGATTTTTTTTTCCGGATTTTTCGGATTTTTTTTCCGGATTTTTTTTTCCAGATTTTTTTTCCAGATTTTTCCGGATTTTTTTTTTCGGGATTTTTCCAAAAAAAAATTTCCGGATTTTTTTTTTCGGGATTTTTCCGGATTTTTTTTTCCGGATTTTTTTTTCCAGATTTTTTTTCCTGATTTTTCCGGATTTTTTTTTCGGGATTTTTCCGGATTTTTTTTTTCCGGATTTTTTTTCCAGATTTTTTTTTCCAGATTTTTTTTCCTGATTTTTTTTTTCAGGATTTTTTTTTCAGGATTTTTTTTTTCAGGATTTTTCCATATTTTTTTTCCGGATTTGTAAAAAAAAAAATTTTCGGATTTTTTTTTTTCCGGATTTATTTTTTCCAGATTTTTTGGATTTTTTTTCCGGATTTTTCAAAAAAAAAATTTCCGGATATTTTTTTCCGGATTTTTTTTCCGGATTTTTCCATATTTTTTTTCCGGATTTTTTTTCCGGATTTTTCCGGATTTTTTTTCCGGATTTTTTTTTCCGGATTTTTCCGGATTTTTTTTTTCGGATTTTTTTTTTCCAGATTTTTTTTCCGGATTTTTCCGGATTTTTTTTGCTGATTTTTTTTTTCAGGATTTTTTTTTCCTGATTTTTTTTTTCAGGATTTTTTCATATTTTTTTTCCGGATTTTTCAAAAAAAAAATTCCGGAATTTTCCGGATTTTTTTTCGGGATTTTTCCAAAAAAAATTTCCGGAATTTTTTTTTCGGGATTTTTCCGGATTTTTTTTTCCGGATTTTTTTTCCGGATTTTTTTTTCCAGATTTTTTTTCCGGATTTTTTGTTTCCGGATTTTTCCGGATTTTTTTTCCGGATTTTTTTTTCCTGATTTTTTTTTTCCGGATTTTTTTTCCGGATTTTTTTTTACTGATTTTTTTTTCCGGATTTTTTTTTCCGGATTTTTTCGGATTTTTTTTACCGGATTTTTTTTCCGGATTTTTTTTACCGGACTTTTTTTCCGGATTTTTCCTGATTTTTTTTTCCGGATTTTTCGGATTTTTTTTCCGGATTTTTTTTTCCAGATTTTTTTTCCTGATTTTTCCGGATTTTTTTTTCGGGATTTTTCCGGATTTTTTTTTTCCGGATTTTTTTTCCAGATTTTTTTTTTCCAGATTTTTTTTCCTGATTTTTTTTTTCAGGATTTTTTTTCAGGATTTTTTTTTTCAGGATTTTTCCATATTTTTTTTCCGGATTTGTAAAAAAAAAAATTTTCGGATTTTTTTTTTTCCGGATTTATTTTTTCCAGATTTTTTGGATTTTTTTTCCGGATTTTTCAAAAAAAAAATTTCCGGATATTTTTTTCCGGATTTTTTTTCCGGATTTTTCCATATTTTTTTTCCGGATTTTTTTTCCGGATTTTTCCGGATTTTTTTTCCGGATTTTTTTTTCCGGATTTTTCCGGATTTTTTTTTTCGGATTTTTTTTTCCAGATTTTTTTTCCGGATTTTTCCGGATTTTTTTTGCTGATTTTTTTTTTCAGGATTTTTTTTTCCTGATTTTTTTTTTCAGGATTTTTTCATATTTTTTTTCCGGATTTTTCAAAAAAAAAATTCCGGAATTTTCCGGATTTTTTTTTCGGGATTTTTCCAAAAAAAATTTCCGGAATTTTTTTTTCGGGATTTTTCCGGATTTTTTTTTCCAGATTTTTTTTCCGGATTTTTCCGGATTTTTTGTTTCCGGATTTTTCCGGATTTTTTTTCCGGATTTTTTTTTCCTGATTTTTTTTTTCCGGATTTTTTTTCCGGATTTTTTTTTACTGATTTTTTTTTCCGGATTTTTTTTTCCGGATTTTTTCGGATTTTTTTTACCGGATTTTTTTTCCGGATTTTTTTTACCGGACTTTTTTTTTTTTGTGAATTAAATTTTATTCAGATTTTCAAGAATAAATTTGCAAATAACAATAAAGGTAAACGTCTCAAGTGTGGTTCAGTGAAACACGCAGGTTTCCAACAACTGACAGATACAGGTAATAAGGCACATTGTTAGCGATTCTGAGGTGTCGGTAAAGTAATGCAGAGAAACGCGCAGGTTTCCAGGTCGGAACATGTGTAGTCGAGCATTTAATGGCATACCTGTGGTCTGCTGTATCCTGGTCCGGCTGCGCGGCCCGCAAGTCCACCCGGGAAGGGGGGGGGGGGGGGGGGAAGGGGGGGAGAGGGGGGGGGGGGGGGGGATAAAAAATGGGGGGGGGGGATCCCTCAGCGTTTAAGAAAGCGTCCGCCCTTCCCTTTAGGTTTATGTGGTCCTTCGTCTCCGTCAGGGTCAGAATTGTCGAGTTAACGTCTGTCAGTGGTAGCTTTATGTATGACGTGCGCTGTCTTGTCGGTCCTTCCTTGTCACCCCTACCTATCGTCTCGGGTCATGTCCCTTCTGATGTCTACTCAGTCTGTGATAAGCGTCTGGAAGTCAGGTTTCGTCGTGGTCAGTATCCAGTGTGTCCAGGTCGTCATATACGACTGTTCCCTCCCCTCTGCGTGTGAGGTGAGTTCCTCTAGTGCCCTTAGCTCTTCCATGCGCTTAAACCAGGTCGACACAGGTGGTGGGGTCTTCTGTTTCCAGTATAAGGGAATGAGACTCTTGGCTGTATTTAAGATCCTGATCGTTAGGGATTTTTTGTAAGCTGAGCTACGGGTGGAGGTGTGGTGCAGGAGAAAGGCTGCTGGGTCTAAGTGGGGGGGAGTATCAGAAAATTTGGTGATGATCGTGTGGATCGCTGCCCAGTAGGGTCGTATCAGGGGGCATGTCCACCAGATATGGAAGAGAGTGCCTAGGGCTTTCTCACATCTCCAACAGTTGTTGGTGGCGGTTGGGTCGTAGGAATGGGTGGCCAGTGGCGTGCGGTACCAGCGAGACAGTACCTTATAGGCCGTTTCTTGTATGCCGCTTGATGTTGAACAGTGAAGGGACAGGGTACAGACCTTTTCCCATTGGGCTGGCGAGAGTGTAATTCCCAGGTCGGTTTCCCATTTACTCATGAAGCTCGGTGGGGGGAGTCTCTTTGCGTCCATGAGGAGGCTGTAGAGTGTGGACAGTCCCCTGGCCAGTGGGTTTGGGTCATGGCAGAGCCTTTCAAAGTCTGTGAGCGGCCTGTGGGCATGGATGTCTTTGGTGACTATTGTTAGGTAAGCGGATAGTTGTTTGTATCTAAACTGCAGCATGAACGTTGGTCTCCCCTCGGGCAGCAGGGACTCAAGAGTCCGTATCGTGCCATCGGTGGTGGCGTGGCAGAGTCTGGGTAGTGAGTTTCCTAACAGTTGTTGGAACGGGCCTGCGTCTAGTCCAGGTGGGAAGGCGTCATTATGCGTCAGGGGTAAGAGTGGTGAAATGGGCGTGGTGAAGGAGGAGGGTGTCCCCACTTTGTGCCAGACCATTAAGGTTGCTCTAATTAGCGGGTGTGGGTTGGCCAGCTGTCTGCCCTGGTGGTGATCTAGCCACGGTAGGAGCCCTATTGGTCTGGATATTTGGTCTGACTCTATTTCCTTCCATAGCTTGTGGACCTCCGATTTGGACCATTCCATCACCCTCTGGAGATGGGTTGCCTTGTAATAAACCTGGAAGTCTGGGAGGGCCAGGCCGCCCTTCCGTTTTGGTAATGTGAGAGTGTCGTGTTTGACCCTTGCCTGCAGGTTGTGCCATGTGAATCTGAGTGCCATGGAGCGCAGTGTTGAGAAGTACGCCTCAGGTATGTGAATTGGCAGTGTCTGGAACAAGTAGAGCAGCCTGGGCAGGATGTTCATTTTCAACACTCCAATGCGTCCAAACCAGGAAAGGCGAACCTTAGTCCATTCCTCCAGGTCTCTACGTATTGTGGTTAGGAGGGGTTGGAAATTAGTGGTGTATATTTGTGATAGGTCTCTTGGTATGGAGGTGCCTAAGTATCTTATAGTAGTGTCAGACCATTGGAATGGGAGCGTGTGCTTCAGGGCTGCAACTCTATTGGGTGGGATCGAGACATTCAGAACCGAAGATTTGGCGAGGTTAACTTTGAAATTCGATAATTGGCCGTAGAGCTGGAACTCTGCCATAATTGCTGGCATTGATGTTTCAGGCTGAGTGACATAAAACAGCAGATCATCTGCAAAGGCAGCCACTACGTGTCTCGTCCGCCCTATCTGTATCCCTTTTATGGCTTGGTTGTCCCGGACAGAGTTAAGAAAGGGCTCTAGTGCCAGTACAAACAGCAGTGGGGACAAGGGGCATCCCTGTCTTGTGCCGTTCCGGATGGGGAACGGGTTCGTGAACAGTCCGTTCACGCATACCCTTGCTGTGGGTTTGGAGTATAATGCTCGTATCCAGCTCATCATGTGCGGGCCCAGACCTATCTCTTCCAATACCGCCAGCATGTAGCCCCAATCTATGCGGTCGAAGGCCTTCTCCGCGTCTGTGGAGAGCAAGAGGAGGCCCTCCCGACTGTCTTGTGCCTTGTGGATGAGATCTAGTGTCCTGATGGTGTTGTCTCTTGCTTCTCTCTGGGGCGTGAACCCTGCCTGGTCTCTATGTATGAGATCAGGGAGGTAGGTTTGTAGTCTGCGGGCTAGTATTTTTGTGAAGAGTTTAAGGTCACAATTTAGTAGGGAGATAGGTCTGTAGCTCGCACAGAGTTCCGGGTTCTTACCTTCCTTTGGGATTAGGGAGATGTTGGCCTCTAGAGTCTGTGTGGGTAGGCTGGCTCCGTCACGTAAGGTGTTAAGGGCAGTCAAGAGATGTGGGGATAACACGTCAGCAAATTTTTTATAGTATCTAGTGGGGAGACCGTCAGGGCCCGGGCATTTGCCCAATTTCGACTCTTTTATGGCCCAGGCTAACTCGCGAGGCGTGATCGGTTCGTCAAGGGCATTCGTAGCTTCCCTGGGAAGTCGGTTATGTATGCGTGTGCGTAGGTATTGTCTGGTTTCTGGTAAGGCGTCACCTTGGCGTGGTGGCTCCCTGTCGGGGTGTATGGCATAAAGCTCCGCATAATATTCCCGTATTGCCGCCGCCATGTCTCCCGGGAGATGTTTCAGTCGCCCTTCTTTATCACGAATTTTAGGTATGTAGGATTCTGCTCTCTTTTTAGCGATCATACGGGCCAGCAAGGTCCCGCATTTGTTGGCGTGTGTGTGAAAGAAGGCTTTGGTGCGCAGGTGCGCCCTTTGGTGGTAGGCATTCATGATGGATGCCAGTTCCCTGCGTAGTGTCAGTAGCTTGGCACCATCGCTCTGGAGCCGTGTAAGTTTGTGCCTGGCTTCCACCACCTGTATCTCCGTGATTATGGTCGCCAGTCTGGCAGCCTTTGCTTTTTTCAGGGCTGCGCTTTTGGCTATGAAGTAGCCTCGTATCACACATTTGTGGGCCTCCCACACACAGAGGGGTGTCACATCTGGGGTAACATTGTCAGTGAAGTATTGAGTAAGTGTGGTTCGGGATTCCGTGGCTACTGTTAGGTCGTTAAGTAGGGCTTCGTTCAGTCGCCAGTTACGGCACGTCGGCTTATAGAGGGGAGACGTTAGCGTCATGGTGAGTGGTGCGTGGTCGGACCATGTCGCTGTCCCAATCGTCACAGACTTAACATCAGTCAGGTAGTAGTGTTGTAGGAAAAAGTAGTCAAGTCTGGAGTACGTCTTGTTCGGATTGGAGTAGAAGGTGAAGTCTCTGTCATCAGGGTGTGTCGCTCTCCAACAGTCGGTCAGGCGTTGGTCTCTAAGGGTTTTGTTGATAGTGGTCAACACATGTCTGGGTATCGTCGAGGTGCCCGTAGAGGTGTCTAGGCTCGGTTGTAGGGCCACATTCAGGTCTCCTCCCATGATCAGACAACCCTCCGTGAAGGCCATGATGGCTTTCAGTGATTTAGTCAGAAAACGGTGTTGCGCAGTGTTAGGAGCATACAGGTTGGCTAGCGTGTACGTACGGTCAGCTATCGTTCCCTTAACACATATATACCTTCCCCAGTCATCTTTCATGGTTGCTGTGGGTGTGAAATGTAGGGATTTATGAAGGAGGATGGCCGTGCCTTTGGATTTTCCTAAGGGGTTGTTGCTGAGATAGCATTGGGCGAACCGTTTGTCAGTTATTCTAGGTGTCAGACCCTCCTTGAAATGTGTCTCCTGTATGAATACTATGTGGGCTCTTTGGCTGTGAAAGTGGCGGAGCGCCTGTGATCGTTTCTCAGGTTGGTTAAGGCCCTTGGCATTAATAGAGACAATGTTGATGTCTGCTCTGGTTACCGGTTTCGGGTTCTGCATGACGGAGTACCTATGGGCTATTCTGGGAGGGGTAGTGCGGGCGGATAAGTGGTGGGCCCACGGTGTGCAGTACCACTCAGGTGGTGGGTGGGTTCAGGGGAGGAGCGTGTCAGAGGTACAGGGAAAGGGTGTTACCTGGACGGGTGGTCCTTGATGAGGCCCCTTCCCGAGTCCCCACGCGGACACCGCAGCCGGACTTTGAGCGCTTAGGATTAGATACAGAGACGACACAAAAAAGAAAAGAAAAATAAAATGAACACTATGTAAACAATAAGTAAACAATGAACAATAAAACAACACTATACAAAATAATGGCTCGGGTGTAGGCCGAGGTGGAGTCGTCCCGTCCGTACTAGCGGTTCGGTCGAGTCCCCTTGCCTTTCTACCTGACACCCCGACCAGGTGGGAACGTGGCCTACTGGTTACTGAATGCCTCTCGGATATACCCGGTCTCTCTCCGGGGTCCCGGTTCAGAGAGGGGAGAGGAAAGGATAAAAAAGGAGAAAAACAACGAGGTGTTTCCCCGTGGGGTCACCTACAGCGGTGACAACAAAAAGAAAGAAAAAACTCCCACGTGGAAGGCCCCTCTGGCTACCCCCTACCCGCCCCGCCCAAAAAATACTCTAGCCCCTAGGTTGTCTGTGATCTTGTGAGTGGGGTATCGTAAAGATTATGCATGTCGTGTGGACCAGGCTTCTAGCCTTGTGAGTCGTGTGTGCGAGCATCATGGCGTGTCTAGTTGGATAGCGTGTCGTGTTGTGGCCCTGAGCTCTGGCGTCAGGCGTGTGTGTGGTGGTTGTGTTTCCCTCCTGCCTATCCTTCCCCATGGTATATACCCATCCACTTCAATAGAGGGGGAGGATGGGCCCTCCGACAAAGACCCTATATCACCATTATTAGTAGTCACAAAGTGTGCCGGTGGCACCGAGTCTCCCCGTCTCTGCGGCTCGTGGTTGGTGGTGTGGCAATGTCAGTCCCTCTATGGCAACGCAGCCGGTTAAGAGAATGTTCCCTTTCTGAGTGGCGGTCGAGGCACAGCGTGAGCCGCAGAGTTATCAAATCCCCCGTTTCAGCCCCCCACCCAAAAGTGAAACAAGAGAGGGAGATCGGCAGTTCAGTGTGGTTTGTGAGATACCTTATGGGAGGCTCCCCAGCGGGTTGTTGTTCGTAGGCAGGTACCTCAAACTGTGGGTCTCAAAGTCTCTTAGGAGCCGTAGAACTCAGCGGGTGTTGCCGACTGGCCGCGCCGTCTCCTGTCTGGATCTAGTTCTTCTTTGTGGCAGTGGGTCGTCTCGTGTCGGCCTCGGTGGGCCTACATAGAAGTCTAACGGGTCCGGCCAAGGCATGTTGAAAGGTGGTAGCTGGAGCTCAATGGTGAGATCTTGCAGGTCCTGTTGGTTGCGTACCGGCATGGGACCATTAGGGGTGTGAGCAATTAGGCCGGTCGGGAAAGTCCATCGGTATCTCACCTTCTGAGCCGTCAGGGCTCGAGTGAGGGGTTTCAGGGCCCTGCGGTAGCCCAATGTGGCCGGGCAGAGATCGGGAAATATCTGGATCGGGTGGTCCTCGTGGGTAATGGATCCCGCGTTACGGGCCGCCTGTAGTATGTCTTCCTTGAGGGAGAAGATAGTTAAGCAGCATATAACATCTCTTGGCGGCGCTCCTTCAGGGCCTCTGGGTCTTAATGCCCTGTGTGCACGGACAAAGTCAATCAGGGTGTCCTTAGGACGGCCTAGAAGGTCGTTGAACAGGGAGGTAAGTATGTCTGTGAGCTGGGTTGAGGGTTCTTCGCCTTCAGGTAGGCCTCGGATCCGCAGGTTGTTTCTGCGGCCCCTGTTGTCGAGGTCTTCTACATGGCGCGCCATGGCTTGTAAGTGGGCAGTGTGGCTGAGAAGCGTGGACTCTGTGGTTGTGTGGGCCACAGTGAGGTTGTCTTGTTCCTCTTCCAGCCGCGCCATGCGGTCCGCCATACCCTGCATGTCCGCTCTCATCAGTTGGAGGTCGGCCCGGATCGAGGCATGGAGGGCCGATGTGGCTTGGGTCAGATCCGCTCTGGTAGGCAGTGCTCTCAGCAGGGCCATCCAATCTGCCGGCGGGTGTTCAGTGGGTTCTCCGCTCGCGTCGCCGACCTGGGAGTTCGGGCTCATGGATGAGGCCTCCGAGTACAGGAAGGCCTCAGCGGAGGCCTGGGAAGATGGGTCCGGCTGTGTGGTCATGTATTGCCTGACCGATGCCTGGATTGCAGGTGGGCGGGTGGCCGCTGGTTTGGGGGTACCCCCAGCCTTAGTGTGTTTCCCCATATTTGCGTTTGGGGCAGCTTTCTAGCGATTTGCAGGGCGAGTACGGAGGAGCTCAGAGATTAGGCAGCCATTCCGCTCCGCTGCTAGGCCACGCCCCCCTTTACCGGACTTTTTTTCCGGATTTTTCCTGATTTTTTTTTCCGGATTTTTCGGATTTTTTTTCCGGATTTTTTTTTCCAGATTTTTTTTCCAGATTTTTCCGGATTTTTTTTTTCGGGATTTTTCCAAAAAAAAATTTCCGGATTTTTTTTTTCGGGATTTTTCCGGATTTTTTTTTCCGGATTTTTCGGATTTTTTTTCCGGATTTTTTTTCCAGATTTTTTTTCCGGATTTTTCCGGATTTTTTTTCCAGATTTTTTTTTACTGATTTTTTTTTCCGGATTTTTTTTTCCGGATTTTTTCGGATTTTTTTTACCGGATTTTTTTTCCGGATTTTTTTTACCGGACTTTTTTTCCGGATTTTTCCTGATTTTTTTTTCCGGATTTTTCGGATTTTTTTTCCGGATTTTTTTTTCCAGATTTTTTTTCCAGATTTTTCCGGATTTTTTTTTTCGGGATTTTTCCAAAAAAAAATTTCCGGATTTTTTTTTTCGGGATTTTTCCGGATTTTTTTTTCCGGATTTTTCGGATTTTTTTTCCGGATTTTTTTTCCAGATTTTTTTTCCGGATTTTTCGGATTTTTTTTCCGGATTTTTTTTTCCAGATTTTTTTTCCGGATTTTTTTTTCCTGATTTTTTTTTTCCGGATTTTTTTTCCGGATTTTTTTTTCCGGATTTTTTTTTTCGGACTTTTTTTCCGGGATTTTTCCAAAAAAAAATTTCAGGATTTTTCGGATTTTTTTTCCGGATTTTTTTTCCAGATTTTTTTTCCGGATTTTTCCGGATTTTTTTTCCGGATTTTTTTTTTCCGGATTTTTGTTTCCGGATTTTTCCATATTTTTTTTCCGGATTTTTCAAAAAAAAAATTCCGGATTTTTCCGGATTTTTTTTTTCGGGATTTTTCCAAAAAAAAATTTCCGGATTTTTTTTTTCGGGATTTTTCCGGATTTTTTTTTCCGGATTTTTCGGATTTTTTTTCCGGATTTTTTTTCCAGATTTTTTTTCCGGATTTTTCCGAAGTTTTTTTTCCGGATTTTTCCGGATTTTTTTTCCGGAGTTCTTTTTCGGATTTTTTTTCCGGATTTTTCCGGATTTTTTTTCGGATTTTTTTTTCTGCATTTTTTTCCGGATTTCTTTCCGGATTTTTCCGGAGTTTTTTTTCCGGATTTTTTTCCCGGATTTTTTTTCCGGATTTTTTTTTTCCGGTTTTTTTTCCGGAGTTCTTTTTCGGATTTTTTCTCTGGATTTTTCCGGATTTTTTTTTCCGGATTTTTTTCCCGGATTTTTTTTCCGGATTTTTTTTTCCGGATTTTTTTTCCAGATTTTTTTTCCCGGATTTTTTTTCCGGATTTTTTTTCTGGATTTTTTTTTTCCGGATTTTTTTCCGGATTTTTTTTCCGGATTTATTTTCCGGATTTTTACGAAGTTTTTTTTTCGGATTTTTTTTCCGGATTTTTTTTTCCGGATTTTTTTTCCAGATTTTTTTTCCCGGATTTTTTTTCTGGATTTTTTTTCCGGATTTTTTTTCCGGATTTTTTTTCTGGATTTTATTTTTCCGGATTTTTTTTCCGGATTTTTTTCCGGATTTTTCCGGAGTTTTTTTTCCGGATTTTTTTTTCCGGATTTTTTTTCCGGATTTTTACGAAGTTTTTTTTTCGGATTTCTTTCCAGATTTTTCCGGAGTTTTTTTTCCGGATTTTTTTTCCCGGATTTTTTTTCTGGATTTTTTTTTCCGGATTTTTTTTTTCCGGATTTTTTTTCCGGATTTTTTTTTCCAGATTTTTCCGAAGTTTTTTTTCCGGATTTTTTTCTGGATTTTTCCGGATTTTTTTTTCGGATTTTTCCGGATTTTTTTTCCGGATTTTTTTTTCCGGATTTTTTTTCTGGATATTTTTTCCCGGATTTTTTTTCTGGAATTTTTTTTCCGGATTTTTTTTTCCGGATTTTTTTTCCGGATTTTTCCGAAGTTTTTTTTCCGGATTTTTCCGGATTTTTTTTTCGGATTTTTCCGGATTTTTTTTCCGGATTTTTTTTTCCGGATTTTTTTTCTGGATATTTTTTCCCGGATTTTTTTTCTGGAATTTTTTTTCCGGATTTTTTTTTCCGGATTTTTTTTCCAGATTTTTTTTCCCGGATTTTTTTTCTGGATTTTTTTTCCGGATTTTTTTTCCGGATTTTTTTTCTGGATTTTATTTTTCCGGATTTTTTTTCCGGATTTTTTTCCGGATTTTTCCGGAGTTTTTTTTCCGGATTTTTTTTTCCGGATTTTTTTTCCGGATTTTTACGAAGTTTTTTTTTCGGATTTCTTTCCAGATTTTTCCGGAGTTTTTTTTCCGGATTTTTTTTCCCGGATTTTTTTTCTGGATTTTTTTTTCCGGATTTTTTTTTTCCGGATTTTTTTTCCGGATTTTTTTTTCCAGATTTTTCCGAAGTTTTTTTTCCGGATTTTTTTCTGGATTTTTCCGGATTTTTTTTTCGGATTTTTTTTTCCGGATTTTTTTTCTGGATATTTTTTCCCGGATTTTTTTTCTGGAATTTTTTTTCCGGATTTTTTTTTCCGGATTTTTTTTCCGGATTTTTCCGAAGTTTTTTTTCCGGATTTTTCCGGATTTTTTTTCCGGAGTTCTTTTTCGGATTTTTTTTCCGGATTTTTCCGGATTTTTTTTCGGATTTTTTTTTCTGCATTTTTTTCCGGATTTCTTTCCGGATTTTTCCGGAGTTTTTTTCCGGATTTTTCCGGGTTTTTTTTCCGGATTTTTTTTCCGGATTTTTTTTTCCGGATTTCTTTCCGGATTTTTCCGGAGTTTTTTTTCCGGATTTTTTTTCCCGTATTTTTTTTCTGGATTTTTTTTCCGGATTTTTTTTTCCGGATTTTTTTTTCAGGTTTTTTTTCCGGATTTTTTCGGATTTTTTTTTCCGGATTTTTTTTCCGGATTTTTCCGGATTTTTTTTCCGGAGTTCTTTTTCGGATTTTTTTTCCGGATTTTTCCGAATTTTTTTTCGGATTTTTTTTTCTGCATTTTTTTCCGGATTTCTTTCCGGATTTTTCCGGAGTTTTTTTTCCGGATTTTTTTCCCGGATTTTTTTTCTGGATTTTTTTTCCGGATTTTTTTTTCCGGATTTTTTTTCCGGATTTTTCCGGATTTTTTTTCCGGATTTTTCCGGGTTTTTTTTCCGGATTTTTTTTCCGGATTTTTTTTTCCGGATTTCTTTCCGGATTTTTCCGGAGTTTTTTTTCCGGATTTTTTTTCCCGTATTTTTTTTCTGGATTTTTTTTCCGGATTTTTTTTTCCGGATTTTTTTTTCAGGTTTTTTTTCCGGATTTTTTCGGATTTTTTTTTCTGCATTTTTTTTCCGGATTTTTTTTTCCGGATTTTTTTTCCAGATTTTTTTCCCGGATTTTTTTCCGATTTTTTTTCCCGGACTTTTTTTCTGGATTTTTTTTCCGGATTTTTTTTTTCCGGATTTTTTTTCCGGATTTTTTTTTCCGGAATTTTCCGGATTTTTTTTCCGGATTTTTCCGTGTTTTTTTTCTGGATTTTTTTTTCCGGATTTTTTTTCTGGATTTTTTTTTCCGGATTTTTTTTCCCGGATTTTTTTTCCGGATTTTTTTTTCCTGATTTTTTTTTCCGGATTTTTTTTCTGGATTTTTTTTTCCGGATTTTTTTTCCCGGATTTTTTTTCCGGATTTTTTTTCCGGATGTCTTTCCGGATTTTTCCGGAGTTTTTTTTCCGGATATTTTTTCCCGGATTTTTTTTCTGGATTTTTTTTTCCGGATTTTTTTTTCCGGAATTTTTTTTTTCTGATTTTTCCGGATTTCTTTTTTCCGGATTTTTTTTTCCGGATTTTTTGTCCAGATTTTTCCGGATTTTTTTTTCCGGATTTTTTTTCCGGATTTTTCCGGAGTTTTTTTCGGATTTTTTTTTCCGGATTTTTTTTTTCCGGATTTTTTTTCCGGATTTTTTTTTCCGGATTTTTCCGGATTTTTTTTTCCGGATTTTTTTTTCCAGATTTTTCACGATTTTTTTTCCCGATTTTCTTTTCCGGATTTTTCCAATTTTTTTTTTCTGGGCTTTCTTTTCCAGATTTTTCCCGATTTTTTTTATGGATATTTTTTTCAAGATTTTTCCCGATTTTTTTTTACGGATTTTTTTTTCAAGATTTTTACGGATTTTTTTTTCCGGGTTTTTTTTCCGGATTCTTCCGGATTTTTTTTCCGGATTTTATTTTCCAGATTTTTCCGGATTTTTTTTCCGGATTTTTTTTTCCGGATTTTTTTTCTGGATATTTTTTCCCGGATTTTTTTTCTGGATTTTTTTTTCCGGATTTTTTTTCCGGATTTTTTTTTCCGGATTTTTTTTCCGGATTTTTCCGAAGTTTTTTTTCCGGATTTTTTTCTGGATTTTTCCGGATTTTTTTTTCGGATTTTTCCGGATTTTTTTTCCGGATTTTTTTTTCCGGATTTTTTTTCTGGATATTTTTTCCCGGATTTTTTTTCTGGAATTTTTTTTCCGGATTTTTTTTCCGGATTTTTTTTCCGGATTTTTTTTCCGGATTTTTTTTTCCGGATTTTTTTTCTGGATATTTTTTCCCGGATTTTTTTTCTGGATTTTTTTTTCCGTTTTTATTTTCCGGATTTTTTTTTCCGGATTTTTTTTCCGGATTTTTCCAAAGTTTTTTTTCCGGATTTTTTTCTGGATTTTTCCGGATTTTTTTTTCGGATTTTTTCGGATTTTTTTTTCCGGATTTTTTTTTCCGGATTTTTTTTCTGGATATTTTTTCCGGATTTTTCCGGATTTTTTTTTTTCAGATTTTTTTTCCGGATTTTTTTCCGGATTTTTTTTCCGGATTATTTTTCAGTATTTTTCCGGATTTTTTTTTCCGGATTTTTCCGGATTTTTATTTTCCGGATTTTTATTTTCCGGATTTTTTTTTCGGATTTTTTTTTCCTGATTTTTCCGGATTTTTTTTTCCTGGTTTTTTCGGATTTTTTTTTTCGGATTTCTCTGGATTTTTTTTTTCTGATTTTTCCGGATTTTTATTTCCGGATTTTTTCGGATTTTTTTTTTTGGATTTCCGGATTTGTCAAAAAAAAAAATTTCGGATTTTTTTTTTTCGGATTTTTTTTTCCGGATTTTTCAAAAAAAAAAATTTCGGATTTTTTTTTTCCGGATTTATTTTTTCCAGATTTTTTGGATTTTTTTCCAGATTTTTTTTCCGGATTTTTCCGGATTTTTTTTCCTGATTTTTTTTCCTGATTTTTTTTCCGGATTTGTCAAAAAAAAAATTTCAGGATTTTTTTTTCCGGATTTTTTTTTCCGGATTTTTCGGATTTTTTTTCCGGATTTTTCAAAAAAAAAATTTCAGGATTTTTCGGATTTTTTTTCCGGATTTTTTTTCCAGATTTTTTTTCCTGATTTTTCCTGATTTTTTTTTCGGGATTTTTCCGGATTTTTTTTTTCCGGATTTTTTTTCCGGATTTTTTTTTCCGGATTTTTCGGATTTTGTTTCCGGATTTTTTTTCCAGATTTTTTTTCCGGATTTTTCCGGATTTTTTTTCCTGATTTTTTTTCCTGATTTTTTTTTTCCGGATTTGTCAAAAAAAAAATTTCAGGATTTTTTTTTTTCGGATTTTTCGGATTTTTTTTACGGATTTTTCAAAACAAAAATTTCAGGATTTTTCGGATTTTTTTTCCGGATTTTTTTTCCAGATTTTTTTTCCTGATTTTTCCGGATTTTTTTTTCGGGATTTTTCCGGATTTTTTTTTTCCGGATTTTTTTTCCAGATTTTTTTTTCCAGATTTTTTTTCCTGATTTTTTTTTTCAGGATTTTTTTTTCAGGATTTTTTTTTTCAGGATTTTTCCATATTTTTTTTCCGGATTTGTAAAAAAAAAAATTTTCGGATTTTTTTTTTTCCGGATTTATTTTTTCCAGATTTTTTGGATTTTTTTTCCGGATTTTTCAAAAAAAAAATTTCCGGATATTTTTTTCCGGATTTTTTTTCCGGATTTTTCCATATTTTTTTTCCGGATTTTTCACAAAAAAAATTCCGGATTTTTCCAGATTTTTTTTTCCGGATTTTTCGGATTTTTTTTCCGGATTTTTTTTTCCAGATTTTTTTTCCGGATTTTTTTTTCCTGATTTTTTTTTTCCGGATTTTTTTTCCGGATTTTTTTTTTACTGATTTTTTTTTCCGGACTTTTTTTTCCCGGATTTTTCCGGATTTTTTTTTTCCGGATTTTTTTTCCGGATTTTTTTTTCCGGATTTTTTTTTTCGGATTTTTTTTCCGGATTTTTTTTTTCGGATTTTTTTTTCCAGATTTTTTTTCCGGATTTTTCCGGATTTTTTTTGCTGATTTTTTTTTTCAGGATTTTTTTTTCCTGATTTTTTTTTTCAGGATTTTTTCATATTTTTTTTCCGGATTTTTCAAAAAAAAAATTCCGGAATTTTCCGGATTTTTTTTTTGGGATTTTTCCAAAAAAAATTTCCGGAATTTTTTTTTCGGGATTTTTCCGGATTTTTTTTTCCGGATTTTTTTTCCGGATTTTTTTTTCCAGATTTTTTTTCCGGATTTTTCCGGATTTTTTGTTTCCGGATTTTTCCGGATTTTTTTTCCGGATTTTTTTTTCCTGATTTTTTTTTTCCGGATTTTTTTTCCGGATTTTTTTTTACTGATTTTTTTTTCCGGATTTTTTTTCCGGATTTTTTTTTCCAGATTTTTTTTCCGGATTTTTCCGGATTTTTTGTTTCCGGATTTTTCCGGATTTTTTTTCCGGATTTTTTTTTCCTGATTTTTTTTTTCCGGATTTTTTTTCCGGATTTTTTTTACTGATTTTTTTTTCCGGATTTTTTTTTCCGGATTTTTTCGGATTTTTTTTCCGGATTTTTTTTTCCTGATTTTTTTTTTCCGGATTTTTTTTACCGGACTTTTTTTCCGGATTTTTCCTGATTTTTTTTTCCGGATTTTTCGGATTTTTTTTCCGGATTTTTTTTTCCAGATTTTTTTTCCAGATTTTTCCGGATTTTTTTTTTCGGGATTTTTCCAAAAAAAAATTTCCGGATTTTTTTTTTCGGGATTTTTCCGGATTTTTTTTTCCGGATTTTTCGGATTTTTTTTCCGGATTTTTTTTCCAGATTTTTTTTCCGGATTTTTCCGGATTTTTTTTCCAGATTTTTTTTCCTGATTTTTTTTTTCCGAACTTGTCAAAAAAAAAATTTTCGGATTTTTTTTTTCCGGATTTATTTTTTCCAGATTTTTTGGATTTTTTTTCTGGATTTTTTTTCCGGATTTTTTTTCCGGATTTTTTTTCTGGATTTTTTTTTTCCGGATTTTTTTTCCGGATTTTTTTTTCCGGATTTTTCCGGATTTTTTTTCCGGATTTTTTTTTCCGGATTTTTTTTCCGGATTTTTTTTTCCGGATTTTTTTTCTGGATATTTTTTCCCGGATTTTTTTTCTGGATTTTTTTTTCCGTTTTTATTTTCCGGATTTTTTTTTCCGGATTTTTTTTCCGGATTTTTCCAAAGTTTTTTTTCGGATTTTTTCGGATTTTTTTTTCCGGATTTTTTTTTCCGGATTTTTTTTCTGGATATTTTTTCCGGATTTTTCCGGATTTTTTTTTTTCAGATTTTTTTTCCGGATTTTTTTCCGGATTTTTTTTCCGGATTATTTTTCAGTATTTTTCCGGATTTTTTTTTCCGGATTTTTCCGGATTTTTATTTTCCGGATTTTTATTTTCCGGATTTTTTTTTCGGATTTTTTTTTCCTGATTTTTCCGGATTTTTTTTTCCTGGTTTTTTCGGATTTTTTTTTTCGGATTTCTCTGGATTTTTTTTTTCTGATTTTTCCGGATTTTTATTTCCGGATTTTTTCGGATTTTTTTTTTTGGATTTCCGGATTTGTCAAAAAAAAAAATTTCGGATTTTTTTTTTTCGGATTTTTTTTTCCGGATTTTTCAAAAAAAAAAATTTCGGATTTTTTTTTTCCGGATTTATTTTTTCCAGATTTTTTGGATTTTTTTCCAGATTTTTTTTCCGGATTTTTCCGGATTTTTTTTCCTGATTTTTTTTCCTGATTTTTTTTCCGGATTTGTCAAAAAAAAAATTTCAGGATTTTTTTTTCCGGATTTTTTTTTCCGGATTTTTCGGATTTTTTTTCCGGATTTTTCAAAAAAAAAATTTCAGGATTTTTCGGATTTTTTTTCCGGATTTTTTTTCCAGATTTTTTTTCCTGATTTTTCCTGATTTTTTTTTCGGGATTTTTCCGGATTTTTTTTTTCCGGATTTTTTTTCCGGATTTTTTTTTCCGGATTTTTCGGATTTTGTTTCCGGATTTTTTTTCCAGATTTTTTTTCCGGATTTTTCCGGATTTTTTTTCCTGATTTTTTTTCCTGATTTTTTTTTTCCGGATTTGTCAAAAAAAAAATTTCAGGATTTTTTTTTTTCGGATTTTTCGGATTTTTTTTACGGATTTTTCAAAACAAAAATTTCAGGATTTTTCGGATTTTTTTTCCGGATTTTTTTTCCAGATTTTTTTTCCTGATTTTTCCGGATTTTTTTTTCGGGATTTTTCCGGATTTTTTTTTTCCGGATTTTTTTTCCAGATTTTTTTTTCCAGATTTTTTTTCCTGATTTTTTTTTTCAGGATTTTTTTTTCAGGATTTTTTTTTTCAGGATTTTTCCATATTTTTTTTCCGGATTTGTAAAAAAAAAAATTTTCGGATTTTTTTTTTTCCGGATTTATTTTTTCCAGATTTTTTGGATTTTTTTTCCGGATTTTTCAAAAAAAAAATTTCCGGATTTTTTTTCCGGATTTTTTTTCCGGATTTTTCCATATTTTTTTTCCGGATTTTTCACAAAAAAAATTCCGGATTTTTCCAGATTTTTTTTTCCGGATTTTTCGGATTTTTTTTCCGGATTTTTTTTTCCAGATTTTTTTTCCGGATTTTTTTTTCCTGATTTTTTTTTTCCGGATTTTTTTTCCGGATTTTTTTTTTACTGATTTTTTTTTCCGGACTTTTTTTTCCCGGATTTTTCCGGATTTTTTTTTTCCGGATTTTTTTTCCGGATTTTTTTTTCCGGATTTTTTTTTTCGGATTTTTTTTCCGGATTTTTTTTTTCGGATTTTTTTTTCCAGATTTTTTTTCCGGATTTTTCCGGATTTTTTTTGCTGATTTTTTTTTTCAGGATTTTTTTTTCCTGATTTTTTTTTTCAGGATTTTTTCATATTTTTTTTCCGGATTTTTCAAAAAAAAAATTCCGGAATTTTCCGGATTTTTTTTTCGGGATTTTTCCAAAAAAAATTTCCGGAATTTTTTTTTCGGGATTTTTCCGGATTTTTTTTTCCGGATTTTTTTTCCGGATTTTTTTTTCCAGATTTTTTTTCCGGATTTTTCCGGATTTTTTGTTTCCGGATTTTTCCGGATTTTTTTTCCGGATTTTTTTTTCCTGATTTTTTTTTTCCGGATTTTTTTTCCGGATTTTTTTTTACTGATTTTTTTTTCCGGATTTTTTTTCCGGATTTTTTTTTCCAGATTTTTTTTCCGGATTTTTCCGGATTTTTTGTTTCCGGATTTTTCCGGATTTTTTTTCCGGATTTTTTTTTCCTGATTTTTTTTTTCCGGATTTTTTTTCCGGATTTTTTTTACTGATTTTTTTTTCCGGATTTTTTTTTCCGGATTTTTTCGGATTTTTTTTCCGGATTTTTTTTTCCTGATTTTTTTTTTCCGGATTTTTTTTACCGGACTTTTTTTCCGGATTTTTCCTGATTTTTTTTTCCGGATTTTTCGGATTTTTTTTCCGGATTTTTTTTTCCAGATTTTTTTTCCAGATTTTTCCGGATTTTTTTTTTCGGGATTTTTCCAAAAAAAAATTTCCGGATTTTTTTTTTCGGGATTTTTCCGGATTTTTTTTTCCGGATTTTTCGGATTTTTTTTCCGGATTTTTTTTCCAGATTTTTTTTCCGGATTTTTCCGGATTTTTTTTCCAGATTTTTTTTCCTGATTTTTTTTTTCCGAATTTGTCAAAAAAAAAATTTTCGGATTTTTTTTTTCCGGATTTATTTTTTCCAGATTTTTTGGATTTTTTTTCTGGATTTTTTTTCCGGATTTTTTTTCCGGATTTTTTTTCTGGATTTTTTTTTTCCGGATTTTTTTTCCGGATTTTTTTTTCCGGATTTTTCCGGATTTTTTTTCCGGATTTTTTTTTCCGGATTTTTTTTCTGGATTTTTTTTTCCGGATTTTTTTTTCCGGATTTTTTTTCCGGATTTTTTTTTCCAGATTTTTCCGAAGTTTTTTTTCCGGATTTTTATCTGGATTTTTCCGGAGTTTTTTTTCCGGATTTTTTTTCCCGTATTTTTTTTCTGGATTTTTTTTCCGGATTTTTTTTTCCGGATTTTTTTTTCGGGTTTTTTTTCCGGATTTTTCCGGATTTTTTTCCGGAGTTCTTTTTCGGATTTTTTCTCCGCATTTTTCCGGATTTTTTTTTCGGATTTTTTTTTCTGCATTTTTTTTCCGGATTTTTTTTCTGGATTTTTTTTTTCCGGATTTTTTTCCGGATTTTTTTTCTGGATTTTTTTTTTCCGGATTTTTCCGGAGTTCTTTTTCGGATTTTTTCTCTGGATTTTTCCGGATTTTTTTTCGGATTTTTTTTTCTGCATTTTTTTTCCGGATTTTTTTTCCAGATTTTTTTTCCCGGATTTTTTTTCCGGATTTTTTTTCTGGATTTTTTTTTTCCGGATTTTTTTCCGGATTTTTTTTCCGGATTTATTTTCCGGATTTTTACGAAGTTTTTTTTTCGGATTTTTTTTCCGGATTTTTTTTTCCGGATTTTTTTTCCAGATTTTTTTTCCCGGATTTTTTTTCTGGATTTTTTTTTTCTTCATTTTTTTTTCCGGATTTTTTTTTCCGGATTTTTTTTCCGGATTTTTCCGAAGTTTTTTTTTCGGATTTTTTTTCAGGATTTTTTTTCCGTGTTTTTTTTTCCGGATTTTTTTTTTCGGATTTCTTTCCGGATTTTCCCGGAGTTTTTTTTCCGGATTTTTTTTCCCGGATTTTTTTTCCGGATTTTTTTTCCGGATTTTTTTTTCCGGATTTTTCGGATTTTTTTTCCGGATTTTTTTTCCAGATTTTTTTTCCGGATTTTTCCGGATTTTTTTTCCTGATTTTTTTTTTCCGGATTTGTCAAAAAAAAAATTTCAGGATTTTTTTTTCCGGATTTTTTTTTTTCGGATTTTTCGGATTTTTTTTACGGATTTTTAAAAAAAAAAATTTCAGGATTTTTCGGATTTTTTTTCCGGATTTTTTTTCCAGATTTTTTTTCCTGATTTTTCCGGATTTTTTTTTCGGGATTTTTCCGGATTTTTTTTTTCCGGATTTTTTTTCCAGATTTTTTTTTCCAGATTTTTTTTCCTGATTTTTTTTTTCAGGATTTTTTTTTCAGGATTTTTTTTTTCAGGATTTTTCCATATTTTTTTTCCGGATTTGTAAAAAAAAAAATTTTCGGATTTTTTTTTTCCGGATTTATTTTTTCCAGATTTTTTGGATTTTTTTTCCGGATTTTTCAAAAAAAAAATTTCCGGATATTTTTTTCCGGATTTTTTTTCCGGATTTTTCCATATTTTTTTTCCGGATTTTTCACAAAAAAAATTCCGGATTTTTCCAGATTTTTTTTTCCGGATTTTTCGGATTTTTTTTCCGGATTTTTTTTTCCAGATTTTTTTTCCGGATTTTTTTTCCTGATTTTTTTTTTCCGGATTTTTTTTCCGGATTTTTTTTTTACTGATTTTTTTTTCCGGACTTTTTTTTCCCGGATTTTTCCGGATTTTTTTTTTCCGGATTTTTTTTCCGGATTTTTTTTTCCGGATTTTTTTTTTCGGATTTTTTTTCCGGATTTTTCCGGATTTTTTTTCCGGATTTTTTTTTCCGGATTTTTCCGGATTTTTTTTTTCGGATTTTTTTTTCCAGATTTTTTTTCCGGATTTTTCCGGATTTTTTTTGCTGATTTTTTTTTTCAGGATTTTTTTTTCCTGATTTTTTTTTTCAGGATTTTTTCATATTTTTTTTCCGGATTTTTCAAAAAAAAAATTCCGGAATTTTCCGGATTTTTTTTTCGGGATTTTTCCAAAAAAAAATTCCGGAATTTTTTTTTCGGGATTTTTCCGGATTTTTTTTTCCGGATTTTTTTTCCGGATTTTTTTTTCCAGATTTTTTTTCCGGATTTTTCCGGATTTTTTGTTTCCGGATTTTTCCGGATTTTTTTTCCGGATTTTTTTTTCCTGATTTTTTTTTTCCGGATTTTTTTTCCGGATTTTTTTTTACTGATTTTTTTTTCCGGATTTTTTTTTACTGATTTTTTCGGATTTTTTTTCCGGATTTTTTTTTCCTGATTTTTTTTTTCCGGATTTTTTTTACCGGACTTTTTTTCCGGATTTTTCCTGATTTTTTTTTCCGGATTTTTCGGATTTTTTTTCCGGATTTTTTTTTCCAGATTTTTTTTCCAGATTTTTCCGGATTTTTTTTTTCGGGATTTTTCCAAAAAAAAATTTCCGGATTTTTTTTTTCGGGATTTTTCCGGATTTTTTTTTCCGGATTTTTCGGATTTTTTTTCCGGATTATTTTTCCAGATTTTTTTTCCGGATTTTTCCGGATTTTTTTTCCAGATTTTTTTTCCTGATTTTTTTTTTCCGAATTTGTCAAAAAAAAAATTTTCGGATTTTTTTTTTCCGGATTTATTTTTTCCAGATTTTTTGGATTTTTTTTCTGGATTTTTTTTCCGGATTTTTTTTCCGGATTTTTTTTCTGGATTTTTTTTTTCCGGATTTTTTTTCCGGATTTTTTTTTCCGGATTTTTCCGGATTTTTTTTTCCGGATTTTTTTTTCAGGATTTTTTTTCTGGATTTTTTTTTCCGGATTTTTTTTTCCGGATTTTTTTTCCGGATTTTTTTTTCCAGATTTTTCCGAAGTTTTTTTTCCGGTTTTTTTTCCGGATTTTTTTTCCCGTATTTTTTTTCTGGATTTTTTTTCCGGATTTTTTTTTCCGGATTTTTTTTTCGGGTTTTTTTTCCGGATTTTTCCGGATTTTTTTCCGGAGTTCTTTTTCGGATTTTTTCTCCGCATTTTTCCGGATTTTTTTTTCGGATTTTTTTTTCTGCATTTTTTTTCCGGATTTTTTTTCTGGATTTTTTTTTTCCGGATTTTTTTCCGGATTTTTTTTCTGGATTTTTTTTTTCCGGATTTTTCCGGAGTTCTTTTTCGGATTTTTTCTCTGGATTTTTCCGGATTTTTTTTCGGATTTTTTTTTCTGCATTTTTTTTCCGGATTTTTTTTTTCCGGATTTTTTTTCCAGATTTTTTTTCCCGGATTTTTTTTCCGGATTTTTTTTCTGGATTTTTTTTTTCCGGATTTTTTTCCGGATTTTTTTTCCGGATTTATTTTCCGGATTTTTTTTCCCGGATTTTTTTTCTGGATTTTTTTTTTCTTCATTTTTTTTTCCGGATTTTTTTTTCCGGATTTTTTTTCCGGATTTTTCCGAAGTTTTTTTTTCGGATTTTTTTTCAGGATTTTTTTTTCCGTGTTTTTTTTTCCGGATTTTTTTTTTCGGATTTCTTTCCGGATTTTCCCGGAGTTTTTTTCCGGATTTTTTTTCCCGGATTTTTTTTCTGGATTTTTTTTCCGGATGTTTTTTTCTGGATTTTTTTTCCGGATTTTTTTTCCGGAGTTCTTTTTCGGATTTTTTTTCCGGATTTTTCCGGATTTTTTTTCCGGATTTTTTTTCCAGATTTTTTTTTCCCGGATTTTTTTTCTGGATTTTTTTTCCGGATTTTTTTTCCGGATTTTTTTTCTGGATTTTTTTTTTCCGGATTTTTTTTCCGGATTTTTTTCAGGATTTTTCCGGAGTTTTTTTTCAGGATTTTTTTTCCGGATTTTTCCGGATTTTTTTTTCCGGATTTTTTTTCCGGATTTTTCCGGATTTTTTTTCCGGATTTTTCCGGGTTTTTTTTTTCCGGATTTTTTTTTCCGTATTTCTTTCCGGATTTTTCCGGAGTTTTTTTTCCGGATTTTTTTTCCCGGAGTTTTTTTCTGGATTTTTTTTCCGGATTTTTTTTCCGGATTTTTTTTCCGGGTTTTTTTTCCGGATTTTTCCGGATTTTTTTTCGGATTTTTTTTCTGCATTTTTTTTCCGGATTTTTTTTCCAGATTTTTTTTTCCCGGATTTTTTTTCTGGATTTTTTTTTCCGGATTTTTTTTCCGGATTTTTTTTCTGGATTTTTTTTTTCCGGATTTTTTTTCCGGATTTTTTTTTCCGGATTTTTTTTCCGGATTTTTTTTTCCGGATTTTTTTTTCCGGATTTTTTTTTCGGATTTTTACGAAGTTTTTTTTTCGGATTTCTTTCCAGATTTTTCCGGAGTTTTTTTTCCGGATTTTTTTTCCCGGATTTTTTTTCTGGATTTTTTTTTCCGGATTTTTTTTTTCCGGATTTTTTTTCTGGATTTTTTTTTCCAGATTTTTCCGAAGTTTTTTTTCCGGATTTTTTTCTGGATTTTTCCGGATTTTTTTTAGGATTTTTCCGGATTTTTTTTCCGGATTTTTTTTCCAGATTTTTTTTTCCCGGATTTTTTTTCTGGATTTTTTTTCCGGATTTTTTTTCCGGATTTTTCCGGATTTTTTTTCCGGATTTTTCCGGGTTTTTTTTTTCCGGATTTTTTTTTCCGTATTTCTTTCCGGATTTTTCCGGAGTTTTTTTTCCGGATTTTTTTTCCCGGAGTTTTTTTCTGGATTTTTTTTCCGGATTTTTTTTCCGGATTTTTTTTCCGGGTTTTTTTTCCGGATTTTTCCGGATTTTTTTTCAGATTTTTTTTCTGCATTTTTTTTCCGGATTTTTTTTCCAGATTTTTTTTTCCCGGATTTTTTTTCTGGATTTTTTTTTCCGGATTTTTCCGGATTTTTTTTTCCGGATTTTTTTTTCCGGATTTTTTTTCCCGGATTTTTTTTCTGGATTTTTTTTTCCGGATTTTTTTTTTCCGGATTTTTTTTCCGGATTTTTTTTTCCAGATTTTTCCGAAGTTTTTTTTCCGGAGTTTTTTCTGGATTTTTCCGGATTTTTTTTTCGGATCTTTCCGGATTTTTCCGGAGTTTTTTTTCCGGATTTTTTTCCCGGATTTTTTTTCTGGATTTTTTTTCCGTATTTTTCCGGATTTTTTTTTCCGGATTTTTTTTCCGGATTTTTCCGGATTTTTTTTCCGGGTTTTTTTTCCGGATTTTTTTTCCGGATTTTTTTTTCCGGATTTCTTTCCGGATTTTTCCGGAGTTTTTTTTCCGGATTTTTTTTCCCGGATTTTTTTTTCCGGATTTTTTTTCCGGATTTTTCCGAAGTTTTTTGTTCGGATTTTTTTTCTGGATTTTTTTTTCGGATTTTTTTTTCTGCATTTTTTTTCTGGATTTTTTTTCCGGATTTTTTTTCCGGATTTTTTTTCTGGATTTTTTTTTTCCGGATTTTTTTTCCGGATTTTTTTCAGGATTTTTCCGGAGTTTTTTTTCCGGATTTTTTTTCCGGATTTTTCCGGATTTTTTTTTCCGGATTTTTTTTCCGGATTTTTCCGGATTTTTTTTCCGGATTTTTCCGGGTTTTTTTTTTCCGGATTTTTTTTTCCGTATTTCTTTCCGGATTTTTCCGGAGTTTTTTTTCCGGATTTTTTTTCCCGGAGTTTTTTTCTGGATTTTTTTTCCGGATTTTTTTTCCGGATTTTTTTTCCGGGTTTTTTTTCCGGATTTTTCCGGATTTTTTTTCGGATTTTTTTTCTGCATTTTTTTTCCGGATTTTTTTTCCAGATTTTTTTTTCCCGGATTTTTTTTCTGGATTTTTTTTTCCGGATTTTTCCGGATTTTTTTTTCCGGATTTTTTTTCCGGATTTTTACGAAGTTTTTTTTTCGGATTTCTTTCCAGATTTTTCCGGAGTTTTTTTTCCGGATTTTTTTTCCCGGATTTTTTTTCTGGATTTTTTTTTCCGGATTTTTTTTTTCCGGATTTTTTTTCCGGATTTTTTTTTCCAGATTTTTCCGAAGTTTTTTTTCCGGAGTTTTTTCTGGATTTTTCCGGATTTTTTTTTCGGATCTTTCCGGATTTTTCCGGAGTTTTTTTTCCGGATTTTTTTCCCGGATTTTTTTTCTGGATTTTTTTTCCGTATTTTTCCGGATTTTTTTTCCGGATTTTTTTTCCGGATTTTTTTTTCCGGATTTCTTTCCGGATTTTTCCGGAGTTTTTTTTCCGGATTTTTTTTCCCGGATTTTTTTTTCCGGATTTTTTTTCCGGATTTTTCCGAAGTTTTTTGTTCGGATTTTTTTTCTGGATTTTTTTTTCGGATTTTTTTTTCTGCATTTTTTTTCTGGATTTTTTTTTTCTGGATTTTTTTTTCCGGATTTTTTTTTCCGGATTTCTTTCCGGATTTTCCCGGAGTTTTTTTTCCGGATTTTTTTTCCCGGATTTTTTTTCTGGATTTTTTTTCCGGATGTTTTTTTCTGGATTTTTTTTCCGGATTTTTTTTCCGGAGTTCTTTTTCAGATTTTTTTTCCGGATTTTTCCGGATTTTTTTTCCGGATTTTTTTTCCAGATTTTTTTTTCCCGGATTTTTTTTCTGGATTTTTTTTCCGGATTTTTTTTCCGGATTTTTTTTCTGGATTTTTTTTTTCCGGATTTTTTTTCCGGATTTTTTTCAGGATTTTTCCGGAGTTTTTTTTCCGGATTTTTTTTCCGGATTTTTCCGGATTTTTTTTTCCGGATTTTTTTTCCGGATTTTTCCGGATTTTTTTTCCTGATTTTTCCGGGTTTTTTTTTTCCGGATTTTTTTTTCCGTATTTCTTTCCGGATTTTTCCGGAGTTTTTTTTCCGGATTTTTTTTCCCGGAGTTTTTTTCTGGATTTTTTTTCCGGATTTTTTTTCCGGATTTTTTTTCCGGGTTTTTTTTCCGGATTTTTCCGGATTTTTTTTCGGATTTTTTTTTCTGCATTTTTTTTTCCGGATTTTTTTTTCCGGATTTTTTTTCCAGATTTTTTTCCCGGATTTTTTTCCGATTTTTTTTCCCGGACTTTTTTTCTGGATTTTTTTTCCGGATTTTTTTTTTCCGGATTTTTTTTTCCGGAATTTTCCGGATTTTTTTTCCGGATTTTTCCGGGTTTTTTTTCTGGATTTTTTTTTCCGGATTTTTTTTCTGGATTTTTTTTTCCGGATTTTTCTTCCCGGATTTTTTTTCCGGATTTTTTTTTCCGGATTTTTTTTCCGGATTTCTTTCCGGATTTTTCCGGAGTTTTTTTTCCGGATATTTTTTCCCGGATTTTTTTTCTGGATTTTTTTTTCCGGATTTTTTTTTCCGGATTTTTTTTTCCGGAATTTTTTTTTTCTGATTTATCCGGATTTCTTTTTTCCGGATTTTTTTTCCGGATTTTTTGTCCAGATTTTTCCGGATTTTTATTTCCGGATTTTTTTTCTGGATTTTTTTTTCCGGATTTTTCTTCCCGGATTTTTTTTCCGGATTTTTTTTTCCGGATTTTTTTTCCGGATTTCTTTCCGGATTTTTCCGGAGTTTTTTTTCCGGATATTTTTTCCCGGATTTTTTTTCTGGATTTTTTTTTCCGGATTTTTTTTTCCGGAATTTTTTTTTTCTGATTTATCCGGATTTCTTTTTTCCGGATTTTTTTTTCCGGATTTTTTGTCCAGATTTTTCCGGATTTTTATTTCCAGATTTTTTTTTCCCGGATTTTTTTTCTGGATTTTTTTTCCGGATTTTTTTTCCGGATTTTTTTTCTGGATTTTTTTTTTCCGGATTTTTTTTCCGGATTTTTTTCAGGATTTTTCCGGAGTTTTTTTTCCGGATTTTTTTTCCGGATTTTTCCGGATTTTTTTTTCCGGATTTTTTTTCCGGATTTTTCCGGATTTTTTTTCCTGATTTTTCCGGGTTTTTTTTTTCCGGATTTTTTTTTCCGTATTTCTTTCCGGATTTTTCCGGAGTTTTTTTTCCGGATTTTTTTTCCCGGAGTTTTTTTCTGGATTTTTTTTCCGGATTTTTTTTCCGGATTTTTTTTCCGGGTTTTTTTTCCGGATTTTTCCGGATTTTTTTTCGGATTTTTTTTTCTGCATTTTTTTTTCCGGATTTTTTTTTCCGGATTTTTTTTCCAGATTTTTTTCCCGGATTTTTTTCCGATTTTTTTTCCCGGACTTTTTTTCTGGATTTTTTTTCCGGATTTTTTTTTTCCGGATTTTTTTTTCCGGAATTTTCCGGATTTTTTTTCCGGATTTTTCCGGGTTTTTTTTCTGGATTTTTTTTTCCGGATTTTTTTTCTGGATTTTTTTTTCCGGATTTTTCTTCCCGGATTTTTTTTCCGGATTTTTTTTTCCGGATTTTTTTTCCGGATTTCTTTCCGGATTTTTCCGGAGTTTTTTTTCCGGATATTTTTTCCCGGATTTTTTTTCTGGATTTTTTTTTCCGGATTTTTTTTTCCGGAATTTTTTTTTTCTGATTTATCCGGATTTCTTTTTTCCGGATTTTTTTTTCCGGATTTTTTGTCCAGATTTTTCCGGATTTTTATTTCCGGATTTTTTTTCCGGATTTTTCCGGAGTTTTTTTCGGATTTTTTTTCTGGAATTTTTTTCCGGATTTTTTTTTCCGGATTTTTTTTCCGGATTTTTTTTCTGGATATTTTTTCCCGGATTTTTTTTCTGGAATTTTTTTCCGGATTTTTTTTCCGGATTTTTTTTCTGGATATTTTTTCCCGGATTTTTTTTCTGGATTTTTTTTCCGGATTTTTTTTCCGGATTTTTTTTCTGGATTTTTTTTTTCCGGATTTTTTTTTCGGGTTTTTTTCCGGATTTTTCCGGATTTTTTTCCGGAGTTCTTTTTCGGATTTTTTTTCCGGGTTTTTTTTCCGGATTCTTACGGATTTTTTTTCCGGATTTTATTTTCCAGATTTTTCCGGATTTTTTTTCCGGATTTTTTTTTCCGGATTTTTTTTCTGGATATTTTTTCCCGGATTTTTTTCTGGATTTTTTTTTCCGGATTTTTTTTCCGGATTTTTTTTTCCGGATTTTTTTCTGGATTTTTCCGGATTTTTTTTTCGGATTTTTCCGGATTTTTTTTCCGGATTTTTTTTTCCGGATTTTTTTTCTGGATATTTTTTCCCGGATTTTTTTTCCGGATTTTTCCGAAGTTTTTTTTCCGGATTTTTCCGGATTTTTTTTTCTGGATTTTTCCGGATTTTTTTTTCGGATTTTTCCGGATTTTTTTTCCGGATTTTTTTTCCGGATTTTTTTTTCCGGATTTTTTTTCCGGATTTTTCCGAAGTTTTTTTTCCGGATTTTTCCGGATTTTTTTTCCGGAGTTCTTTTTCGGATTTTTTTTCCGGATTTTTCCGGAGTTTTTTTTCCGGATTTTTTTTCCCGGATTTTTTTTCTGGATTTTTTTTCCGGATTTTTCCGGATTTTTTTCGGATTTTTTTTTCTGCATTTTTTTCCGGATTTCTTTCCGGATTTTTCCGGAGTTTTTTTTCCGTATTTTTTTTCCCGGATTTTTTTTCTGGATTTTTTTTCCGGATTTTTCCGGATTTTTTTTCCAGATTTTTTTTCCTGATTTTTTTTTTCCGAATTTGTCAAAAAAAAAATTTTCGGATTTTTTTTTTCCGGATTTATTTTTTCCAGATTTTTTGGATTTTTTTTCTGGATTTTTTTTCCGGATTTTTTTTCCGGATTTTTTTTCTGGATTTTTTTTTTCCGGATTTTTTTTCCGGATTTTTTTTTCCGGATTTTTCCGGATTTTTTTTCCGGATTTTTTTTTCCGGATTTTTTTTCTGGATTTTTTTTTCCGGATTTTTTTTTCCGGATTTTTTTTCCGGATTTTTTTTTCCAGATTTTTCCGAAGTTTTTTTTCCGGATTTTTATCTGGATTTTTCCGGAGTTTTTTTTCCGGATTTTTTTTCCCGTATTTTTTTTCTGGATTTTTTTTCCGGATTTTTTTTTCCGGATTTTTTTTTCGGGTTTTTTTTCCGGATTTTTCCGGATTTTTTTCCGGAGTTCTTTTTCGGATTTTTTCTCCGCATTTTTCCGGATTTTTTTTTCGGATTTTTTTTTCTTCATTTTTTTTCCGGATTTTTTTTCTGGATTTTTTTTTTCCGGATTTTTTTCCGGATTTTTTTTCTGGATTTTTTTTTTCCGGATTTTTCCGGAGTTCTTTTTCGGATTTTTTCTCTGGATTTTTCCGGATTTTTTTTCGGATTTTTTTTTCTGCATTTTTTTTCCGGATTTTTTTTCCAGATTTTTTTTCCCGGATTTTTTTTCCGGATTTTTTTTCTGGATTTTTTTTTTCCGGATTTTTTTCCGGATTTTTTTTCCGGATTTATTTTCCGGATTTTTACGAAGTTTTTTTTTCGGATTTTTTTTCCGGATTTTTTTTTCCGGATTTTTTTTCCAGATTTTTTTTCCCGGATTTTTTTTCTGGATTTTTTTTTTCTTCATTTTTTTTTCCGGATTTTTTTTTCCGGATTTTTTTTCCGGATTTTTCCGAAGTTTTTTTTTCGGATTTTTTTTCAGGATTTTTTTTCCGTGTTTTTTTTTCCGGATTTTTTTTTTCGGATTTCTTTCCGGATTTTCCCGGAGTTTTTTTTCCGGATTTTTTTTCCCGGATTTTTTTTCCGGATTTTTTTTCCGGATTTTTTTTTCCGGATTTTTCGGATTTTTTTTCCGGATTTTTTTTCCAGATTTTTTTTCCGGATTTTTCAAGATTTTTTTTCCTGATTTTTTTTTTCCGGATTTGTCAAAAAAAAAATTTCAGGATTTTTTTTTCCGGATTTTTTTTTTTCGGATTTTTCGGATTTTTTTTACGGATTTTTAAAAAAAAAAATTTCAGGATTTTTCGGATTTTTTTTCCGGATTTTTTTTCCAGATTTTTTTTCCTGATTTTTCCGGATTTTTTTTTCGGGATTTTTCCGGATTTTTTTTTTCCGGATTTTTTTTCCAGATTTTTTTTTCCAGATTTTTTTTCCTGATTTTTTTTTTCAGGATTTTTTTTTCAGGATTTTTTTTTTCAGGATTTTTCCATATTTTTTTTCCGGATTTGTAAAAAAAAAAATTTTCGGATTTTTTTTTTCCGGATTTATTTTTTCCAGATTTTTTGGATTTTTTTTCCGGATTTTTCAAAAAAAAAATTTCCGGATATTTTTTTCCGGATTTTTTTTCCGGATTTTTCCATATTTTTTTTCCGGATTTTTCACAAAAAAAATTCCGGATTTTTCCAGATTTTTTTTTCCGGATTTTTCGGATTTTTTTTCCGGATTTTTTTTTCCAGATTTTTTTTCCGGATTTTTTTTCCTGATTTTTTTTTTCCGGATTTTTTTTCCGGATTTTTTTTTTACTGATTTTTTTTTCCGGACTTTTTTTTCCCGGATTTTTCCGGATTTTTTTTTTCCGGATTTTTTTTCCGGATTTTTTTTTCCGGATTTTTTTTTTCGGATTTTTTTTCCGGATTTTTCCGGATTTTTTTTCCGGATTTTTTTTTCCGGATTTTTCCGGATTTTTTTTTTCGGATTTTTTTTTCCAGATTTTTTTTCCGGATTTTTCCGGATTTTTTTTGCTGATTTTTTTTTTCAGGATTTTTTTTTCCTGATTTTTTTTTTCAGGATTTTTTCATATTTTTTTTCCGGATTTTTCAAAAAAAAAATTCCGGAATTTTCCGGATTTTTTTTTCGGGATTTTTCCAAAAAAAATTTCCGGAATTTTTTTTTCGGGATTTTTCCGGATTTTTTTTTCCGGATTTTTTTTCCGGATTTTTTTTTCCAGATTTTTTTTCCGGATTTTTCCGGATTTTTTGTTTCCGGATTTTTCCGGATTTTTTTTCCGGATTTTTTTTTCCTGATTTTTTTTTTCCGGATTTTTTTTCCGGATTTTTTTTTACTGATTTTTTTTTCCGGATTTTTTTTTCCGGATTTTTTCGGATTTTTTTTCCGGATTTTTTTTTCCTGATTTTTTTTTTCCGGATTTTTTTTACCGGACTTTTTTTCCGGATTTTTCCTGATTTTTTTTTCCGGATTTTTCGGATTTTTTTTCCGGATTTTTTTTTCCAGATTTTTTTTCCAGATTTTTCCGGATTTTTTTTTTCGGGATTTTTCCAAAAAAAAATTTCCGGATTTTTTTTTTCGGGATTTTTCCGGATTTTTTTTTCCGGATTTTTCGGATTTTTTTTCCGGATTATTTTTCCAGATTTTTTTTCCGGATTTTTCCGGATTTTTTTTCCAGATTTTTTTTCCTGATTTTTTTTTTCCGAATTTGTCAAAAAAAAAATTTTCGGATTTTTTTTTTCCGGATTTATTTTTTCCAGATTTTTTGGATTTTTTTTCTGGATTTTTTTTCCGGATTTTTTTTCCGGATTTTTTTTCTGGATTTTTTTTTTCCGGATTTTTTTTCCGGATTTTTTTTTCCGGATTTTTCCGGATTTTTTTTTCCGGATTTTTTTTTCAGGATTTTTTTTCTGGATTTTTTTTTCCGGATTTTTTTTTCCGGATTTTTTTTCCGGATTTTTTTTTCCAGATTTTTCCGAAGTTTTTTTTCCGGTTTTTTTTCCGGATTTTTTTTCCCGTATTTTTTTTCTGGATTTTTTTTCCGGATTTTTTTTTCCGGATTTTTTTTTCGGGTTTTTTTTCCGGATTTTTCCGGATTTTTTTCCGGAGTTCTTTTTCGGATTTTTTCTCCGCATTTTTCCGGATTTTTTTTTCGGATTTTTTTTTCTGCATTTTTTTTCCGGATTTTTTTTCTGGATTTTTTTTTTCCGGATTTTTTTCCGGATTTTTTTTCTGGATTTTTTTTTTCCGGATTTTTCCGGAGTTCTTTTTCGGATTTTTTCTCTGGATTTTTCCGGATTTTTTTTCGGATTTTTTTTTCTGCATTTTTTTTCCGGATTTTTTTTTTCCGGATTTTTTTTCCAGATTTTTTTTCCCGGATTTTTTTTCCGGATTTTTTTTCTGGATTTTTTTTTTCCGGATTTTTTTCCGGATTTTTTTTCCGGATTTATTTTCCGGATTTTTTTTCCCGGATTTTTTTTCTGGATTTTTTTTTTCTTCATTTTTTTTTCCGGATTTTTCCGGATTTTTTTTCCGGATTTTTCCGGGTTTTTTTTTTCCGGATTTTTTTTTCCGTATTTCTTTCCGGATTTTTCCGGAGTTTTTTTTCCGGATTTTTTTTCCCGGAGTTTTTTTCTGGATTTTTTTTCCGGATTTTTTTTCCGGATTTTTTTTCCGGGTTTTTTTTCCGGATTTTTCCGGATTTTTTTTCGGATTTTTTTTCTGCATTTTTTTTCCGGATTTTTTTTCCAGATTTTTTTTTCCCGGATTTTTTTTCTGGATTTTTTTTTCCGGATTTTTCCGGATTTTTTTTTCCGGATTTTTTTTCCGGATTTTTACGAAGTTTTTTTTTCGGATTTCTTTCCAGATTTTTCCGGAGTTTTTTTTCCGGATTTTTTTTCCCGGATTTTTTTTCTGGATTTTTTTTTCCGGATTTTTTTTTTCCGGATTTTTTTTCCGGATTTTTTTTTCCAGATTTTTCCGAAGTTTTTTTTCCGGAGTTTTTTCTGGATTTTTCCGGATTTTTTTTTCGGATCTTTCCGGATTTTTCCGGAGTTTTTTTTCCGGATTTTTTTCCCGGATTTTTTTTCTGGATTTTTTTTCCGTATTTTTCCGGATTTTTTTTCCGGATTTTTTTTCCGGATTTTTTTTTCCGGATTTCTTTCCGGATTTTTCCGGAGTTTTTTTTCCGGATTTTTTTTCCCGGATTTTTTTTTCCGGATTTTTTTTCCGGATTTTTCCGAAGTTTTTTGTTCGGATTTTTTTTCTGGATTTTTTTTTCGGATTTTTTTTTCTGCATTTTTTTTCTGGATTTTTTTTTTCTGGATTTTTTTTTCCGGATTTTTTTTTCCGGATTTCTTTCCGGATTTTCCCGGAGTTTTTTTTCCGGATTTTTTTTCCCGGATTTTTTTTCTGGATTTTTTTTCCGGATGTTTTTTTCTGGATTTTTTTTCCGGATTTTTTTTCCGGAGTTCTTTTTCAGATTTTTTTTCCGGATTTTTCCGGATTTTTTTTCCGGATTTTTTTTCCAGATTTTTTTTTCCCGGATTTTTTTTCTGGATTTTTTTTCCGGATTTTTTTTCCGGATTTTTTTTCTGGATTTTTTTTTTCCGGATTTTTTTTCCGGATTTTTTTCAGGATTTTTCCGGAGTTTTTTTTCCGGATTTTTTTTCCGGATTTTTTTTTCCGGATTTTTTTTCCGGATTTTTCCGGATTTTTTTTCCTGATTTTTCCGGGTTTTTTTTTTCCGGATTTTTTTTTCCGTATTTCTTTCCGGATTTTTCCGGAGTTTTTTTTCCGGATTTTTTTTCCCGGAGTTTTTTTCTGGATTTTTTTTCCGGATTTTTTTTCCGGATTTTTTTTCCGGGTTTTTTTTCCGGATTTTTCCGGATTTTTTTTCGGATTTTTTTTTCTGCATTTTTTTTTCCGGATTTTTTTTTCCGGATTTTTTTTCCAGATTTTTTTCCCGGATTTTTTTCCGATTTTTTTTCCCGGACTTTTTTTCTGGATTTTTTTTCCGGATTTTTTTTTTCCGGATTTTTTTTTCCGGAATTTTCCGGATTTTTTTTCCGGATTTTTCCGGGTTTTTTTTCTGGATTTTTTTTTCCGGATTTTTTTTCTGGATTTTTTTTTCCGGATTTTTCTTCCCGGATTTTTTTTCCGGATTTTTTTTTCCGGATTTTTTTTCCGGATTTCTTTCCGGATTTTTCCGGAGTTTTTTTTCCGGATATTTTTTCCCGGATTTTTTTTCTGGATTTTTTTTTCCGGATTTTTTTTTCCGGATTTTTTTTTCCGGAATTTTTTTTTTCTGATTTATCCGGATTTCTTTTTTCCGGATTTTTTTTTCCGGATTTTTTGTCCAGATTTTTCCGGATTTTTATTTCCGGATTTTTTTTCTGGATTTTTTTTTCCGGATTTTTCTTCCCGGATTTTTTTTCCGGATTTTTTTTTCCGGATTTTTTTTCCGGATTTCTTTCCGGATTTTTCCGGAGTTTTTTTTCCGGATATTTTTTCCCGGATTTTTTTTCTGGATTTTTTTTTCCGGATTTTTTTTTCCGGAATTTTTTTTTTCTGATTTATCCGGATTTCTTTTTTCCGGATTTTTTTTTCCGGATTTTTTGTCCAGATTTTTCCGGATTTTTATTTCCAGATTTTTTTTTCCCGGATTTTTTTTCTGGATTTTTTTTCCGGATTTTTTTTCCGGATTTTTTTTCTGGATTTTTTTTTTCCGGATTTTTTTTCCGGATTTTTTTCAGGATTTTTCCGGAGTTTTTTTTCCGGATTTTTTTTCCGGATTTTTCCGGATTTTTTTTTCCGGATTTTTTTTCCGGATTTTTCCGGATTTTTTTTCCTGATTTTTCCGGGTTTTTTTTTTCCGGATTTTTTTTTCCGTATTTCTTTCCGGATTTTTCCGGAGTTTTTTTTCCGGATTTTTTTTCCCGGAGTTTTTTTCTGGATTTTTTTTCCGGATTTTTTTTCCGGATTTTTTTTCCGGGTTTTTTTTCCGGATTTTTCCGGATTTTTTTTCGGATTTTTTTTTCTGCATTTTTTTTTCCGGATTTTTTTTTCCGGATTTTTTTTCCAGATTTTTTTCCCGGATTTTTTTCCGATTTTTTTTCCCGGACTTTTTTTCTGGATTTTTTTTCCGGATTTTTTTTTTCCGGATTTTTTTTTCCGGAATTTTCCGGATTTTTTTTCCGGATTTTTCCGGGTTTTTTTTCTGGATTTTTTTTTCCGGATTTTTTTTCTGGATTTTTTTTTTCCGGATTTTTTTCCGGATTTTTTTTCCGGATTTATTTTCCGGATTTTTTTTCCCGGATTTTTTTTCTGGATTTTTTTTTTCTTCATTTTTTTTTCCGGATTTTTCCGGATTTTTTTTCCGGATTTTTCCGGGTTTTTTTTTTCCGGATTTTTTTTTCCGTATTTCTTTCCGGATTTTTCCGGAGTTTTTTTTCCGGATTTTTTTTCCCGGAGTTTTTTTCTGGATTTTTTTTCCGGATTTTTTTTCCGGATTTTTTTTCCGGGTTTTTTTTCCGGATTTTTCCGGATTTTTTTTCGGATTTTTTTTCTGCATTTTTTTTCCGGATTTTTTTTCCAGATTTTTTTTTCCCGGATTTTTTTTCTGGATTTTTTTTTCCGGATTTTTCCGGATTTTTTTTTCCGGATTTTTTTTCCGGATTTTTACGAAGTTTTTTTTTCGGATTTCTTTCCAGATTTTTCCGGAGTTTTTTTTCCGGATTTTTTTTCCCGGATTTTTTTTTCCGGATTTTTTTTCCGGATTTTTTTTTCCAGATTTTTCCGAAGTTTTTTTTCCGGAGTTTTTTCTGGATTTTTCCGGATTTTTTTTTCGGATCTTTCCGGATTTTTCCGGAGTTTTTTTTCCGGATTTTTTTCCTGGATTTTTTTTCTGGATTTTTTTTCCGTATTTTTCCGGATTTTTTTTCCGGATTTTTTTTCCGGATTTTTTTTTCCGGATTTCTTTCCGGATTTTTCCGGAGTTTTTTTTCCGGATTTTTTTTCCCGGATTTTTTTTTCCGGATTTTTTTTCCGGATTTTTCCGAAGTTTTTTGTTCGGATTTTTTTTCTGGATTTTTTTTTCGGATTTTTTTTTCTGCATTTTTTTTCTGGATTTTTTTTTTCTGGATTTTTTTTTCCGGATTTTTTTTTCCGGATTTCTTTCCGGATTTTCCCGGAGTTTTTTTTCCGGATTTTTTTTCCCGGATTTTTTTTCTGGATTTTTTTTCCGGATGTTTTTTTCTGGATTTTTTTTCCGGATTTTTTTTCCGGAGTTCTTTTTCAGATTTTTTTTCCGGATTTTTCCGGATTTTTTTTCCGGATTTTTTTTCCAGATTTTTTTTTCCCGGATTTTTTTTCTGGATTTTTTTTCCGGATTTTTTTTCCGGATTTTTTTTCTGGATTTTTTTTTTCCGGATTTTTTTTCCGGATTTTTTTCAGGATTTTTCCGGAGTTTTTTTTCCGGATTTTTTTTCCGGATTTTTCCGGATTTTTTTTTCCGGATTTTTTTTCCGGATTTTTCCGGATTTTTTTTCCTGATTTTTCCGGGTTTTTTTTTTCCGGATTTTTTTTTCCGTATTTCTTTCCGGATTTTTCCGGAGTTTTTTTTCCGGATTTTTTTTCCCGGAGTTTTTTTCTGGATTTTTTTTCCGGATTTTTTTTCCGGATTTTTTTTCCGGGTTTTTTTTCCGGATTTTTCCGGATTTTTTTTCGGATTTTTTTTTCTGCATTTTTTTTTCCGGATTTTTTTTTCCGGATTTTTTTTCCAGATTTTTTTCCCGGATTTTTTTCCGATTTTTTTTCCCGGACTTTTTTTCTGGATTTTTTTTCCGGATTTTTTTTTTCCGGATTTTTTTTTCCGGAATTTTCCGGATTTTTTTTCCGGATTTTTCCGGGTTTTTTTTCTGGATTTTTTTTTCCGGATTTTTTTTCTGGATTTTTTTTTCCGGATTTTTCTTCCCGGATTTTTTTTCCGGATTTTTTTTTCCGGATTTTTTTTCCGGATTTCTTTCCGGATTTTTCCGGAGTTTTTTTTCCGGATATTTTTTCCCGGATTTTTTTTCTGGATTTTTTTTTCCGGATTTTTTTTTCCGGATTTTTTTTTCCGGAATTTTTTTTTTCTGATTTATCCGGATTTCTTTTTTCCGGATTTTTTTTTCCGGATTTTTTGTCCAGATTTTTCCGGATTTTTATTTCCGGATTTTTTTTCTGGATTTTTTTTTCCGGATTTTTCTTCCCGGATTTTTTTTCCGGATTTTTTTTTCCGGATTTTTTTTCCGGATTTCTTTCCGGATTTTTCCGGAGTTTTTTTTCCGGATATTTTTTCCCGGATTTTTTTTCTGGATTTTTTTTTCCGGATTTTTTTTTCCGGAATTTTTTTTTTCTGATTTATCCGGATTTCTTTTTTCCGGATTTTTTTTTCCGGATTTTTTGTCCAGATTTTTCCGGATTTTTATTTCCAGATTTTTTTTTCCCGGATTTTTTTTCTGGATTTTTTTTCCGGATTTTTTTTCCGGATTTTTTTTCTGGATTTTTTTTTTCCGGATTTTTTTTCCGGATTTTTTTCAGGATTTTTCCGGAGTTTTTTTTCCGGATTTTTTTTCCGGATTTTACCAGGTTTTTTTTTCCGGATTTTTTTTCCGGATTTTTCCGGATTTTTTTTCCTGATTTTTCCGGGTTTTTTTTTTCCGGATTTTTTTTTCCGTATTTCTTTCCGGATTTTTCCGGAGTTTTTTTTCCGGATTTTTTTTCCCGGAGTTTTTTTCTGGATTTTTTTTCCGGATTTTTTTCCGGATTTTTTTTCCGGGTTTTTTTTCCGGATTTTTCCGGATTTTTTTTCGGATTTTTTTTTCTGCATTTTTTTTTCCGGATTTTTTTTTCCGGATTTTTTTTCCAGATTTTTTTCCCGGATTTTTTTCCGATTTTTTTTCCCGGACTTTTTTTCTGGATTTTTTTTCCGGATTTTTTTTTTCCGGATTTTTTTTTCCGGAATTTTCCGGATTTTTTTTCCGGATTTTTCCGGGTTTTTTTTCTGGATTTTTTTTTCCGGATTTTTTTTCTGGATTTTTTTTTCCGGATTTTTCTTCCCGGATTTTTTTTCCGGATTTTTTTTTCCGGATTTTTTTTCCGGATTTCTTTCCGGATTTTTCCGGAGTTTTTTTTCCGGATATTTTTTCCCGGATTTTTTTTCTGGATTTTTTTTTCCGGATTTTTTTTTCCGGAATTTTTTTTTTCTGATTTATCCGGATTTCTTTTTTCCGGATTTTTTTTTCCGGATTTTTTGTCCAGATTTTTCCGGATTTTTATTTCCGGATTTTTTTTCCGGATTTTTCCGGAGTTTTTTTCGGATTTTTTTTCTGGAATTTTTTTCCGGATTTTTTTTTCCGGATTTTTTTTCCGGATTTTTTTTCTGGATATTTTTTCCCGGATTTTTTTTCTGGAATTTTTTTCCGGATTTTTTTTCCGGATTTTTTTTCTGGATATTTTTTCCCGGATTTTTTTTCTGGATTTTTTTTCCGGATTTTTTTTCCGGATTTTTTTTCTGGATTTTTTTTTTCCGGATTTTTTTTTCGGGTTTTTTTCCGGATTTTTCCGGATTTTTTTCCGGAGTTCTTTTTCGGATTTTTTTTCCGGGTTTTTTTTCCGGATTCTTACGGATTTTTTTTCCGGATTTTATTTTCCAGATTTTTCCGGATTTTTTTTCCGGATTTTTTTTTCCGGATTTTTTTTCTGGATATTTTTTCCCGGATTTTTTTCTGGATTTTTTTTTCCGGATTTTTTTTCCGGATTTTTTTTTCCGGATTTTTTTCTGGATTTTTCCGGATTTTTTTTTCGGATTTTTCCGGATTTTTTTTCCGGATTTTTTTTTCCGGATTTTTTTTCTGGATATTTTTTCCCGGATTTTTTTTCCGGATTTTTCCGAAGTTTTTTTTCCGGATTTTTCCGGATTTTTTTTTCTGGATTTTTCCGGATTTTTTTTTCGGATTTTTCCGGATTTTTTTTCCGGATTTTTTTTCCGGATTTTTTTTTCCGGATTTTTTTTCCGGATTTTTCCGAAGTTTTTTTTCCGGATTTTTCCGGATTTTTTTTCCGGAGTTCTTTTTCGGATTTTTTTTCCGGATTTTTCCGGAGTTTTTTTTCCGGATTTTTTTTCCCGGATTTTTTTTCTGGATTTTTTTTCCGGATTTTTCCGGATTTTTTTCGGATTTTTTTTTCTGCATTTTTTTCCGGATTTCTTTCCGGATTTTTCCGGAGTTTTTTTTCCGTATTTTTTTTCCCGGATTTTTTTTCTGGATTTTTTTTCCGGATTTTTCCGGATTTTTTTTCCAGATTTTTTTTCCTGATTTTTTTTTTCCGAATTTGTCAAAAAAAAAATTTTCGGATTTTTTTTTTCCGGATTTATTTTTTCCAGATTTTTTGGATTTTTTTTCTGGATTTTTTTTCCGGATTTTTTTTCCGGATTTTTTTTCTGGATTTTTTTTTTCCGGATTTTTTTTCCGGATTTTTTTTTCCGGATTTTTCCGGATTTTTTTTCCGGATTTTTTTTTCCGGATTTTTTTTCTGGATTTTTTTTTCCGGATTTTTTTTTCCGGATTTTTTTTCCGGATTTTTTTTTCCAGATTTTTCCGAAGTTTTTTTTCCGGATTTTTATCTGGATTTTTCCGGAGTTTTTTTTCCGGATTTTTTTTCCCGTATTTTTTTTCTGGATTTTTTTTCCGGATTTTTTTTTCCGGATTTTTTTTTCGGGTTTTTTTTCCGGATTTTTCCGGATTTTTTTCCGGAGTTCTTTTTCGGATTTTTTCTCCGCATTTTTCCGGATTTTTTTTTCGGATTTTTTTTTCTTCATTTTTTTTCCGGATTTTTTTTCTGGATTTTTTTTTTCCGGATTTTTTTCCGGATTTTTTTTCTGGATTTTTTTTTTCCGGATTTTTCCGGAGTTCTTTTTCGGATTTTTTCTCTGGATTTTTCCGGATTTTTTTTCGGATTTTTTTTTCTGCATTTTTTTTCCGGATTTTTTTTCCAGATTTTTTTTCCCGGATTTTTTTTCCGGATTTTTTTTCTGGATTTTTTTTTTCCGGATTTTTTTCCGGATTTTTTTTCCGGATTTATTTTCCGGATTTTTACGAAGTTTTTTTTTCGGATTTTTTTTCCGGATTTTTTTTTCCGGATTTTTTTTCCAGATTTTTTTTCCCGGATTTTTTTTCTGGATTTTTTTTTTCTTCATTTTTTTTTCCGGATTTTTTTTTCCGGATTTTTTTTCCGGATTTTTCCGAAGTTTTTTTTTCGGATTTTTTTTCAGGATTTTTTTTCCGTGTTTTTTTTTCCGGATTTTTTTTTTCGGATTTCTTTCCGGATTTTCCCGGAGTTTTTTTTCCGGATTTTTTTTCCCGGATTTTTTTTCCGGATTTTTTTTCCGGATTTTTTTTTCCGGATTTTTCGGATTTTTTTTCCGGATTTTTTTTCCAGATTTTTTTTCCGGATTTTTCCGGATTTTTTTTCCTGATTTTTTTTTTCCGGATTTGTCAAAAAAAAAATTTCAGGATTTTTTTTTCCGGATTTTTTTTTTTCGGATTTTTCGGATTTTTTTTACGGATTTTTAAAAAAAAAAATTTCAGGATTTTTCGGATTTTTTTTCCGGATTTTTTTTCCAGATTTTTTTTCCTGATTTTTCCGGATTTTTTTTTCGGGATTTTTCCGGATTTTTTTTTTCCGGATTTTTTTTCCAGATTTTTTTTTCCAGATTTTTTTTCCTGATTTTTTTTTTCAGGATTTTTTTTTCAGGATTTTTTTTTTCAGGATTTTTCCATATTTTTTTTCCGGATTTGTAAAAAAAAAAATTTTCGGATTTTTTTTTTCCGGATTTATTTTTTCCAGATTTTTTGGATTTTTTTTCCGGATTTTTCAAAAAAAAAATTTCCGGATATTTTTTTCCGGATTTTTTTTCCGGATTTTTCCATATTTTTTTTCCGGATTTTTCACAAAAAAAATTCCGGATTTTTCCAGATTTTTTTTTCCGGATTTTTCGGATTTTTTTTCCGGATTTTTTTTTCCAGATTTTTTTTCCGGATTTTTTTTCCTGATTTTTTTTTTCCGGATTTTTTTTCCGGATTTTTTTTTTACTGATTTTTTTTTCCGGACTTTTTTTTCCCGGATTTTTCCGGATTTTTTTTTTCCGGATTTTTTTTCCGGATTTTTTTTTCCGGATTTTTTTTTTCGGATTTTTTTTCCGGATTTTTCCGGATTTTTTTTCCGGATTTTTTTTTCCGGATTTTTCCGGATTTTTTTTTTCGGATTTTTTTTTCCAGATTTTTTTTCCGGATTTTTCCGGATTTTTTTTGCTGATTTTTTTTTTCAGGATTTTTTTTTCCTGATTTTTTTTTTCAGGATTTTTTCATATTTTTTTTCCGGATTTTTCAAAAAAAAAATTCCGGAATTTTCCGGATTTTTTTTTCGGGATTTTTCCAAAAAAAATTTCCGGAATTTTTTTTTCGGGATTTTTCCGGATTTTTTTTTCCGGATTTTTTTTCCGGATTTTTTTTTCCAGATTTTTTTTCCGGATTTTTCTGGATTTTTTGTTTCCGGATTTTTCCGGATTTTTTTTCCGGATTTTTTTTTCCTGATTTTTTTTTTCCGGATTTTTTTTCCGGATTTTTTTTTACTGATTTTTTTTTCCGGATTTTTTTTTCCGGATTTTTTCGGATTTTTTTTCCGGATTTTTTTTTCCTGATTTTTTTTTTCCGGATTTTTTTTACCGGACTTTTTTTCCGGATTTTTCCTGATTTTTTTTTCCGGATTTTTCGGATTTTTTTTCCGGATTTTTTTTTCCAGATTTTTTTTCCAGATTTTTCCGGATTTTTTTTTTCGGGATTTTTCCAAAAAAAAATTTCCGGATTTTTTTTTTCGGGATTTTTCCGGATTTTTTTTTCCGGATTTTTCGGATTTTTTTTCCGGATTATTTTTCCAGATTTTTTTTCCGGATTTTTCCGGATTTTTTTTCCAGATTTTTTTTCCTGATTTTTTTTTTCCGAATTTGTCAAAAAAAAAATTTTCGGATTTTTTTTTTCCGGATTTATTTTTTCCAGATTTTTTGGATTTTTTTTCTGGATTTTTTTTCCGGATTTTTTTTCCGGATTTTTTTTCTGGATTTTTTTTTTCCGGATTTTTTTTCCGGATTTTTTTTTCCGGATTTTTCCGGATTTTTTTTTCCGGATTTTTTTTTCAGGATTTTTTTTCTGGATTTTTTTTTCCGGATTTTTTTTTCCGGATTTTTTTTCCGGATTTTTTTTTCCAGATTTTTCCGAAGTTTTTTTTCCGTTTTTTTTTCCGGATTTTTTTTCCCGTATTTTTTTTCTGGATTTTTTTTCCGGATTTTTTTTTCCGGATTTTTTTTTCGGGTTTTTTTTCCGGATTTTTCCGGATTTTTTTCCGGAGTTCTTTTTCGGATTTTTTCTCCGCATTTTTCCGGATTTTTTTTTCGGATTTTTTTTTCTGCATTTTTTTTCCGGATTTTTTTTCTGGATTTTTTTTTTCCGGATTTTTTTCCGGATTTTTTTTCTGGATTTTTTTTTTCCGGATTTTTCCGGAGTTCTTTTTCGGATTTTTTCTCTGGATTTTTCCGGATTTTTTTTCGGATTTTTTTTTCTGCATTTTTTTTCCGGATTTTTTTTTTCCGGATTTTTTTTCCAGATTTTTTTTCCCGGATTTTTTTTCCGGATTTTTTTTCTGGATTTTTTTTTTCCGGATTTTTTTCCGGATTTTTTTTCCGGATTTATTTTCCGGATTTTTTTTCCCGGATTTTTTTTCTGGATTTTTTTTTTCTTCATTTTTTTTTCCGGATTTTTCCGGATTTTTTTTCCGGATTTTTCCGGGTTTTTTTTTTCCGGATTTTTTTTTCCGTATTTCTTTCCGGATTTTTCCGGAGTTTTTTTTCCGGATTTTTTTTCCCGGAGTTTTTTTCTGGATTTTTTTTCCGGATTTTTTTTCCGGATTTTTTTTCCGGGTTTTTTTTCCGGATTTTTCCGGATTTTTTTTCGGATTTTTTTTCTGCATTTTTTTTCCGGATTTTTTTTCCAGATTTTTTTTTCCCGGATTTTTTTTCTGGATTTTTTTTTCCGGATTTTTCCGGATTTTTTTTTCCGGATTTTTTTTCCGGATTTTTACGAAGTTTTTTTTTCGGATTTCTTTCCAGATTTTTCCGGAGTTTTTTTTCCGGATTTTTTTTCCCGGATTTTTTTTCTGGATTTTTTTTTCCGGATTTTTTTTTTCCGGATTTTTTTTCCGGATTTTTTTTTCCAGATTTTTCCGAAGTTTTTTTTCCGGAGTTTTTTCTGGATTTTTCCGGATTTTTTTTTCGGATCTTTCCGGATTTTTCCGGAGTTTTTTTTCCGGATTTTTTTCCCGGATTTTTTTTCTGGATTTTTTTTCCGTATTTTTCCGGATTTTTTTTCCGGATTTTTTTTCCGGATTTTTTTTTCCGGATTTCTTTCCGGATTTTTCCGGAGTTTTTTTTCCGGATTTTTTTTCCCGGATTTTTTTTTCCGGATTTTTTTTCCGGATTTTTCCGAAGTTTTTTGTTCGGATTTTTTTTCTGGATTTTTTTTTCGGATTTTTTTTTCTGCATTTTTTTTCTGGATTTTTTTTTTCTGGATTTTTTTTTCCGGATTTTTTTTTCCGGATTTCTTTCCGGATTTTCCCGGAGTTTTTTTTCCGGATTTTTTTTCCCGGATTTTTTTTCTGGATTTTTTTTCCGGATGTTTTTTTCTGGATTTTTTTTCCGGATTTTTTTTCCGGAGTTCTTTTTCAGATTTTTTTTCCGGATTTTTCCGGATTTTTTTTCCGGATTTTTTTTCCAGATTTTTTTTTCCCGGATTTTTTTTCTGGATTTTTTTTCCGGATTTTTTTTCCGGATTTTTTTTCTGGATTTTTTTTTTCCGGATTTTTTTTCCGGATTTTTTTCAGGATTTTTCCGGAGTTTTTTTTCCGGATTTTTTTTCCGGATTTTTCCGGATTTTTTTTTCCGGATTTTTTTTCCGGATTTTTCCATATTTTTTTTCCGGATTTTTCACAAAAAAAATTCCGGATTTTTCCAGATTTTTTTTTCCGGATTTTTCGGATTTTTTTTCCGGATTTTTTTTTCCAGATTTTTTTTCCGGATTTTTTTTCCTGATTTTTTTTTTCCGGATTTTTTTTCCGGATTTTTTTTTTACTGATTTTTTTTTCCGGACTTTTTTTTCCCGGATTTTTCCGGATTTTTTTTTTCCGGATTTTTTTTCCGGATTTTTTTTTCCGGATTTTTTTTTTCGGATTTTTTTTCCGGATTTTTCCGGATTTTTTTTCCGGATTTTTTTTTCCGGATTTTTCCGGATTTTTTTTTTCGGATTTTTTTTTCCAGATTTTTTTTCCGGATTTTTCCGGATTTTTTTTGCTGATTTTTTTTTTCAGGATTTTTTTTTCCTGATTTTTTTTTTCAGGATTTTTTCATATTTTTTTTCCGGATTTTTCAAAAAAAAAATTCCGGAATTTTCCGGATTTTTTTTTCGGGATTTTTCCAAAAAAAATTTCCGGAATTTTTTTTTCGGGATTTTTCCGGATTTTTTTTTCCGGATTTTTTTTCCGGATTTTTTTTTCCAGATTTTTTTTCCGGATTTTTCTGGATTTTTTGTTTCCGGATTTTTCCGGATTTTTTTTCCGGATTTTTTTTTCCTGATTTTTTTTTTCCGGATTTTTTTTCCGGATTTTTTTTTACTGATTTTTTTTTCCGGATTTTTTTTTCCGGATTTTTTCGGATTTTTTTTCCGGATTTTTTTTTCCTGATTTTTTTTTTCCGGATTTTTTTTACCGGACTTTTTTTCCGGATTTTTCCTGATTTTTTTTTCCGGATTTTTCGGATTTTTTTTCCGGATTTTTTTTTCCAGATTTTTTTTCCAGATTTTTCCGGATTTTTTTTTTCGGGATTTTTCCAAAAAAAAATTTCCGGATTTTTTTTTTCGGGATTTTTCCGGATTTTTTTTTCCGGATTTTTCGGATTTTTTTTCCGGATTATTTTTCCAGATTTTTTTTCCGGATTTTTCCGGATTTTTTTTCCAGATTTTTTTTCCTGATTTTTTTTTTCCGAATTTGTCAAAAAAAAAATTTTCGGATTTTTTTTTTCCGGATTTATTTTTTCCAGATTTTTTGGATTTTTTTTCTGGATTTTTTTTCCGGATTTTTTTTCCGGATTTTTTTTCTGGATTTTTTTTTTCCGGATTTTTTTTCCGGATTTTTTTTTCCGGATTTTTCCGGATTTTTTTTTCCGGATTTTTTTTTCAGGATTTTTTTTCTGGATTTTTTTTTCCGGATTTTTTTTTCCGGATTTTTTTTCCGGATTTTTTTTTCCAGATTTTTCCGAAGTTTTTTTTCCGGTTTTTTTTCCGGATTTTTTTTCCCGTATTTTTTTTCTGGATTTTTTTTCCGGATTTTTTTTTCCGGATTTTTTTTTCGGGTTTTTTTTCCGGATTTTTCCGGATTTTTTTCCGGAGTTCTTTTTCGGATTTTTTCTCCGCATTTTTCCGGATTTTTTTTTCGGATTTTTTTTTCTGCATTTTTTTTCCGGATTTTTTTTCTGGATTTTTTTTTTCCGGATTTTTTTCCGGATTTTTTTTCTGGATTTTTTTTTTCCGGATTTTTCCGGAGTTCTTTTTCGGATTTTTTCTCTGGATTTTTCCGGATTTTTTTTCGGATTTTTTTTTCTGCATTTTTTTTCCGGATTTTTTTTTTCCGGATTTTTTTTCCAGATTTTTTTTCCCGGATTTTTTTTCCGGATTTTTTTTCTGGATTTTTTTTTTCCGGATTTTTTTCCGGATTTTTTTTCCGGATTTATTTTCCGGATTTTTTTTCCCGGATTTTTTTTCTGGATTTTTTTTTTCTTCATTTTTTTTTCCGGATTTTTCCGGATTTTTTTTCCGGATTTTTCCGGGTTTTTTTTTTCCGGATTTTTTTTTCCGTATTTCTTTCCGGATTTTTCCGGAGTTTTTTTTCCGGATTTTTTTTCCCGGAGTTTTTTTCTGGATTTTTTTTCCGGATTTTTTTTCCGGATTTTTTTTCCGGGTTTTTTTTCCGGATTTTTCCGGATTTTTTTTCGGATTTTTTTTCTGCATTTTTTTTCCGGATTTTTTTTCCAGATTTTTTTTTCCCGGATTTTTTTTCTGGATTTTTTTTTCCGGATTTTTCCGGATTTTTTTTTCCGGATTTTTTTTCCGGATTTTTACGAAGTTTTTTTTTCGGATTTCTTTCCAGATTTTTCCGGAGTTTTTTTTCCGGATTTTTTTTCCCGGATTTTTTTTCTGGATTTTTTTTTCCGGATTTTTTTTTTCCGGATTTTTTTTCCGGATTTTTTTTTCCAGATTTTTCCGAAGTTTTTTTTCCGGAGTTTTTTCTGGATTTTTCCGGATTTTTTTTTCGGATCTTTCCGGATTTTTCCGGAGTTTTTTTTCCGGATTTTTTTCCCGGATTTTTTTTCTGGATTTTTTTTCCGTATTTTTCCGGATTTTTTTTCCGGATTTTTTTTCCGGATTTTTTTTTCCGGATTTCTTTCCGGATTTTTCCGGAGTTTTTTTTCCGGATTTTTTTTCCCGGATTTTTTTTTCCGGATTTTTTTTCCGGATTTTTCCGAAGTTTTTTGTTCGGATTTTTTTTCTGGATTTTTTTTTCGGATTTTTTTTTCTGCATTTTTTTTCTGGATTTTTTTTTTCTGGATTTTTTTTTCCGGATTTTTTTTTCCGGATTTCTTTCCGGATTTTCCCGGAGTTTTTTTTCCGGATTTTTTTTCCCGGATTTTTTTTCTGGATTTTTTTTCCGGATGTTTTTTTCTGGATTTTTTTTCCGGATTTTTTTTCCGGAGTTCTTTTTCAGATTTTTTTTCCGGATTTTTCCGGATTTTTTTTCCGGATTTTTTTTCCAGATTTTTTTTTCCCGGATTTTTTTTCTGGATTTTTTTTCCGGATTTTTTTTCCGGATTTTTTTTCTGGATTTTTTTTTTCCGGATTTTTTTTCCGGATTTTTTTCAGGATTTTTCCGGAGTTTTTTTTCCGGATTTTTTTTCCGGATTTTTCCGGATTTTTTTTTCCGGATTTTTTTTCCGGATTTTTCCGGATTTTTTTTCCTGATTTTTCCGGGTTTTTTTTTTCCGGATTTTTTTTTCCGTATTTCTTTCCGGATTTTTCCGGAGTTTTTTTTCCGGATTTTTTTTCCCGGAGTTTTTTTCTGGATTTTTTTTCCGGATTTTTTTTCCGGATTTTTTTTCCGGGTTTTTTTTCCGGATTTTTCCGGATTTTTTTTCGGATTTTTTTTTCTGCATTTTTTTTTCCGGATTTTTTTTTCCGGATTTTTTTTCCAGATTTTTTTCCCGGATTTTTTTCCGATTTTTTTTCCCGGACTTTTTTTCTGGATTTTTTTTCCGGATTTTTTTTTTCCGGATTTTTTTTTCCGGAATTTTCCGGATTTTTTTTCCGGATTTTTCCGGGTTTTTTTTCTGGATTTTTTTTTCCGGATTTTTTTTCTGGATTTTTTTTTCCGGATTTTTCTTCCCGGATTTTTTTTCCGGATTTTTTTTTCCGGATTTTTTTTCCGGATTTCTTTCCGGATTTTTCCGGAGTTTTTTTTCCGGATATTTTTTCCCGGATTTTTTTTCTGGATTTTTTTTTCCGGATTTTTTTTTCCGGATTTTTTTTTCCGGAATTTTTTTTTTCTGATTTATCCGGATTTCTTTTTTCCGGATTTTTTTTTCCGGATTTTTTGTCCAGATTTTTCCGGATTTTTATTTCCGGATTTTTTTTCTGGATTTTTTTTTCCGGATTTTTCTTCCCGGATTTTTTTTCCGGATTTTTTTTTCCGGATTTTTTTTCCGGATTTCTTTCCGGATTTTTCCGGAGTTTTTTTTCCGGATATTTTTTCCCGGATTTTTTTTCTGGATTTTTTTTTCCGGATTTTTTTTTCCGGATTTTTTTTTCCGGAATTTTTTTTTTCTGATTTATCCGGATTTCTTTTTTCCGGATTTTTTTTTCCGGATTTTTTGTCCAGATTTTTCCGGATTTTTATTTCCGGATTTTTTTTCTGGATTTTTTTTTCCGGATTTTTCTTCCCGGATTTTTTTTCCGGATTTTTTTTTCCGGATTTTTTTTCCGGATTTCTTTCCGGATTTTTCCGGAGTTTTTTTTCCGGATATTTTTTCCCGGATTTTTTTTCTGGATTTTTTTTTCCGGATTTTTTTTTCCGGAATTTTTTTTTTCTGATTTATCCGGATTTCTTTTTTCCGGATTTTTTTTTCCGGATTTTTTGTCCAGATTTTTCCGGATTTTTATTTCCAGATTTTTTTTTCCCGGATTTTTTTTCTGGATTTTTTTTCCGGATTTTTTTTCCGGATTTTTTTTCTGGATTTTTTTTTTCCGGATTTTTTTTCCGGATTTTTTTCAGGATTTTTCCGGAGTTTTTTTTCCGGATTTTTTTTCCGGATTTTTCCGGATTTTTTTTTCCGGATTTTTTTTCCGGATTTTTCCGGATTTTTTTTCCTGATTTTTCCGGGTTTTTTTTTTCCGGATTTTTTTTTCCGTATTTCTTTCCGGATTTTTCCGGAGTTTTTTTTCCGGATTTTTTTTCCCGGAGTTTTTTTCTGGATTTTTTTTCCGGATTTTTTTTCCGGATTTTTTTTCCGGGTTTTTTTTCCGGATTTTTCCGGATTTTTTTTCGGATTTTTTTTTCTGCATTTTTTTTTCCGGATTTTTTTTTCCGGATTTTTTTTCCAGATTTTTTTCCCGGATTTTTTTCCGATTTTTTTTCCCGGACTTTTTTTCTGGATTTTTTTTCCGGATTTTTTTTTTCCGGATTTTTTTTTCCGGAATTTTCCGGATTTTTTTTCCGGATTTTTCCGGGTTTTTTTTCTGGATTTTTTTTTCCGGATTTTTTTTCTGGATTTTTTTTTCCGGATTTTTCTTCCCGGATTTTTTTTCCGGATTTTTTTTTCCGGATTTTTTTTCCGGATTTCTTTCCGGATTTTTCCGGAGTTTTTTTTCCGGATATTTTTTCCCGGATTTTTTTTCTGGATTTTTTTTTCCGGATTTTTTTTTCCGGAATTTTTTTTTTCTGATTTATCCGGATTTCTTTTTTCCGGATTTTTTTTTCCGGATTTTTTGTCCAGATTTTTCCGGATTTTTATTTCCGGATTTTTTTTCCGGATTTTTCCGGAGTTTTTTTCGGATTTTTTTTCTGGAATTTTTTTCCGGATTTTTTTTTCCGGATTTTTTTTCCGGATTTTTTTTCTGGATATTTTTTCCCGGATTTTTTTTCTGGAATTTTTTTCCGGATTTTTTTTCCGGATTTTATTTTCCAGATTTTTCCGGATTTTTTTTCCGGATTTTTTTTTCCGGATTTTTTTTCTGGATATTTTTTCCCGGATTTTTTTCTGGATTTTTTTTTCCGGATTTTTTTTCCGGATTTTTTTTTCCGGATTTTTTTCTGGATTTTTCCGGATTTTTTTTTCGGATTTTTCCGGATTTTTTTTCCGGATTTTTTTTTCCGGATTTTTTTTCTGGATATTTTTTCCCGGATTTTTTTTCCGGATTTTTCCGAAGTTTTTTTTCCGGATTTTTCCGGATTTTTTTTTCTGGATTTTTCCGGATTTTTTTTTCGGATTTTTCCGGATTTTTTTTCCGGATTTTTTTTCCGGATTTTTTTTTCCGGATTTTTTTTCCGGATTTTTCCGAAGTTTTTTTTCCGGATTTTTCCGGATTTTTTTTCCGGAGTTCTTTTTCGGATTTTTTTTCCGGATTTTTCCGGAGTTTTTTTTCCGGATTTTTTTTCCCGGATTTTTTTTCTGGATTTTTTTTCCGGATTTTTCCGGATTTTTTTCGGATTTTTTTTTCTGCATTTTTTTCCGGATTTCTTTCCGGATTTTTCCGGAGTTTTTTTTCCGTATTTTTTTTCCCGGATTTTTTTTCTGGATTTTTTTTCCGGATTTTTCCGGATTTTTTTTCCAGATTTTTTTTCCTGATTTTTTTTTTCCGAATTTGTCAAAAAAAAAATTTTCGGATTTTTTTTTTCCGGATTTATTTTTTCCAGATTTTTTGGATTTTTTTTCTGGATTTTTTTTCCGGATTTTTTTTCCGGATTTTTTTTCTGGATTTTTTTTTTCCGGATTTTTTTTCCGGATTTTTTTTTCCGGATTTTTCCGGATTTTTTTTCCGGATTTTTTTTTCCGGATTTTTTTTCTGGATTTTTTTTTCCGGATTTTTTTTTCCGGATTTTTTTTCCGGATTTTTTTTTCCAGATTTTTCCGAAGTTTTTTTTCCGGATTTTTATCTGGATTTTTCCGGAGTTTTTTTTCCGGATTTTTTTTCCCGTATTTTTTTTCTGGATTTTTTTTCCGGATTTTTTTTTCCGGATTTTTTTTTCGGGTTTTTTTTCCGGATTTTTCCGGATTTTTTTCCGGAGTTCTTTTTCGGATTTTTTCTCCGCATTTTTCCGGATTTTTTTTTCGGATTTTTTTTTCTTCATTTTTTTTCCGGATTTTTTTTCTGGATTTTTTTTTTCCGGATTTTTTTCCGGATTTTTTTTCTGGATTTTTTTTTTCCGGATTTTTCCGGAGTTCTTTTTCGGATTTTTTCTCTGGATTTTTCCGGATTTTTTTTCGGATTTTTTTTTCTGCATTTTTTTTCCGGATTTTTTTTCCAGATTTTTTTTCCCGGATTTTTTTTCCGGATTTTTTTTCTGGATTTTTTTTTTCCGGATTTTTTTCCGGATTTTTTTTCCGGATTTATTTTCCGGATTTTTACGAAGTTTTTTTTTCGGATTTTTTTTCCGGATTTTTTTTTCCGGATTTTTTTTCCAGATTTTTTTTCCCGGATTTTTTTTCTGGATTTTTTTTTTCTTCATTTTTTTTTCCGGATTTTTTTTTCCGGATTTTTTTTCCGGATTTTTCCGAAGTTTTTTTTTCGGATTTTTTTTCAGGATTTTTTTTCCGTGTTTTTTTTTCCGGATTTTTTTTTTCGGATTTCTTTCCGGATTTTCCCGGAGTTTTTTTTCCGGATTTTTTTTCCCGGATTTTTTTTCCGGATTTTTTTTCCGGATTTTTTTTTCCGGATTTTTCGGATTTTTTTTCCGGATTTTTTTTCCAGATTTTTTTTCCGGATTTTTCCGGATTTTTTTTCCTGATTTTTTTTTTCCGGATTTGTCAAAAAAAAAATTTCAGGATTTTTTTTTCCGGATTTTTTTTTTTCGGATTTTTCGGATTTTTTTTACGGATTTTTAAAAAAAAAAATTTCAGGATTTTTCGGATTTTTTTTCCGGATTTTTTTTCCAGATTTTTTTTCCTGATTTTTCCGGATTTTTTTTTCGGGATTTTTCCGGATTTTTTTTTTCCGGATTTTTTTTCCAGATTTTTTTTTCCAGATTTTTTTTCCTGATTTTTTTTTTCAGGATTTTTTTTTCAGGATTTTTTTTTTCAGGATTTTTCCATATTTTTTTTCCGGATTTGTAAAAAAAAAAATTTTCGGATTTTTTTTTTCCGGATTTATTTTTTCCAGATTTTTTGGATTTTTTTTCCGGATTTTTCAAAAAAAAAATTTCCGGATATTTTTTTCCGGATTTTTTTTCCGGATTTTTCCATATTTTTTTTCCGGATTTTTCACAAAAAAAATTCCGGATTTTTCCAGATTTTTTTTTCCGGATTTTTCGGATTTTTTTTCCGGATTTTTTTTTCCAGATTTTTTTTCCGGATTTTTTTTCCTGATTTTTTTTTTCCGGATTTTTTTTCCGGATTTTTTTTTTACTGATTTTTTTTTCCGGACTTTTTTTTCCCGGATTTTTCCGGATTTTTTTTTTCCGGATTTTTTTTCCGGATTTTTTTTTCCGGATTTTTTTTTTCGGATTTTTTTTCCGGATTTTTCCGGATTTTTTTTCCGGATTTTTTTTTCCGGATTTTTCCGGATTTTTTTTTTCGGATTTTTTTTTCCAGATTTTTTTTCCGGATTTTTCCGGATTTTTTTTGCTGATTTTTTTTTTCAGGATTTTTTTTTCCTGATTTTTTTTTTCAGGATTTTTTCATATTTTTTTTCCGGATTTTTCAAAAAAAAAATTCCGGAATTTTCCGGATTTTTTTTTCGGGATTTTTCCAAAAAAAATTTCCGGAATTTTTTTTTCGGGATTTTTCCGGATTTTTTTTTCCGGATTTTTTTTCCGGATTTTTTTTTCCAGATTTTTTTTCCGGATTTTTCCGGATTTTTTGTTTCCGGATTTTTCCGGATTTTTTTTCCGGATTTTTTTTTCCTGATTTTTTTTTTCCGGATTTTTTTTCCGGATTTTTTTTTACTGATTTTTTTTTCCGGATTTTTTTTTCCGGATTTTTTCGGATTTTTTTTCCGGATTTTTTTTTCCTGATTTTTTTTTTCCGGATTTTTTTTACCGGACTTTTTTTCCGGATTTTTCCTGATTTTTTTTTCCGGATTTTTCGGATTTTTTTTCCGGATTTTTTTTTCCAGATTTTTTTTCCAGATTTTTCCGGATTTTTTTTTTCGGGATTTTTCCAAAAAAAAATTTCCGGATTTTTTTTTTCGGGATTTTTCCGGATTTTTTTTTCCGGATTTTTCGGATTTTTTTTCCGGATTATTTTTCCAGATTTTTTTTCCGGATTTTTCCGGATTTTTTTTCCAGATTTTTTTTCCTGATTTTTTTTTTCCGAATTTGTCAAAAAAAAAATTTTCGGATTTTTTTTTTCCGGATTTATTTTTTCCAGATTTTTTGGATTTTTTTTCTGGATTTTTTTTCCGGATTTTTTTTCCGGATTTTTTTTCTGGATTTTTTTTTTCCGGATTTTTTTTCCGGATTTTTTTTTCCGGATTTTTCCGGATTTTTTTTTCCGGATTTTTTTTTCAGGATTTTTTTTCTGGATTTTTTTTTCCGGATTTTTTTTTCCGGATTTTTTTTCCGGATTTTTTTTTCCAGATTTTTCCGAAGTTTTTTTTCCGGTTTTTTTTCCGGATTTTTTTTCCCGTATTTTTTTTCTGGATTTTTTTTCCGGATTTTTTTTTCCGGATTTTTTTTTCGGGTTTTTTTTCCGGATTTTTCCGGATTTTTTTCCGGAGTTCTTTTTCGGATTTTTTCTCCGCATTTTTCCGGATTTTTTTTTCGGATTTTTTTTTCTGCATTTTTTTTCCGGATTTTTTTTCTGGATTTTTTTTTTCCGGATTTTTTTCCGGATTTTTTTTCTGGATTTTTTTTTTCCGGATTTTTCCGGAGTTCTTTTTCGGATTTTTTCTCTGGATTTTTCCGGATTTTTTTTCGGATTTTTTTTTCTGCATTTTTTTTCCGGATTTTTTTTTTCCGGATTTTTTTTCCAGATTTTTTTTCCCGGATTTTTTTTCCGGATTTTTTTTCTGGATTTTTTTTTTCCGGATTTTTTTCCGGATTTTTTTTCCGGATTTATTTTCCGGATTTTTTTTCCCGGATTTTTTTTCTGGATTTTTTTTTTCTTCATTTTTTTTTCCGGATTTTTTTTTCCGGATTTTTTTTCCGGATTTTTCCGAAGTTTTTTTTTCGGATTTTTTTTCAGGATTTTTTTTTCCGTGTTTTTTTTTCCGGATTTTTTTTTTCGGATTTCTTTCCGGATTTTCCCGGAGTTTTTTTCCGGATTTTTTTTCCCGGATTTTTTTTCTGGATTTTTTTTCCGGATGTTTTTTTCTGGATTTTTTTTCCGGATTTTTTTTCCGGAGTTCTTTTTCGGATTTTTTTTCCGGATTTTTCCGGATTTTTTTTCCGGATTTTTTTTCCAGATTTTTTTTTCCCGGATTTTTTTTCTGGATTTTTTTTCCGGATTTTTTTTCCGGATTTTTTTTCTGGATTTTTTTTTTCCGGATTTTTTTTCCGGATTTTTTTCAGGATTTTTCCGGAGTTTTTTTTCAGGATTTTTTTTCCGGATTTTTCCGGATTTTTTTTTCCGGATTTTTTTTCCGGATTTTTCCGGATTTTTTTTCCGGATTTTTCCGGGTTTTTTTTTTCCGGATTTTTTTTTCCGTATTTCTTTCCGGATTTTTCCGGAGTTTTTTTTCCGGATTTTTTTTCCCGGAGTTTTTTTCTGGATTTTTTTTCCGGATTTTTTTTCCGGATTTTTTTTCCGGGTTTTTTTTCCGGATTTTTCCGGATTTTTTTTCGGATTTTTTTTCTGCATTTTTTTTCCGGATTTTTTTTCCAGATTTTTTTTTCCCGGATTTTTTTTCTGGATTTTTTTTTCCGGATTTTTTTTCCGGATTTTTTTTCTGGATTTTTTTTTTCCGGATTTTTTTTCCGGATTTTTTTTTCCGGATTTTTTTTCCGGATTTTTTTTTCGGATTTTTCCGGATTTTTTTTCCGGATTTTTTTTCCGGATTTTTTTTTCCGGATTTTTTTTCCGGATTTTTCCGAAGTTTTTTTTCCGGATTTTTCCGGATTTTTTTTCCGGAGTTCTTTTTCGGATTTTTTTTCCGGATTTTTCCGGAGTTTTTTTTCCGGATTTTTTTTCCCGGATTTTTTTTCTGGATTTTTTTTCCGGATTTTTCCGGATTTTTTTTCGGATTTTTTTTTCTGCATTTTTTTCCGGATTTCTTTCCGGATTTTTCCGGAGTTTTTTTTCCGTATTTTTTTTCCCGGATTTTTTTTCTGGATTTTTTTTCCGGATTTTTCCGGATTTTTTTTCCGGATTTTTTTTCCGGATTTTTCCGGATTTTTTTTCCGGATTTTTCCGGGTTTTTTTCCGGATTTTTTTTTCCGGATTTTTTTTTCCGGATTTTTTTTCCAGATTTTTCCGGATTTTTTTTTCCGGATTTTTTTTCCGGATTTTTTTTTCCGGATTTTTTTTTCGGATTTTTACGAAGTTTTTTTTTCGGATTTCTTTCCAGATTTTTCCGGAGTTTTTTTTCCGGATTTTTTTTCCCGGATTTTTTTTCTGGATTTTTTTTTCCGGATTTTTTTTTTCCGGATTTTTTTTCTGGATTTTTTTTTCCAGATTTTTCCGAAGTTTTTTTCCGGATTTTTTTCTGGATTTTTCCGGATTTTTTTTAGGATTTTTCCGGATTTTTTTTCCGGATTTTTTTTCCAGATTTTTTTTTCCCGGATTTTTTTTCTGGATTTTTTTTCCGGATTTTTTTTCCGGATTTTTCCGGATTTTTTTTCCGGATTTTTCCGGGTTTTTTTTTTCCGGATTTTTTTTTCCGTATTTCTTTCCGGATTTTTCCGGAGTTTTTTTTCCGGATTTTTTTTCCCGGAGTTTTTTTCTGGATTTTTTTTCCGGATTTTTTTTCCGGATTTTTTTTCCGGGTTTTTTTTCCGGATTTTTCCGGATTTTTTTTCAGATTTTTTTTCTGCATTTTTTTTCCGGATTTTTTTTCCAGATTTTTTTTTCCCGGATTTTTTTTCTGGATTTTTTTTTCCGGATTTTTCCGGATTTTTTTTTCCGGATTTTTTTTTCCGGATTTTTTTTCCCGGATTTTTTTTCTGGATTTTTTTTTCCGGATTTTTTTTTTCCGGATTTTTTTTCCGGATTTTTTTTTCCAGATTTTTCCGAAGTTTTTTTTCCGGAGTTTTTTCTGGATTTTTCCGGATTTTTTTTTCGGATCTTTCCGGATTTTTCCGGAGTTTTTTTTCCGGATTTTTTTCCCGGATTTTTTTTCTGGATTTTTTTTCCGTATTTTTCCGGATTTTTTTTTCCGGATTTTTTTTCCGGATTTTTCCGGATTTTTTTTCCGGGTTTTTTTTCCGGATTTTTTTTCCGGATTTTTTTTTCCGGATTTCTTTCCGGATTTTTCCGGAGTTTTTTTTCCGGATTTTTTTTCCCGGATTTTTTTTTCCGGATTTTTTTTCCGGATTTTTCCGAAGTTTTTTGTTCGGATTTTTTTTCTGGATTTTTTTTTCGGATTTTTTTTTCTGCATTTTTTTTCTGGATTTTTTTTCCGGATTTTTTTTCCGGATTTTTTTTCTGGATTTTTTTTTTCCGGATTTTTTTTCCGGATTTTTTTCAGGATTTTTCCGGAGTTTTTTTTCCGGATTTTTTTTCCGGATTTTTCCGGATTTTTTTTTCCGGATTTTTTTTCCGGATTTTTCCGGATTTTTTTTCCGGATTTTTCCGGGTTTTTTTTTTCCGGATTTTTTTTTCCGTATTTCTTTCCGGATTTTTCCGGAGTTTTTTTTCCGGATTTTTTTTCCCGGAGTTTTTTTCTGGATTTTTTTTCCGGATTTTTTTTCCGGATTTTTTTTCCGGGTTTTTTTTCCGGATTTTTCCGGATTTTTTTTCGGATTTTTTTTCTGCATTTTTTTTCCGGATTTTTTTTCCAGATTTTTTTTTCCCGGATTTTTTTTCTGGATTTTTTTTTCCGGATTTTTCCGGATTTTTTTTTCCGGATTTTTTTTCCGGATTTTTACGAAGTTTTTTTTTCGGATTTCTTTCCAGATTTTTCCGGAGTTTTTTTTCCGGATTTTTTTTCCCGGATTTTTTTTCTGGATTTTTTTTTCCGGATTTTTTTTTTCCGGATTTTTTTTCCGGATTTTTTTTTCCAGATTTTTCCGAAGTTTTTTTTCCGGAGTTTTTTCTGGATTTTTCCGGATTTTTTTTTCGGATCTTTCCGGATTTTTCCGGAGTTTTTTTTCCGGATTTTTTTCCCGGATTTTTTTTCTGGATTTTTTTTCCGTATTTTTCCGGATTTTTTTTCCGGATTTTTTTTCCGGATTTTTTTTTCCGGATTTCTTTCCGGATTTTTCCGGAGTTTTTTTTCCGGATTTTTTTTCCCGGATTTTTTTTTCCGGATTTTTTTTCCGGATTTTTCCGAAGTTTTTTGTTCGGATTTTTTTTCTGGATTTTTTTTTCGGATTTTTTTTTCTGCATTTTTTTTCTGGATTTTTTTTTTCTGGATTTTTTTTTCCGGATTTTTTTTTCCGGATTTCTTTCCGGATTTTCCCGGAGTTTTTTTTCCGGATTTTTTTTCCCGGATTTTTTTTCTGGATTTTTTTTCCGGATGTTTTTTTCTGGATTTTTTTTCCGGATTTTTTTTCCGGAGTTCTTTTTCAGATTTTTTTTCCGGATTTTTCCGGATTTTTTTTCCGGATTTTTTTTCCAGATTTTTTTTTCCCGGATTTTTTTTCTGGATTTTTTTTCCGGATTTTTTTTCCGGATTTTTTTTCTGGATTTTTTTTTTCCGGATTTTTTTTCCGGATTTTTTTCAGGATTTTTCCGGAGTTTTTTTTCCGGATTTTTTTTCCGGATTTTTCCGGATTTTTTTTTCCGGATTTTTTTTCCGGATTTTTCCGGATTTTTTTTCCTGATTTTTCCGGGTTTTTTTTTTCCGGATTTTTTTTTCCGTATTTCTTTCCGGATTTTTCCGGAGTTTTTTTTCCGGATTTTTTTTCCCGGAGTTTTTTTCTGGATTTTTTTTCCGGATTTTTTTTCCGGATTTTTTTTCCGGGTTTTTTTTCCGGATTTTTCCGGATTTTTTTTCGGATTTTTTTTTCTGCATTTTTTTTTCCGGATTTTTTTTTCCGGATTTTTTTTCCAGATTTTTTTCCCGGATTTTTTTCCGATTTTTTTTCCCGGACTTTTTTTCTGGATTTTTTTTCCGGATTTTTTTTTTCCGGATTTTTTTTTCCGGAATTTTCCGGATTTTTTTTCCGGATTTTTCCGGGTTTTTTTTCTGGATTTTTTTTTCCGGATTTTTTTTCTGGATTTTTTTTTCCGGATTTTTCTTCCCGGATTTTTTTTCCGGATTTTTTTTTCCGGATTTTTTTTCCGGATTTCTTTCCGGATTTTTCCGGAGTTTTTTTTCCGGATATTTTTTCCCGGATTTTTTTTCTGGATTTTTTTTTCCGGATTTTTTTTTCCGGATTTTTTTTTCCGGAATTTTTTTTTCTGATTTATCCGGATTTCTTTTTTCCGGATTTTTTTTTCCGGATTTTTTGTCCAGATTTTTCCGGATTTTTATTTCCGGATTTTTTTTCTGGATTTTTTTTTCCGGATTTTTCTTCCCGGATTTTTTTTCCGGATTTTTTTTTCCGGATTTTTTTTCCGGATTTCTTTCCGGATTTTTCCGGAGTTTTTTTTCCGGATATTTTTTCCCGGATTTTTTTTCTGGATTTTTTTTTCCGGATTTTTTTTTCCGGAATTTTTTTTTTCTGATTTATCCGGATTTCTTTTTTCCGGATTTTTTTTTCCGGATTTTTTGTCCAGATTTTTCCGGATTTTTATTTCCAGATTTTTTTTTCCCGGATTTTTTTTCTGGATTTTTTTTCCGGATTTTTTTTCCGGATTTTTTTTCTGGATTTTTTTTTTCCGGATTTTTTTTCCGGATTTTTTTCAGGATTTTTCCGGAGTTTTTTTTCCGGATTTTTTTTCCGGATTTTTCCGGATTTTTTTTTCCGGATTTTTTTTCCGGATTTTTCCGGATTTTTTTTCCTGATTTTTCCGGGTTTTTTTTTTCCGGATTTTTTTTTCCGTATTTCTTTCCGGATTTTTCCGGAGTTTTTTTTCCGGATTTTTTTTCCCGGAGTTTTTTTCTGGATTTTTTTTCCGGATTTTTTTTCCGGATTTTTTTTCCGGGTTTTTTTTCCGGATTTTTCCGGATTTTTTTTCGGATTTTTTTTTCTGCATTTTTTTTTCCGGATTTTTTTTTCCGGATTTTTTTTCCAGATTTTTTTCCCGGATTTTTTTCCGATTTTTTTTCCCGGACTTTTTTTCTGGATTTTTTTTCCGGATTTTTTTTTTCCGGATTTTTTTTTCCGGAATTTTCCGGATTTTTTTTCCGGATTTTTCCGGGTTTTTTTTCTGGATTTTTTTTTCCGGATTTTTTTTCTGGATTTTTTTTTCCGGATTTTTCTTCCCGGATTTTTTTTCCGGATTTTTTTTTCCGGATTTTTTTTCCGGATTTCTTTCCGGATTTTTCCGGAGTTTTTTTTCCGGATATTTTTTCCCGGATTTTTTTTCTGGATTTTTTTTTCCGGATTTTTTTTTCCGGAATTTTTTTTTTCTGATTTATCCGGATTTCTTTTTTCCGGATTTTTTTTTCCGGATTTTTTGTCCAGATTTTTCCGGATTTTTATTTCCGGATTTTTTTTCCGGATTTTTCCGGAGTTTTTTTCGTATTTTTTTTCTGGAATTTTTTTCCGGATTTTTTTTTCCGGATTTTTTTTCCGGATTTTTTTTCTGGATATTTTTTCCCGGATTTTTTTTCTGGAATTTTTTTCCGGATTTTTTTTCCGGATTTTTTTTCTGGATATTTTTTCCCGGATTTTTTTTCTGGATTTTTTTTCCGGATTTTTTTTCTGGATTTTTTTTTTCCGGATTTTTTTTTCGGGTTTTTTTCCGGATTTTTCCGGATTTTTTTCCGGAGTTCTTTTTCGGATTTTTTTTCCGGGTTTTTTTTCCGGATTCTTACGGATTTTTTTTCCGGATTTTATTTTCCAGATTTTTCCGGATTTTTTTTCCGGATTTTTTTTTCCGGATTTTTTTTCTGGATATTTTTTCCCGGATTTTTTTCTGGATTTTTTTTTCCGGATTTTTTTTCCGGATTTTTTTTTCCGGATTTTTTTCTGGATTTTTCCGGATTTTTTTTTCGGATTTTTCCGGATTTTTTTTCCGGATTTTTTTTTCCGGATTTTTTTTCTGGATATTTTTTCCCGGATTTTTTTTCCGGATTTTTCCGAAGTTTTTTTTCCGGATTTTTCCGGATTTTTTTTTCTGGATTTTTCCGGATTTTTTTTTCGGATTTTTCCGGATTTTTTTTCCGGATTTTTTTTCCGGATTTTTTTTTCCGGATTTTTTTTCCGGATTTTTCCGAAGTTTTTTTTCCGGATTTTTCCGGATTTTTTTTCCGGAGTTCTTTTTCGGATTTTTTTTCCGGATTTTTCCGGAGTTTTTTTTCCGGATTTTTTTTCCCGGATTTTTTTTCTGGATTTTTTTTCCGGATTTTTCCGGATTTTTTTTCGGATTTTTTTTTCTGCATTTTTTTCCGGATTTCTTTCCGGATTTTTCCGGAGTTTTTTTTCCGTATTTTTTTTCCCGGATTTTTTTTCTGGATTTTTTTTCCGGATTTTTCCGGATTTTTTTTCCGGATTTTTTTTCCGGATTTTTCCGGATTTTTTTTCCGGATTTTTCCGGGTTTTTTTCCGGATTTTTTTTTCCGGATTTTTTTTTCCGGATTTTTTTTCCAGATTTTTCCGGATTTTTTTTTCCGGATTTTTTTTCCGGATTTTTTTTTCCGGATTTTTTTTTCGGATTTTTACGAAGTTTTTTTTTCGGATTTCTTTCCAGATTTTTCCGGAGTTTTTTTTCCGGATTTTTTTTCCCGGATTTTTTTTCTGGATTTTTTTTTCCGGATTTTTTTTTTCCGGATTTTTTTTCTGGATTTTTTTTTCCAGATTTTTCCGAAGTTTTTTTCCGGATTTTTTTCTGGATTTTTCCGGATTTTTTTTAGGATTTTTCCGGATTTTTTTTCCGGATTTTTTTTCCAGATTTTTTTTTCCCGGATTTTTTTTCTGGATTTTTTTTCCGGATTTTTTTTCCGGATTTTTCCGGATTTTTTTTCCGGATTTTTCCGGGTTTTTTTTTTCCGGATTTTTTTTTCCGTATTTCTTTCCGGATTTTTCCGGAGTTTTTTTTCCGGATTTTTTTTCCCGGAGTTTTTTTCTGGATTTTTTTTCCGGATTTTTTTTCCGGATTTTTTTTCCGGGTTTTTTTTCCGGATTTTTCCGGATTTTTTTTCAGATTTTTTTTCTGCATTTTTTTTCCGGATTTTTTTTCCAGATTTTTTTTTCCCGGATTTTTTTTCTGGATTTTTTTTTCCGGATTTTTCCGGATTTTTTTTTCCGGATTTTTTTTTCCGGATTTTTTTTCCCGGATTTTTTTTCTGGATTTTTTTTTCCGGATTTTTTTTTTCCGGATTTTTTTTCCGGATTTTTTTTTCCAGATTTTTCCGAAGTTTTTTTTCCGGAGTTTTTTCTGGATTTTTCCGGATTTTTTTTTCGGATCTTTCCGGATTTTTCCGGAGTTTTTTTTCCGGATTTTTTTCCCGGATTTTTTTTCTGGATTTTTTTTCCGTATTTTTCCGGATTTTTTTTTCCGGATTTTTTTTCCGGATTTTTCCGGATTTTTTTTCCGGGTTTTTTTTCCGGATTTTTTTTCCGGATTTTTTTTTCCGGATTTCTTTCCGGATTTTTCCGGAGTTTTTTTTCCGGATTTTTTTTCCCGGATTTTTTTTTCCGGATTTTTTTTCCGGATTTTTCCGAAGTTTTTTGTTCGGATTTTTTTTCTGGATTTTTTTTTCGGATTTTTTTTTCTGCATTTTTTTTCTGGATTTTTTTTCCGGATTTTTTTTCCGGATTTTTTTTCTGGATTTTTTTTTTCCGGATTTTTTTTCCGGATTTTTTTCAGGATTTTTCCGGAGTTTTTTTTCCGGATTTTTTTTCCGGATTTTTCCGGATTTTTTTTTCCGGATTTTTTTTCCGGATTTTTCCGGATTTTTTTTCCGGATTTTTCCGGGTTTTTTTTTTCCGGATTTTTTTTTCCGTATTTCTTTCCGGATTTTTCCGGAGTTTTTTTTCCGGATTTTTTTTCCCGGAGTTTTTTTCTGGATTTTTTTTCCGGATTTTTTTTCCGGATTTTTTTTCCGGGTTTTTTTTCCGGATTTTTCCGGATTTTTTTTCGGATTTTTTTTCTGCATTTTTTTTCCGGATTTTTTTTCCAGATTTTTTTTTCCCGGATTTTTTTTCTGGATTTTTTTTTCCGGATTTTTCCGGATTTTTTTTTCCGGATTTTTTTTCCGGATTTTTACGAAGTTTTTTTTTCGGATTTCTTTCCAGATTTTTCCGGAGTTTTTTTTCCGGATTTTTTTTCCCGGATTTTTTTTCTGGATTTTTTTTTCCGGATTTTTTTTTTCCGGATTTTTTTTCCGGATTTTTTTTTCTGGATTTTTTTTCCGGATTTTTCCGGATTTTTTTTCGGATTTTTTTTTCTGCATTTTTTTCCGGATTTCTTTCCGGATTTTTCCGGAGTTTTTTTTCCGTATTTTTTTTCCCGGATTTTTTTTCTGGATTTTTTTTCCGGATTTTTCCGGATTTTTTTTCCGGATTTTTTTTCCGGATTTTTCCGGATTTTTTTTCCGGATTTTTCCGGGTTTTTTTCCAGATTTTTTTTTCCGGATTTTTTTTTCCGGATTTTTTTTCCAGATTTTTCCGGATTTTTTTTTCCGGATTTTTTTTCCGGATTTTTTTTTCCGGATTTTTTTTTCGGATTTTTACGAAGTTTTTTTTTCGGATTTCTTTCCAGATTTTTCCGGAGTTTTTTTTCCGGATTTTTTTTCCCGGATTTTTTTTCTGGATTTTTTTTTCCGGATTTTTTTTTTCCGGATTTTTTTTCTGGATTTTTTTTTCCAGATTTTTCCGAAGTTTTTTTCCGGATTTTTTTCTGGATTTTTCCGGATTTTTTTTAGGATTTTTCCGGATTTTTTTTCCGGATTTTTTTTCCAGATTTTTTTTTCCCGGATTTTTTTTCTGGATTTTTTTTCCGGATTTTTTTTCCGGATTTTTCCGGATTTTTTTTCCGGATTTTTCCGGGTTTTTTTTTTCCGGATTTTTTTTTCCGTATTTCTTTCCGGATTTTTCCGGAGTTTTTTTTCCGGATTTTTTTTCCCGGAGTTTTTTTCTGGATTTTTTTTCCGGATTTTTTTTCCGGATTTTTTTTCCGGGTTTTTTTTCCGGATTTTTCCGGATTTTTTTTCAGATTTTTTTTCTGCATTTTTTTTCCGGATTTTTTTTCCAGATTTTTTTTTCCCGGATTTTTTTTCTGGATTTTTTTTTCCGGATTTTTCCGGATTTTTTTTTCCGGATTTTTTTTTCCGGATTTTTTTTCCCGGATTTTTTTTCTGGATTTTTTTTTCCGGATTTTTTTTTTCCGGATTTTTTTTCCGGATTTTTTTTTCCAGATTTTTCCGAAGTTTTTTTTCCGGAGTTTTTTCTGGATTTTTCCGGATTTTTTTTTCGGATCTTTCCGGATTTTTCCGGAGTTTTTTTTCCGGATTTTTTTCCCGGATTTTTTTTCTGGATTTTTTTTCCGTATTTTTCCGGATTTTTTTTTCCGGATTTTTTTTCCGGATTTTTCCGGATTTTTTTTCCGGGTTTTTTTTCCGGATTTTTTTTCCGGATTTTTTTTTCCGGATTTCTTTCCGGATTTTTCCGGAGTTTTTTTTCCGGATTTTTTTTCCCGGATTTTTTTTTCCGGATTTTTTTTCCGGATTTTTCCGAAGTTTTTTGTTCGGATTTTTTTTCTGGATTTTTTTTTCGGATTTTTTTTTCTGCATTTTTTTTCTGGATTTTTTTTCCGGATTTTTTTTCCGGATTTTTTTTCTGGATTTTTTTTTTCCGGATTTTTTTTCCGGATTTTTTTCAGGATTTTTCCGGAGTTTTTTTTCCGGATTTTTTTTCCGGATTTTTCCGGATTTTTTTTTCCGGATTTTTTTTCCGGATTTTTCCGGATTTTTTTTCCGGATTTTTCCGGGTTTTTTTTTTCCGGATTTTTTTTTCCGTATTTCTTTCCGGATTTTTCCGGAGTTTTTTTTCCGGATTTTTTTTCCCGGAGTTTTTTTCTGGATTTTTTTTCCGGATTTTTTTTCCGGATTTTTTTTCCGGGTTTTTTTTCCGGATTTTTCCGGATTTTTTTTCGGATTTTTTTTCTGCATTTTTTTTCCGGATTTTTTTTCCAGATTTTTTTTTCCCGGATTTTTTTTCTGGATTTTTTTTTCCGGATTTTTCCAGATTTTTTTTTCCGGATTTTTTTTCCGGATTTTTACGAAGTTTTTTTTTCGGATTTCTTTCCAGATTTTTCCGGAGTTTTTTTTCCGGATTTTTTTTCCCGGATTTTTTTTCTGGATTTTTTTTTCCGGATTTTTTTTTTCCGGATTTTTTTTCCGGATTTTTTTTTCCAGATTTTTCCGAAGTTTTTTTTCCGGAGTTTTTTCTGGATTTTTCCGGATTTTTTTTTCGGATCTTTCCGGATTTTTCCGGAGTTTTTTTTCCGGATTTTTTTCCCGGATTTTTTTTCTGGATTTTTTTTCCGGATTTTTCCGGATTTTTTTTCCGGATTTTTTTTCCGGATTTTTTTTTCCGGATTTCTTTCCGGATTTTTCCGGAGTTTTTTTTCCGGATTTTTTTTCCCGGATTTTTTTTTCCGGATTTTTTTTCCGGATTTTTCCGAAGTTTTTTGTTCGGATTTTTTTTCTGGATTTTTTTTTCGGATTTTTTTTTCTGCATTTTTTTTCTGGATTTTTTTTTTCTGGATTTTTTTTTCCGGATTTTTTTTTCCGGATTTCTTTCCGGATTTTCCCGGAGTTTTTTTTCCGGATTTTTTTTCCCGGATTTTTTTTCTGGATTTTTTTTCCGGATGTTTTTTTCTGGATTTTTTTTCCGGATTTTTTTTCCGGAGTTCTTTTTCAGATTTTTTTTCCGGATTTTTCCGGATTTTTTTTCCGGATTTTTTTTCCAGATTTTTTTTTCCCGGATTTTTTTTCTGGATTTTTTTTCCGGATTTTTTTTCCGGATTTTTTTTCTGGATTTTTTTTTTCCGGATTTTTTTTCCGGATTTTGTTCAGGATTTTTCCGGAGTTTTTTTTCCGGATTTTTTTTCCGGATTTTTCCGGATTTTTTTTTCCGGATTTTTTTTCCGGATTTTTCCGGATTTTTTTTCCTGATTTTTCCGGGTTTTTTTTTTCCGGATTTTTTTTTCCGTATTTCTTTCCGGATTTTTCCGGAGTTTTTTTTCCGGATTTTTTTTCCCGGAGTTTTTTTCTGGATTTTTTTTCCGGATTTTTTTTCCGGATTTTTTTTCCGGGTTTTTTTTCCGGATTTTTCCGGATTTTTTTTTCTGCATTTTTTTTTCCGGATTTTTTTTTCCGGATTTTTTTTCCAGATTTTTTTCCCGGATTTTTTTCCGATTTTTTTTCCCGGACTTTTTTTCTGGATTTTTTTTCCGGATTTTTTTTTTCCGGATTTTTTTTTCCGGAATTTTCCGGATTTTTTTTCCGGATTTTTCCGGGTTTTTTTTCTGGATTTTTTTTTCCGGATTTTTTTTCTGGATTTTTTTTTCCGGATTTTTCTTCCCGGATTTTTTTTCCGGATTTTTTTTTCCGGATTTTTTTTCCGGATTTCTTTCCGGATTTTTCCGGAGTTTTTTTTCCGGATATTTTTTCCCGGATTTTTTTTCTGGATTTTTTTTTCCGGATTTTTTTTTCCGGATTTTTTTTTCCGGAATTTTTTTTTTCTGATTTATCCGGATTTCTTTTTTCCGGATTTTTTTTTCCGGATTTTTTGTCCAGATTTTTCCGGATTTTTATTTCCGGATTTTTTTTCTGGATTTTTTTTTCCGGATTTTTCTTCCCGGATTTTTTTTCCGGATTTTTTTTTCCGGATTTTTTTTCCGGATTTCTTTCCGGATTTTTCCGGAGTTTTTTTTCCGGATATTTTTTCCCGGATTTTTTTTCTGGATTTTTTTTTCCGGATTTTTTTTTCCGGAATTTTTTTTTTCTGATTTATCCGGATTTCTTTTTTCCGGATTTTTTTTTCCGGATTTTTTGTCCAGATTTTTCCGGATTTTTATTTCCAGATTTTTTTTTCCCGGATTTTTTTTCTGGATTTTTTTTCCGGATTTTTTTTCCGGATTTTTTTTCTGGATTTTTTTTTTCCGGATTTTTTTTCCGGATTTTTTTCAGGATTTTTCCGGAGTTTTTTTTCCGGATTTTTTTTCCGGATTTTTCCGGATTTTTTTTTCCGGATTTTTTTTCCGGATTTTTCCGGATTTTTTTTCCTGATTTTTCCGGGTTTTTTTTTTCCGGATTTTTTTTTCCGTATTTCTTTCCGGATTTTTCCGGAGTTTTTTTTCCGGATTTTTTTTCCCGGAGTTTTTTTCTGGATTTTTTTTCCGGATTTTTTTTCCGGATTTTTTTTCCGGGTTTTTTTTCCGGATTTTTCCGGATTTTTTTTCGGATTTTTTTTTCTGCATTTTTTTTTCCGGATTTTTTTTTCCGGATTTTTTTTCCAGATTTTTTTCCCGGATTTTTTTCCGATTTTTTTTCCCGGACTTTTTTTCTGGATTTTTTTTCCGGATTTTTTTTTTCCGGATTTTTTTTTCCGGAATTTTCCGGATTTTTTTTCCGGATTTTTCCGGGTTTTTTTTCTGGATTTTTTTTTCCGGATTTTTTTTCTGGATTTTTTTTTCCGGATTTTTCTTCCCGGATTTTTTTTCCGGATTTTTTTTTCCGGATTTTTTTTCCGGATTTCTTTCCGGATTTTTCCGGAGTTTTTTTTCCGGATATTTTTTCCCGGATTTTTTTTCTGGATTTTTTTTTCCGGATTTTTTTTTCCGGAATTTTTTTTTTCTGATTTATCCGGATTTCTTTTTTCCGGATTTTTTTTTCCGGATTTTTTGTCCAGATTTTTCCGGATTTTTATTTCCGGATTTTTTTTCCGGATTTTTCCGGAGTTTTTTTCGTATTTTTTTTCTGGAATTTTTTTCCGGATTTTTTTTTCCGGATTTTTTTTCCGGATTTTTTTTCTGGATATTTTTTCCCGGATTTTTTTTCTGGAATTTTTTTCCGGATTTTTTTTCCGGATTTTTTTTCTGGATATTTTTTCCCGGATTTTTTTTCTGGATTTTTTTTCCGGATTTTTTTTCCGGATTTTTTTTCTGGATTTTTTTTTTCCGGATTTTTTTTTCGGGTTTTTTTCCGGATTTTTCCGGATTTTTTTCCGGAGTTCTTTTTCGGATTTTTTTTCCGGGTTTTTTTTCCGGATTCTTACGGATTTTTTTTCCGGATTTTATTTTCCAGATTTTTCCGGATTTTTTTTCCGGATTTTTTTTTCCGGATTTTTTTTCTGGATATTTTTTCCCGGATTTTTTTCTGGATTTTTTTTTCCGGATTTTTTTTCCGGATTTTTTTTTCCGGATTTTTTTCTGGATTTTTCCGGATTTTTTTTTCGGATTTTTCCGGATTTTTTTTCCGGATTTTTTTTTCCGGATTTTTTTTCTGGATATTTTTTCCCGGATTTTTTTTCCGGATTTTTCCGAAGTTTTTTTTCCGGATTTTTCCGGATTTTTTTTTCTGGATTTTTCCGGATTTTTTTTTCGGATTTTTCCGGATTTTTTTTCCGGATTTTTTTTCCGGATTTTTTTTTCCGGATTTTTTTTCCGGATTTTTCCGAAGTTTTTTTTCCGGATTTTTCCGGATTTTTTTTCCGGAGTTCTTTTTCGGATTTTTTTTCCGGATTTTTCCGGAGTTTTTTTTCCGGATTTTTTTTCCCGGATTTTTTTTCTGGATTTTTTTTCCGGATTTTTCCGGATTTTTTTTCGGATTTTTTTTTCTGCATTTTTTTCCGGATTTCTTTCCGGATTTTTCCGGAGTTTTTTTTCCGTATTTTTTTTCCCGGATTTTTTTTCTGGATTTTTTTTCCGGATTTGTCCGGATTTTTTTTCCGGATTTTTTTTCCGGATTTTTCCGGATTTTTTTTCCGGATTTTTCCGGGTTTTTTTCCGGATTTTTTTTTCCGGATTTTTTTTTCCGGATTTTTTTTCCAGATTTTTCCGGATTTTTTTTTCCGGATTTTTTTTCCGGATTTTTTTTCCGGATTTTTCCGGATTTTTTTTCCGGATTTTTCCGGATTTTTTTTCCGGATTTTTTTTCCGGATTTTTTTTTTCCGGATTTTTTTTCCGGATTTTTTTCAGGATTTTTTTAAGGATTTTTCCGGATTTTTTTTCCCGGATTTTTTTTCTGGATTTTTTTTCCCGGATTTATTTTCTGGATTTTTTTTCCGGATTTTTTTTTCTGCATTTTTTTTCCGGATTTTTTTTTCCGGAATTTTCCGGATTTTTTTTCCGGATTTTTCCGGGTTTTTTTTCTGGATTTTTTTTTCCGGATTTTTTTTCTGGATTTTTTTTTCCGGATTTTTTTTCCCGGATTTTTTTTCCGGATTTTTTTTTCGGGATTTTTCCGGGTTTTTTTTCCGGATTTCTTTCCGGATTTTTCCGGAGTTTTTTTCCGGATATTTTTTCCCGGATTTTTCCGGATTTTTTTTTCCGGATTTTTCCGGATTTTTTTTCCGGATTTTTCCGGGGTTTTTTTCCGGATTTTTTTTTCCTGATTTTTTTTCCGGATTTTTTTTCTGGATATTTTTTCCCGGATTTTTTTTCTGGAATTTTTTTCCGGATTTTTTTTCCGGATTTTTTTTCTGGATATTTTTTCCCGGATTTTTTTTCTGGATTTTTTTTCCGGATTTTTTTTCCGGATTTTTTTTCTGGATTTTTTTTTTCCGGATTTTTTTTCCGGATTTTTTTCAGGATTTTTCCGGAGTTTTTTTTCGGATTTTTCCGGATTTTTTTTCCGGATTTTTTTTCCGGATTTTTTTTCTGGATATTTTTTCCCGGATTTTTTTTCTGGAATTTTTTTCCGGATTTTTTTTCCGGATTTTTTTTCTGGATATTTTTTCCCGGATTTTTTTTCTGGATTTTTTTTCCGGATTTTTTTTCCGGATTTTTTTTCTGGATTTTTTTTTTCCGGATTTTTTTTTCGGGTTTTTTTTCCGGATTTTTCCGGATTTTTTTCCGGAGTTCTTTTTCGGATTTTTTTTCCGGGTTTTTTTTCCGGATTCTTACGGATTTTTTTTCCGGATTTTATTTTCCAGATTTTTACGGATTTTTTTTCCGGATTTTTTTTTCCGGATTTTTTTTCTGGATATTTTTTCCCGGATTTTTTTTCTGGATTTTTTTTTCCGGATTTTTTTTCCGGATTTTTTTTTCCGGATTTTTTTCTGGATTTTTCCGGATTTTTTTTTCGGATTTTTCCGGATTTTTTTTCCGGATTTTTTTTTCCGGATTTTTTTTCTGGATATTTTTTCCCGGATTTTTTTTCCGGATTTTTCCGAAGTTTTTTTTCCGGATTTTTCCGGATTTTTTTTTCTGGATTTTTCCGGATTTTTTTTTCGGATTTTTCCGGATTTTTTTTCCGGATTTTTTTTCCGGATTTTTTTTTCCGGATTTTTTTTCCGGATTTTTCCGAAGTTTTTTTTCCGGATTTTTCCGGATTTTTTTTCCGGAGTTCTTTTTCGGATTTTTTTTCCGGATTTTTCCGGAGTTTTTTTTCCGGATTTTTTTTCCCGGATTTTTTTTCTGGATTTTTTTTCCGGATTTTTCCGGATTTTTTTTTCCGGATTTTTTTTCCGGATTTTTCCGGATTTTTTTTTCGGATTTTTTTTCTGGATTTTTTTTTTCCGGATTTTTTTTCCGGATTTTTTTTCCAGATTTTTCCGGATTTTTTTTTCCGGATTTTTTTTCCGGATTTTTCCGGATTTTTTTTCCGGATTTTTTTTCTGGATTTTTTTTTTCCGGATTTTTTTTCCGGATTTTTTTCAGGATTTTTCCGGATTTTTTTTCCGGAGTTCTTTTTCGGATTTTTTTTCCGGATTTTTCCGGATTTTTTTTCGGATTTTTTTTTCTGCATTTTTTTCCGGATTTCTTTCCGGATTTTTCCGGAGTTTTTTTTCCGTATTTTTTTTCCCGGATTTTTTTTCTGGATTTTTTTTCCGGATTTTTCCGGATTTTTTTTCCGGATTTTTTTTCCGGATTTTTCCGGATTTTTTTTCCGGATTTTTCCGGGTTTTTTTCCGGATTTTTTTTTCCGGATTTTTTTTTCCGGATTTTTTTTCCAGATTTTTCCGGATTTTTTTTTCCGGATTTTTTTTCCGGATTTTTTTTCCGGATTTTTCCAGATTTTTTTTCCGGATTTTTCCGGATTTTTTTTCCGGATTTTTTTTCCGGATTTTTTTTTTCCGGATTTTTCCGGATTTTTTTTCGGATTTTTTTTTCTGCATTTTTTTCCGGATTTCTTTCCGGATTTTTCCGGAGTTTTTTTTCCGTATTTTTTTTCCCGTATTTTTTTTCTGGATTTTTTTTCCGGATTTTTCCGGATTTTTTTTCCGGATTTTTTTTCCGGATTTTTCCGGATTTTTTTTCCGGATTTTTCCGGGTTTTTTTCCGGATTTTTTTTTCCGGATTTTTTTTTCCGGATTTTTTTTCCAGATTTTTCCGGATTTTTTTTTCCGGATTTTTTTTCCGGATTTTTTTTCCGGATTTTTCCGGATTTTTTTTCCGGATTTTTCCGGATTTTTTTTCCGGATTTTTTTTCCGGATTTTTTTTTTCTGGATTTTTTTTCCGGATTTTTTTCAGGATTTTTTTAAGGATTTTTCCGGATTTTTTTTCCCGGATTTTTTTTCTGGATTTTTTTTCCCGGATTTATTTTCTGGATTTTTTTTCCGGATTTTTTTTTCTGCATTTTTTTTCCGGATTTTTTTTTCCGGAATTTTCCGGATTTTTTTTTCGGATTTTTCCGGGTTTTTTTTCTGGATTTTTTTTTCCGGATTTTTTTTCTGGATTTTTTTTTCCGGATTTTTTTTCCCGGATTTTTTTTCCGGATTTTTTTTTCGGGATTTTTCCGGGTTTTTTTTCCGGATTTCTTTCCGGATTTTTCCGGAGTTTTTTTCCGGATATTTTTTCCCGGATTTTTCCGGATTTTTTTTTCCGGATTTTTCCGGATTTTTTTTCCGGATTTTTCCGGGGTTTTTTTCCGGATTTTTTTTTCCTGATTTTTTTTTCCGGATTTTTTTTCCAGATTTTTCCGGATTTTTTTTTCCGGATTTTTTTTCCGGATTTTTTTTCCGGATTTTTCCGGATTTTTTTTTTCCGGATTTTTTTCAGGATTTTTCCGGATTTTTTTTCCCGGATTTTTTTTCTGGATTTTTTTTTCCGGATTTTTTTTCCCGGATTTTTTTTCTGGATTTTTTTTTCGGATTTTTTTTTCTGCATTTTTTTCCGATTTTTCTGCATTTTTTTTCCGGATTTTTTTTTCCGGAATTTTCCGGATTTTTTTTCCGGATTTTTCCGGGTTTTTTTTCTGGATTTTTTTTTCCGGATTTTTTTTCCCGGATTTTTTTTCCGGATTTTTTTTCCGGATTTCTTTCCGGATTTTTCCGGAGTTTTTTTTCCGGATTTTTTTTCCCGGATTTTTTTTCCGGATTTTTTTTCCGGATTTCTTTCCGGATTTTTCCGGAGTTTTTTTTCCGGATATTTTTTCCCGGTTTTTTTTTTTTTGTTTTTTTTTTGGATTTTTTTTTCCGGATTTTTTTTCCGGATTTTTTTTTCAGGATTTTTCCGGATTTTTTTTCCGGATTTTTCCAGGTTTTTTTTTCCGGATTTTTTTTCCCGGATTTTTCCGTTTTTTTTTTTCGGGAGTTTTTTTCCGGAATTTTTTTTTTCTGATTTTTCCGGATTTCTTTTTTCCGGATTTTTTTTTCCGGATTTTTTTTCCAGATTTTTCCGGATTTTTTTTTCCGGATTTTTTTTCCGGATTTTTCCGGAGTTTTTTTCGGTTTTTTTTTTCCGGTTTTTTTTTTCCGGATTTTTTTTCCGGATTTTTTTTTCCGGATTTTTTTTTCCGGATTTTTCCGAAGTTTTTTTTCCGGATTTTTCCGGGTTTTTTTTCTGGATTTTTTTTTCCGGATTTTTTTTCTGGATTTTTTTTTTCGGATTTTTTTTTCCGGATTTTTTTTTTCCGGATTTTTTTTCCGGATTTTTTTTTCCGGATTTTTCCGGATTTTTTTTTCCGGATTTTTTTTTCCAGATTTTTCACGATTTTTTTTCCCGATTTTCTTTTCCGGATTTTTCCAATTTTTTTTTTCTGGGCTTTCTTTTCCAGATTTTTCCGGATTTTTTTTCCGGATTTTTTTTTCCGGATTTTTTTTTCCAGATTTTTCCCGATTTTTTTTATGGATATTTTTTTCAAGATTTTTACCGATTTTTTCTTACGGATTTTTTTTTCCAGATTTTTCCGGATTTTTTTTTCTTTCCCGGATTTTTTTTCCGGATTTTTTTTTCCGGATTTTTTTTCCGGATTTTTCCAGGTTTTTTTTCCGGATTTTTTTTCCAGATTTTTTTTTCCCGGATTTTTTTTCTGGATTTTTTTTCCGGATTTTTTTTCCGGATTTTTTTTCTGGATTTTTTTTTTCCGGATTTTTTTTCCGGATTTTTACGAAGTTTTTTTTTCGGATTTCTTTCCAGATTTTTCCGGAGTTTTTTTTCCGGATTTTTTTTCCCGGATTTTTTTTCTGGATTTTTTTTTCCGGATTTTTTTTTTCCGGATTTTTTTTCCGGATTTTTTTTTCCAGATTTTTCCGAAGTTTTTTTTCCGGATTTTTTTCTGGATTTTTCCGGATTTTTTTTTTGGATTTTTCCGGATTTTTTTTCCGGATTTTTTTTTCCGGATTTTTTTTCTGGATATTTTTTCCCGGATTTTTTTTCTGGAATTTTTTTTCCGGATTTTTTTTTCCGAATTTTTTTTCCGGATTTTTCCGAAGTTTTTTTTCCGGATTTTTCCGGATTTTTTTTCCGGAGTTATTTTTCGGATTTTTTTTCCGGATTTTTCCGGCTTTTTTTTTTGGATTTTTTTTTCTGCATTTTTTTCCGGATTTCTTTCCGGATTTTTCCGGAGTTTTTTTTCCGGATTTTTTTCCCGGATTTTTTTTCTGGATTTTTTTTCCGGATTTTTCCGGATTTTTTTTTCCGGATTTTTTTTCCGGATTTTTCCGGGTTTTTTTTCCGGATTTTTTTTCCGGATTTTATTTTCCGGATTTCTTTCCGGAGTTTTCCGGAGTTTTTTTTCCGGATTTTTTTTCCCGTATTTTTTTTCTGGATTTTTTTTCCGGATTTTTTTTTCCGGATTTTTTTTTCGGGTTTTTTTTCCGGATTTTTCCGGATTTTTTTCCGGAGTTCTTTTTCGGATTTTTTCTCCGGATTTTTCCGGATTTTTTTTTCTGATTTTTTTTTCTGCATTTTTTTTCCGGATTTTTTTTTCCGGATTTTTTTTCCAGATTTTTTTTCCCGGATTTTTTTTCCGGATTTTTTTTCTGGATTTTTTTTTTCCGGATTTTTTTCCGGATTTTTTTTTCCGGGTTTTTTTTTTCCGGATTTTTTTTTCCGGATTTTTTTTTCCGGATTTTTCCGAAGTTTTTTTTCCGGATTTTTCCGGTTTTTTTTTCTGGATTTTTTTTTCCGGATTTTTTTTCTGGATTTTTTTTTTCGGATTTTTTTTTCCGGATTTTTTTTTTTCCGGATTTTTTTTCCGGATTTTTTTTTCCGGATTTTTCCAATTTTTTTTTTCTGGGCTTTCTTTTCCAGATTTTTCCGGATTTTTTTTATGGATATTTTTTTCAAGATTTTTCCGGATTTTTTTTCCGGATTTTTTTTTCCGGATTTTTTTTTCCAGATTTTTCCCGATTTTTTTTATGGATATTTTTTTCAAGATTTTTACCGATTTTTTCTTACGGATTTTTTTTTCCAGATTTTTCCGGATTTTTTTTTCTTTCCCGGATTTTTTTTCTGGATTTTTTTTTCCGGATTTTTTTTCCGGATTTTTTTTTCCGGATTTTTTTTCCGGATTTTTCCGAAGTTTTTTTTCCGGATTTTTTTCTGGATTTTTCCGGATTTTTTTTTCGGATTTTTCCGGATTTTTTTTCCGGATTTTTTTTTCCGGATTTTTTTTCTGGATATTTTTTCCCGGATTTTTTTTCCGGATTTTTTTTTCCGGATTTTTTTTCCGGATTTTTCCGGATTTTTTTTCCGGATTTTTTTTCCAGATTTTTTTTTCCCGGATTTTTTTTCTGGATTTTTTTTCCGGATTTTTTTTCCGGATTTTTTTTTTCGGATTTTTTTTTCCGGATTTTTTTTTTCCGGATTTTTTTTCCGGATTTTTTTTTCCGGATTTTTCCGGATTTTTTTTTCCGGATTTTTTTTTCCAGATTTTTCACGATTTTTTTTCCCGATTTTCTTTTCCGGATTTTTCCAATTTTTTTTTTCTGGGCTTTCTTTTCCAGATTTTTCCGGATTTTTTTTCCGGATTTTTTTTTCCGGATTTTTTTTTCCAGATTTTTCCCGATTTTTTTTATGGATATTTTTTTCAAGATTTTTACCGATTTTTTCTTACGGATTTTTTTTTCCAGATTTTTCCGGATTTTTTTTTCTTTCCCGGATTTTTTTTCTGGATTTTTTTTTCCGGATTTTTTTTCCGGATTTTTTTTTCCGGATTTTTTTTCCGGATTTTTCCGAAGTTTTTTTTCCGGATTTTTTTCTGGATTTTTCCGGATTTTTTTTCCGGATTTTTTTTTCCGGATTTTTTTTCTGGATATTTTTTCCCGGATTTTTTTTCCGGATTTTTTTTTCCGGATTTTTTTTCCGGATTTTTCCAGGTTTTTTTTCCGGATTTTTTTTCCAGATTTTTTTTTCCCGGCTTTTTTTTCTGGATTTTTTTTCCGGATTTTTTTTCCGGATTTTTTTTCTGGATTTTTTTTTTCCGGATTTTTTTTCCGGATTTTTACGAAGTTTTTTTTTCGGATTTCTTTCCAGATTTTTCCGGAGTTTTTTTTCCGGATTTTTTTTCCCGGATTTTTTTTCTGGATTTTTTTTTCCGGATTTTTTTTTTCCGGATTTTTTTTCCGGATTTTTTTTTCCAGATTTTTCCGAAGTTTTTTTTCCGGATTTTTTTCTGGATTTTTCCGGATTTTTTTTTCGGATTTTTCCGGATTTTTTTTCCGGATTTTTTTTTCCGGATTTTTTTTCTGGATATTTTTTCCCGGATTTTTTTTCTGGAATTTTTTTTCCGGATTTTTTTTTCCGGATTTTTTTTCCGGATTTTTCCGAAGTTTTTTTTCCGGATTTTTCCGGATTTTTTTTCCGGAGTTATTTTTCGGATTTTTTTTCCGTATTTTTCCGGCTTTTTTTTTTGGATTTTTTTTTCTGCATTTTTTTCCGGATTTCTTTCCGGATTTTTCCGGAGTTTTTTTTCCGGATTTTTTTCCCGGATTTTTTTTCTGGATTTTTTTTCCGGATTTTTCCGGATTTTTTTTTCCGGATTTTTTTTCCGGATTTTTCCGGGTTTTTTTTCCGGATTTTTTTTCCGGATTTTTTTTTCCGGATTTCTTTCCGGAGTTTTCCGGAGTTTTTTTTCCGGATTTTTTTTCCCGTATTTTTTTTCTGGATTTTTTTTCCGGATTTTTTTTTCCGGATTTTTTTTTCGGGTTTTTTTTCCGGATTTTTCCGGATTTTTTTCCGGAGTTCTTTTTCGGATTTTTTCTCCGGATTTTTCCGGATTTTTTTTTCTGATTTTTTTTTCTGCATTTTTTTTCCGGATTTTTTTTCCGGATTTATTTTCCGGATTTTTACGAAGTTTTTTTTTCTGATTTTTTTTCCGGATTTTTTTTTCCGGATTTTTTTTCCAGATTTTTTTTCCCGGATTTTTTTTCTGGATTTTTTTTTTCTTCATTTTTTTTTCCGGATTTTTTTTTCCGGATTTTTTTTCCGGAGTTTTCCGAAGTTTTTTTTTCGGATTTTTTTTCAGGATTTTTTTTTCCGTGTTTTTTTTTCCGGATTTTTTTTTTCGGATTTCTTTCCGGATTTTCCCGGAGTTTTTTTTCCGGATTTTTTTTCCCGGATTTTTTTTCTGGATTTTTTTTTCCGGATTTTTTTTCCCGGATTTTTTTTCTGGATTTTTTTTTCGGATTTTTTTTTCTGCATTTTTTTCCGATTTTTCTGCATTTTTTTTCCGGATTTTTTTTTCCGGAATTTTCCGGATTTTTTTTCCGGATTTTTCCGGGTTTTTTTTCTGGATTTTTTTTTCCGGATTTTTTTTCCCGGATTTTTTTTCCGGATTTTTTTTCCGGATTTCTTTCCGGATTTTTCCGGAGTTTTTTTTCCGGATTTTTTTTCCCGGATTTTTTTTCCGGATTTTTTTTCCGGATTTCTTTCCGGATTTTTCCGGAGTTTTTTTTCCGGATATTTTTTCCCGGTTTTTTTTTTTTTGTTTTTTTTTTGGATTTTTTTTTCCGGATTTTTTTTCCGGATTTTTTTTTCAGGATTTTTCCGGATTTTTTTTCCGGATTTTTCCAGGTTTTTTTTTCCGGATTTTTTTTCCCGGATTTTTCCGTTTTTTTTTTTCGGGAGTTTTTTTCCGGAATTTTTTTTTTCTGATTTTTCCGGATTTCTTTTTTCCGGATTTTTTTTTCCGGATTTTTTTTCCAGATTTTTCCGGATTTTTTTTTCCGGATTTTTTTTCCGGATTTTTCCGGAGTTTTTTTCGGTTTTTTTTTTCCGGTTTTTTTTTTCCGGATTTTTTTTCCGGATTTTTTTTTCCGGATTTTTTTTTCCGGATTTTTCCGAAGTTTTTTTTCCGGATTTTTCCGGGTTTTTTTTCTGGATTTTTTTTTCCGGATTTTTTTTCTGGATTTTTTTTTTCGGATTTTTTTTTCCGGATTTTTTTTTTCCGGATTTTTTTTCCGGATTTTTTTTTCCGGATTTTTCCGGATTTTTTTTTCCGGATTTTTTTTTCCAGATTTTTCACGATTTTTTTTCCCGATTTTCTTTTCCGGATTTTTCCAATTTTTTTTTTCTGGGCTTTCTTTTCCAGATTTTTCCGGATTTTTTTTCCGGATTTTTTTTTCCGGATTTTTTTTTCCAGATTTTTCCCGATTTTTTTTATGGATATTTTTTTCAAGATTTTTACCGATTTTTTCTTACGGATTTTTTTTTCCAGATTTTTCCGGATTTTTTTTTCTTTCCCGGATTTTTTTTCCGGATTTTTTTTTCCGGATTTTTTTTCCGGATTTTTCCAGGTTTTTTTTCCGGATTTTTTTTCCAGATTTTTTTTTCCCGGATTTTTTTTCTGGATTTTTTTTCCGGATTTTTTTTCCGGATTTTTTTTCTGGATTTTTTTTTTCCGGATTTTTTTTCCGGATTTTTACGAAGTTTTTTTTTCGGATTTCTTTCCAGATTTTTCCGGAGTTTTTTTTCCGGATTTTTTTTCCCGGATTTTTTTTCTGGATTTTTTTTTCCGGATTTTTTTTTTCCGGATTTTTTTTCCGGATTTTTTTTTCCAGATTTTTCCGAAGTTTTTTTTCCGGATTTTTTTCTGGATTTTTCCGGATTTTTTTTTTGGATTTTTCCGGATTTTTTTTCCGGATTTTTTTTTCCGGATTTTTTTTCTGGATATTTTTTCCCGGATTTTTTTTCTGGAATTTTTTTTCCGGATTTTTTTTTCCGAATTTTTTTTCCGGATTTTTCCGAAGTTTTTTTTCCGGATTTTTCCGGATTTTTTTTCCGGAGTTATTTTTCGGATTTTTTTTCCGGATTTTTCCGGCTTTTTTTTTTGGATTTTTTTTTCTGCATTTTTTTCCGGATTTCTTTCCGGATTTTTCCGGAGTTTTTTTTCCGGATTTTTTTCCCGGATTTTTTTTCTGGATTTTTTTTCCGGATTTTTCCGGATTTTTTTTTCCGGATTTTTTTTCCGGATTTTTCCGGGTTTTTTTTCCGGATTTTTTTTCCGGATTTTATTTTCCGGATTTCTTTCCGGAGTTTTCCGGAGTTTTTTTTCCGGATTTTTTTTCCCGTATTTTTTTTCTGGATTTTTTTTCCGGATTTTTTTTTCCGGATTTTTTTTTCGGGTTTTTTTTCCGGATTTTTCCGGATTTTTTTCCGGAGTTCTTTTTCGGATTTTTTCTCCGGATTTTTCCGGATTTTTTTTTCTGATTTTTTTTTCTGCATTTTTTTTCCGGATTTTTTTTTCCGGATTTTTTTTCCAGATTTTTTTTCCCGGATTTTTTTTCCGGATTTTTTTTCTGGATTTTTTTTTTCCGGATTTTTTTCCGGATTTTTTTTTCCGGGTTTTTTTTTTCCGGATTTTTTTTTCCGGATTTTTTTTTCCGGATTTTTCCGAAGTTTTTTTTCCGGATTTTTCCGGTTTTTTTTTCTGGATTTTTTTTTCCGGATTTTTTTTCTGGATTTTTTTTTTCGGATTTTTTTTTCCGGATTTTTTTTTTTCCGGATTTTTTTTCCGGATTTTTTTTTCCGGATTTTTCCAATTTTTTTTTTCTGGGCTTTCTTTTCCAGATTTTTCCGGATTTTTTTTATGGATATTTTTTTCAAGATTTTTCCGGATTTTTTTTCCGGATTTTTTTTTCCGGATTTTTTTTTCCAGATTTTTCCCGATTTTTTTTATGGATATTTTTTTCAAGATTTTTACCGATTTTTTCTTACGGATTTTTTTTTCCAGATTTTTCCGGATTTTTTTTTCTTTCCCGGATTTTTTTTCTGGATTTTTTTTTCCGGATTTTTTTTCCGGATTTTTTTTTCCGGATTTTTTTTCCGGATTTTTCCGAAGTTTTTTTTCCGGATTTTTTTCTGGATTTTTCCGGATTTTTTTTTCGGATTTTTCCGGATTTTTTTTCCGGATTTTTTTTTCCGGATTTTTTTTCTGGATATTTTTTCCCGGATTTTTTTTCCGGATTTTTTTTTCCGGATTTTTTTTCCGGATTTTTCCGGATTTTTTTTCCGGATTTTTTTTCCAGATTTTTTTTTCCCGGATTTTTTTTCTGGATTTTTTTTCCGGATTTTTTTTCCGGATTTTTTTTTTCGGATTTTTTTTTCCGGATTTTTTTTTTCCGGATTTTTTTTCCGGATTTTTTTTTCCGGATTTTTCCGGATTTTTTTTTCCGGATTTTTTTTTCCAGATTTTTCACGATTTTTTTTCCCGATTTTCTTTTCCGGATTTTTCCAATTTTTTTTTTCTGGGCTTTCTTTTCCAGATTTTTCCGGATTTTTTTTCCGGATTTTTTTTTCCGGATTTTTTTTTCCAGATTTTTCCCGATTTTTTTTATGGATATTTTTTTCAAGATTTTTACCGATTTTTTCTTACGGATTTTTTTTTCCAGATTTTTCCGGATTTTTTTTTCTTTCCCGGATTTTTTTTCTGGATTTTTTTTTCCGGATTTTTTTTCCGGATTTTTTTTTCCGGATTTTTTTTCCGGATTTTTCCGAAGTTTTTTTTCCGGATTTTTTTCTGGATTTTTCCGGATTTTTTTTCCGGATTTTTTTTTCCGGATTTTTTTTCTGGATATTTTTTCCCGGATTTTTTTTCCGGATTTTTTTTTCCGGATTTTTTTTCCGGATTTTTCCAGGTTTTTTTTCCGGATTTTTTTTCCAGATTTTTTTTTCCCGGCTTTTTTTTCTGGATTTTTTTTCCGGATTTTTTTTCCGGATTTTTTTTCTGGATTTTTTTTTTCCGGATTTTTTTTCCGGATTTTTACGAAGTTTTTTTTTCGGATTTCTTTCCAGATTTTTCCGGAGTTTTTTTTCCGGATTTTTTTTCCCGGATTTTTTTTCTGGATTTTTTTTTCCGGATTTTTTTTTTCCGGATTTTTTTTCCGGATTTTTTTTTCCAGATTTTTCCGAAGTTTTTTTTCCGGATTTTTTTCTGGATTTTTCCGGATTTTTTTTTCGGATTTTTCCGGATTTTTTTTCCGGATTTTTTTTTCCGGATTTTTTTTCTGGATATTTTTTCCCGGATTTTTTTTCTGGAATTTTTTTTCCGGATTTTTTTTTCCGGATTTTTTTTCCGGATTTTTCCGAAGTTTTTTTTCCGGATTTTTCCGGATTTTTTTTCCGGAGTTATTTTTCGGATTTTTTTTCCGTATTTTTCCGGCTTTTTTTTTTGGATTTTTTTTTCTGCATTTTTTTCCGGATTTCTTTCCGGATTTTTCCGGAGTTTTTTTTCCGGATTTTTTTCCCGGATTTTTTTTCTGGATTTTTTTTCCGGATTTTTCCGGATTTTTTTTTCCGGATTTTTTTTCCGGATTTTTCCGGGTTTTTTTTCCGGATTTTTTTTCCGGATTTTTTTTTCCGGATTTCTTTCCGGAGTTTTCCGGAGTTTTTTTTCCGGATTTTTTTTCCCGTATTTTTTTTCTGGATTTTTTTTCCGGATTTTTTTTTCCGGATTTTTTTTTCGGGTTTTTTTTCCGGATTTTTCCGGATTTTTTTCCGGAGTTCTTTTTCGGATTTTTTCTCCGGATTTTTCCGGATTTTTTTTTCGGATTTTTTTTTCTGCATTTTTTTTCCGGATTTTTTTTTCCGGATTTTTTTTCCAGATTTTTTTTCCCGGATTTTTTTTCCGGATTTTTTTTCTGGATTTTTTTTTTCCGGATTTTTTTCCGGATTTTTTTTTCCGGGTTTTTTTTTTCCGGATTTTTTTTTCCGTATTTCTTTCCGGATTTTTCCGGATTTTTTTTCCGGATTTTATTTTCCAGATTTTTCCGGATTTTTTTTCTGGATATTTTTTCCCGGATTTTTTTTCCGGATTTTTTTTTCCGGATTTTTTTTCCGGATTTTTCCGGATTTTTTTTCCGGATTTTTTTTCCAGATTTTTTTTTCCCGGATTTTTTTTCTGGATTTTTTTTCCGGATTTTTTTTCCGGATTTTTTTTCTGGATTTTTTTTTTCCGGATTTTTTTTCCGGATTTTTACGAAGTTTTTTTTTCGGATTTCTTTCCAGATTTTTCCGGAGTTTTTTTTCCGGATTTTTTTTCCCGGATTTTTTTTCTGGATTTTTTTTTCCGGATTTTTTTTTTCCGGATTTTTTTTCCGGATTTTTTTTTCCAGATTTTTCCGAAGTTTTTTTTCCGGATTTTTTTCTGGATTTTTCCGGATTTTTTTTTCGGATTTTTCCGGATTTTTTTTCCGGATTTTTTTTTCCGGATTTTTTTTCTGGATATTTTTTCCCGGATTTTTTTTCTGGAATTTTTTTTCCGGATTTTTTTTTCCGGATTTTTTTTCCGGATTTTTCCGAAGTTTTTTTTCCGGATTTTTCCGGATTTTTTTTCCGGAGTTATTTTTCGGATTTTTTTTCCGGATTTTTCCGGCTTTTTTTTTTGGATTTTTTTTTCTGCATTTTTTTCCGGATTTCTTTCCGGATTTTTCCGGAGTTTTTTTTCCGGATTTTTTTCCCGGATTTTTTTTCCGGATTTTTTTTTCCGGATTTTTTTTCCGGATTTTTCCGGGTTTTTTTTCCGGATTTTTTTTCCGGATTTTTTTTTCCGGATTTCTTTCCGGAGTTTTCCGGAGTTTTTTTTCCGGATTTTTTTTCCCGTATTTTTTTTCTGGATTTTTTTTCCGGATTTTTTTTTCCGGATTTTTTTTTCGGGTTTTTTTTCCGGATTTTTCCGGATTTTTTTCCGGAGTTCTTTTTCGGATTTTTTCTCCGGATTTTTCCGGATTTTTTTTTCGGATTTTTTTTTCTGCATTTTTTTTCCGGATTTTTTTTTCCGGATTTTTTTTCCAGATTTTTTTTCCCGGATTTTTTTTCCGGATTTTTTTTCTGGATTTTTTTTTTCCGGATTTTTTTCCGGATTTTTTTTTCCGGGTTTTTTTTTTCTGGATTTTTTTTTCCGTATTTCTTTCCGGATTTTTCCGGATTTTTTTTCCGGATTTTTCCGGGTTTTTTTTCTGGATTTTTTTTTCCGGATTTTTTTTCTGGATTTTTTTTTTCGGATTTTTTTTTCCGGATTTTTTTTTTCCGGATTTTTTTTCCGGATTTTTTTTTCCGGATTTTTCCGGATTTTTTTTTCCGGATTTTTTTTTCCAGATTTTTCACGATTTTTTTTCCCGATTTTCTTTTCCGGATTTTTCCAATTTTTTTTTTCTGGGCTTTCTTTTCCAGATTTTTCCGGATTTTTTTTATGGATATTTTTTTCAAGATTTTTCCGGATTTTTTTTCCGGATTTTTTTTTCCGGATTTTTTTTTCCAGATTTTTCCCGATTTTTTTTTCTTTCCCGGATTTTTTTTCTGGATTTTTTTTTCCGGATTTTTTTTCCGGATTTTTTTTTCCGGATTTTTTTTCCGGATTTTTCCGAAGTTTTTTTTCCGGATTTTTTTCTGGATTTTTCCGGATTTTTTTTTCGGATTTTTCCGGATTTTTTTTCCGGATTTTTTTTTCCGGATTTTTTTTATGGATATTTTTTCCCGGATTTTTTTTCCGGATTTTTTTTTCCGGATTTTTTTTCCGGATTTTTCCGGATTTTTTTTCCGGATATTTTTTCCAGATTTTTTTTTCCCGGATTTTTTTTCTGGATTTTTTTTCCGGATTTTTTTTCCGGATTTTTTTTCTGGATTTTTTTTTTCCGGATTTTTTTTCCGGATTTTTACGAAGTTTTTTTTTCGGATTTCTTTCCAGATTTTTCCGGAGTTTTTTTTCCGGATTTTTTTTCCCGGATTTTTTTTCTGGATTTTTTTTTCCGGATTTTTTTTTTCCGGATTTTTTTTCCGGATTTTTTTTTCCAGATTTTTCCGAAGTTTTTTTTCCGGATTTTTTTCTGGATTTTTCCGGATTTTTTTTCCGGATTTTTCCGAAGTTTTTTTTCCGGATTTTTTTCTGGATTTTTCCGGATTTTTTTTTCGGATTTTTCCGGATTTTTTTTCCGGATTTTTTTTTCCGGATTTTTTTTCTGGATATTTTTTCCCGGATTTTTTTTCCGGATTTTTTTTTCCGGATTTTTTTTCCGGATTTTTCCGGATTTTTTTTCCGGATTTTTTTTCCAGATTTTTTTTACCCGGATTTTTTTTCTGGATTTTTTTTCCGGATTTTTTTTCCGGATTTTTTTTCTGGATTTTTTTTTTCCGGATTTTTTTTCCGGATTTTTACGAAGTTTTTTTTTCGGATTTCTTTCCAGATTTTTCCGGAGTTTTTTTTCCGGATTTTTTTTCCCGGATTTTTTTTCTGGATTTTTTTTTCCGGATTTTTTTTTTCCGGATTTTTTTTCCGGATTTTTTTTTCCAGATTTTTCCGAAGTTTTTTTTCCGGATTTTTTTCTGGATTTTTCCGGATTTTTTTTTCGGATTTTTCCGGATTTTTTTTCCGGATTTTTTTTTCCGGATTTTTTTTCTGGATATTTTTTCCCGGATTTTTTTTCTGGAATTTTTTTTCCGGATTTTTTTTTCCGGATTTTTTTTCCGGATTTTTCCGAAGTTTTTTTTCCGGATTTTTCCGGATTTTTTTTCCGGAGTTATTTTTCGGATTTTTTTTCCGGATTTTTCCGGATTTTTTTTTTGGATTTTTTTTTCTGCATTTTTTTCCGGATTTCTTTCCGGATTTTTCCGGAGTTTTTTTTCCGGATTTTTTTCCCGGATTTTTTTTCTGGATTTTTTTTCCGGATTTTTCCGGATTTTTTTTTCCGGATTTTTTTTCCGGATTTTTCCGGGTTTTTTTTCCGGATTTTTTTTCCGGATTTTTTTTTCCGGATTTCTTTCCGGAGTTTTCCGGAGTTTTTTTTCCGGATTTTTTTCCCGTATTTTTTTTCTGGATTTTTTTTCCGGATTTTTTTTTCCGGATTTTTTTTTCGGGTTTTTTTTCCGGATTTTTCCGGATTTTTTTCCGGAGTTCTTTTTCGGATTTTTTCTCCGGATTTTTCCGGATTTTTTTTTCGGATTTTTTGTTCTGCATTTTTTTTCCGGATTTTTTTTTCCGGATTTTTTTTCCAGATTTTTTTTCCCGGATTTTTTTTCCGGATTTTTTTTCTGGATTTTTTTTTTCCGGATTTTTTTCCGGATTTTTTTTTCCGGGTTTTTTTTTTCCGGATTTTTTTTTCCGTATTTCTTTCCGGATTTTTCCGGATTTTTTTTCCGGATTTTATTTTCCAGATTTTTCCGGATTTTTTTTTCCGGATTTTTTTTCTGGATATTTTTTCCCGGATTTTTTTTCTGGATTTTTTTTTCCGGATTTTTTTTTCCGGATTTTTTTTTTCCGGATTTTTTTTCCGGATTTCTTTCCGGATTTTTCCGGAGTTTTTTTTCCGGATTTTTTTCCCGGATTTTTTTTTCTGGATTTTTTTTCCCGGATTTTTTTTCCGGATTTTTTTTCCGGATTTTTCCGGATTTTTTTTCCGGATTTTTTTTCCGGATTTTTTTTTCCGGATTTCTTTCCGGAGTTTTCCGGAGTTTTTTTTCCGGATTTTTTTTTCCGTATTTTTTTTCTGGATTTTTTTTCCGGATTTTTTTTCCCGGATTTTTTTTTCGGGTTTTTTTTTCCGGATTTTTCCGGATTTTTTTCCGGAGTTCTTTTTCGGATTTTTTCTCCGGATTTTTCCGGATTTTTTTTTCGGATTTTTTTTTCTGCATTTTTTTTCCGGATTTTTTTTTCCGGATTTTTTTTCCAGATTTTTTTTTCCCGGATTTTTTTTCCGGATTTTTTTTCTGGATTTTTTTTTTCCGGATTTTTTTTCCGGATTTTTTTTTCCGGATTTTTTTTTTCCGGATTTTTTTTTCCGGATTTCTTTCCGGATTTTTCCGGATTTTTTTTCCGGATTTTATTTTCCAGATTTTTCCGGATTTTTTTTTCCGGATTTTTTTTCTGGATATTTTTTCCCGGATTTTTTTTCTGGATTTTTTTTCCGGATTTTTTTTTCCGGATTTTTTTTTCTGCATTTTTTTCCGGATTTCTTTCCGGATTTTTCCGGAGTTTTTTTTCCGGATTTTTTTCCCGGATTTTTTTTCTGGATTTTTTTTCCGGATTTTTCCGGATTTTTTTTTCCGGATTTTTTTTCCGGATTTTTCCGGATTTTTTTTCCGGATTTTTCCGGGTTTTTCTTCCGGATTTTTCCGGATTTTTTTTTCCGGATTTTTTTTCCCGGATTTTTTTTCTGGATTTTTTTTTCGGATTTTTTTTTCTGCATTTTTTTCCGATTTTTCTGCATTTTTTTCCGATTTTTTTTCCCGGACTTTTTTTCTGGATTTTTTTTCCGGATTTTTTTTTCCGGATTTTTTTTCCGGATTTTTTTTCCGGATTTTTTTTCGGGTTTTTTTTCCCGATTTTTCCGGTTTTTTTTCCGGAGTTCTTTTTCAGATTTTTTCTCTGGATTTTTCCGGATTTTTTTTTCTGATTTTTTTTTCTGCATTTTTTTTCCGGATTTTTTTTCCGGATTTATTTTCCGGATTTTTACGAAGTTTTTTTTTCTGATTTTTTTTCCGGATTTTTTTTTCCGGATTTTTTTTCCAGATTTTTTTTCCCGGATTTTTTTTCTGGATTTTTTTTTTCTTCATTTTTTTTTCCGGATTTTTTTTTCCGGATTTTTTTTCCGGAGTTTTCCGAAGTTTTTTTTTCGGATTTTTTTTCAGGATTTTTTTTTCCGTGTTTTTTTTTCCGGATTTTTTTTTTCGGATTTCTTTCCGGATTTTCCCGGAGTTTTTTTTCCGGATTTTTTTTCCCGGATTTTTTTTCTGGATTTTTTTTCCGGATGTTTTTTTCTGGATTTTTTTTCCGGATTTTTTTTCCGGAGTTCTTTTTCGGATTTTTTTTCCTGATTTTTCCGGATTTTTTTTCCGGATTTTTTTTCCAGATTTTTTTTTCCCGGATTTTTTTTCTGGATTTTTTTTCCGGATTTTTTTTCCGGATTTTTTTTCTGGATTTTTTTTTTCCGGATTTTTTTTCCGGATTTTTTTCAGGATTTTTCCGGAGTTTTTTTTCCGGATTTTTTTTTCCGGATTTTTTTTCCGGATTTTTACGAAGTTTTTTTTTCGGATTTCTTTCCAGATTTTTCCGGAGTTTTTTTTCCGGATTTTTTTTCCCGGATTTTTTTTCTGGATTTTTTTTTCCGGATTTTTTTTTTCCGGATTTTTTTTCCGGATTTTTTTTTCCAGATTTTTCCGAAGTTTTTTTTCCGGATTTTTTTCATGAATTTTTCCGGATTTTTTTTTCGGATTTTTCCGGATTTTTTTTCCGGATTTTTTTTCCCGGATTTTTTTTCTGGATATTTTTTCCCGGATTTTTTTTCTGGAATTTTTTTTCCGGATTTTTTTTTCCGGATTTTTTTTCCGGATTTTTCCGAAGTTTTTTTTCCGGATTTTTCCGGATTTTTTTTCCGGAGTTCTTTTTCGGATTTTTTTTCCGGATTTTTCCGGATTTTTTTTTCTGATTTTTTTTTCTGCATTTTTTTTCCGGATTTTTTTTCCGGATTTATTTTCCGGATTTTTACGAAGTTTTTTTTTCTGATTTTTTTTCCGGATTTTTTTTTCCGGATTTTTTCGGTTTTTTTTCCGGAGTTCTTTTTCAGATTTTTTCTCTGGATTTTTCCGGATTTTTTTTTCTGATTTTTTTTTCTGCATTTTTTTTCCGGATTTTTTTTCCGGATTTATTTTCCGGATTTTTACGAAGTTTTTTTTTCTGATTTTTTTTCCGGATTTTTTTTTCCGGATTTTTTTTCCAGATTTTTTTTCCCGGATTTTTTTTCTGGATTTTTTTTTTCTTCATTTTTTTTTCCGGATTTTTTTTTCCGGATTTTTTTTCCGGAGTTTTCCGAAGTTTTTTTTTCGGATTTTTTTTCAGGATTTTTTTTTCCGTGTTTTTTTTTCCGGATTTTTTTTTTCGGATTTCTTTCCGGATTTTCCCGGAGTTTTTTTTCCGGATTTTTTTTCCCGGATTTTTTTTCTGGATTTTTTTTCCGGATGTTTTTTTCTGGATTTTTTTTCCGGATTTTTTTTCCGGAGTTCTTTTTCGGATTTTTTTTCCTGATTTTTCCGGATTTTTTTTCCGGATTTTTTTTCCAGATTTTTTTTTCCCGGATTTTTTTTCTGGATTTTTTTTCCGGATTTTTTTTCCGGATTTTTTTTCTGGATTTTTTTTTTCCGGATTTTTTTTCTGGATTTTTTTTTTCCGGATTTTCCGGATTTTTTTCCGGAGTTATTTTTCGGATTTTTTTTCCGTATTTTTCCGGCTTTTTTTTTTGGATTTTTTTTTCTGCATTTTTTTATTTTCCGGATTTCTTTCCGGATTTTTCCGGAGTTTTTTTTCCGGATTTTTTTCCCGGATTTTTTTTCTGGATTTTTTTTCCGGATTTTTCCGGATTTTTTTTTCCGGATTTTTTTTCCGGATTTTTCCGGGTTTTTTTTCCGGATTTTTTTTCCGGATTTTTTTTTCCGGATTTCTTTCCGGAGTTTTCCGGAGTTTTTTTTCCGGATTTTTTTTCCCGTATTTTTTTTCTGGATTTTTTTTCCGGATTTTTTTTTCCGGATTTTTTTTTCGGGTTTTTTTTCCGGATTTTTCCGGATTTTTTTCCGGAGTTCTTTTTCGGATTTTTTCTCCGGATTTTTCCGGATTTTTTTTTCTGATTTTTTTTTCTGCATTTTTTTTCCGGATTTTTTTTCCGGATTTATTTTCCGGATTTTTACGAAGTTTTTTTTTCTGATTTTTTTTCCGGATTTTTTTTTCCGGATTTTTTTTCCAGATTTTTTTTCCCGGATTTTTTTTCTGGATTTTTTTTTTCTTCATTTTTTTTTCCGGATTTTTTTTTCCGGATTTTTTTTCCGGAGTTTTCCGAAGTTTTTTTTTCGGATTTTTTTTCAGGATTTTTTTTTCCGTGTTTTTTTTTCCGGATTTTTTTTTTCGGATTTCTTTCCGGATTTTCCCGGAGTTTTTTTTCCGGATTTTTTTTCCCGGATTTTTTTTCTGGATTTTTTTTCCGGATGTTTTTTTCTGGATTTTTTTTCCGGATTTTTTTTCCGGAGTTCTTTTTCGGATTTTTTTTCCTGATTTTTCCGGATTTTTTTTCCGGATTTTTTTTCCAGATTTTTTTTTCCCGGATTTTTTTTCTGGATTTTTTTTCCGGATTTTTTTTCCGGATTTTTTTTCTGGATTTTTTTTTTCCGGATTTTTTTTCCGGATTTTTTTCAGGATTTTTCCGGAGTTTTTTTTCCGGATTTTTTTTTCCGGATTTTTTTTCCGGATTTTTACGAAGTTTTTTTTTCGGATTTCTTTCCAGATTTTTCCGGAGTTTTTTTTCCGGATTTTTTTTCCCGGATTTTTTTTCTGGATTTTTTTTTCCGGATTTTTTTTTTCCGGATTTTTTTTCCGGATTTTTTTTTCCAGATTTTTCCGAAGTTTTTTTTCCGGATTTTTTTCATGAATTTTTCCGGATTTTTTTTTCGGATTTTTCCGGATTTTTTTTCCGGATTTTTTTTCCCGGATTTTTTTTCTGGATATTTTTTCCCGGATTTTTTTTCTGGAATTTTTTTTCCGGATTTTTTTTTCCGGATTTTTTTTCCGGATTTTTCCGAAGTTTTTTTTCCGGATTTTTCCGGATTTTTTTTCCGGAGTTCTTTTTCGGATTTTTTTTCCGGATTTTTCCGGATTTTTTTTCGGATTTTTTTTTCTGCATTTTTTTCCGGATTTCTTTCCGGATTTTTCCGGATTTTTTTTCTGGATTTTTTTTCCGGATTTTTTTTTTCCGGATTTTTTTTCCGGATTTTTTTTTCCAGATTTTTCCGAAGTTTTTTTTCCGGATTTTTTTCTGGATTTTTCCGGATTTTTTTTTCGGATTTTTCCGGATTTTTTTTCCGGATTTTTTTTTCCGGATTTTTTTTCTGGATATTTTTTCCCGGATTTTTTTTCTGGAATTTTTTTTCCGGATTTTTTTTTCCGGATTTTTTTTCCGGATTTTTCCGAAGTTTTTTTTCCGGATTTTTCCGGATTTTTTTTCCGGAGTTATTTTTCGGATTTTTTTTCCGTATTTTTCCGGCTTTTTTTTTTGGATTTTTTTTTCTGCATTTTTTTCCGGATTTCTTTCCGGATTTTTCCGGAGTTTTTTTTCCGGATTTTTTTCCCGGATTTTTTTTCTGGATTTTTTTTCCGGATTTTTCCGGATTTTTTTTTCCGGATTTTTTTTCCGGATTTTTCCGGGTTTTTTTTCCGGATTTTTTTTCCGGATTTTATTTTCCGGATTTCTTTCCGGAGTTTTCCGGAGTTTTTTTTCCGGATTTTTTTTCCCGTATTTTTTTTCTGGATTTTTTTTCCGGATTTTTTTTTCCGGATTTTTTTTTCGGGTTTTTTTTCCGGATTTTTCCGGATTTTTTTCCGGAGTTCTTTTTCGGATTTTTTCTCCGGATTTTTCCGGATTTTTTTTTCGGATTTTTTTTTCTGCATTTTTTTTCCGGATTTTTTTTTCCGGATTTTTTTTCCAGATTTTTTTTCCCGGATTTTTTTTCCGGATTTTTTTTCTGGATTTTTTTTTTCCGGATTTTTTTCCGGATTTTTTTTTCCGGGTTTTTTTTTTCCGGATTTTTTTTCCGGATTTTTTTTTCCGGATTTTTTTTTCCGGATTTTTCCGAAGTTTTTTTTCCGGATTTTTCCGGGTTTTTTTTCTGGATTTTTTTTTCCGGATTTTTTTTCTGGATTTTTTTTTTCGGATTTTTTTTTCCGGATTTTTTTTTTCCGGATTTTTTTTCCGGATTTTTTTTTCCGGATTTTTCCAATTTTTTTTTTCTGGGCTTTCTTTTCCAGATTTTTCCGGATTTTTTTTATGGATATTTTTTTCAAGATTTTTCCGGATTTTTTTTCCGGATTTTTTTTTCCGGATTTTTTTTTCCAGATTTTTCCCGATTTTTTTTATGGATATTTTTTTCAAGATTTTTACCGATTTTTTCTTACGGATTTTTTTTTCCAGATTTTTCCGGATTTTTTTTTCTTTCCCGGATTTTTTTTCTGGATTTTTTTTTCCGGATTTTTTTTCCGGATTTTTTTTTCCGGATTTTTTTTCCGGATTTTTCCAAAGTTTTTTTTCCGGATTTTTTTCTGGATTTTTCCGGATTTTTTTTTCGGATTTTTCCGGATTTTTTTTCCGGATTTTTTTTTCCGGATTTTTTTTCTGGATATTTTTTCCCGGATTTTTTTTCCGGATTTTTTTTTCCGGATTTTTTTTCCGGATTTTTCCAGGTTTTTTTTCCGGATTTTTTTTCCAGATTTTTTTTTCCCGGATTTTTTTTCTGGATTTTTTTTCCGGATTTTTTTTCCGGATTTTTTTTCTGGATTTTTTTTTTCCGGATTTTTTTTCCGGATTTTTACGAAGTTTTTTTTTCGGATTTCTTTCCAGATTTTTCCGGAGTTTTTTTTCCGGATTTTTTTTCCCGGATTTTTTTTCTGGATTTTTTTTTCCGGATTTTTTTTTTCCGGATTTTTTTTCCGGATTTTTTTTTCCAGATTTTTCCGAAGTTTTTTTTCCGGATTTTTTTCTGGATTTTTCCGGATTTTTTTTTCGGATTTTTCCGGATTTTTTTTCCGGATTTTTTTTTCCGGATTTTTTTTCTGGATATTTTTTCCCGGATTTTTTTTCTGGAATTTTTTTTCCGGATTTTTTTTTCCGGATTTTTTTTCCGGATTTTTCCGAAGTTTTTTTTCCGGATTTTTCCGGATTTTTTTTCCGGAGTTATTTTTCGGATTTTTTTTCCGTATTTTTCCGGCTTTTTTTTTTGGATTTTTTTTTCTGCATTTTTTTCCGGATTTCTTTCCGGATTTTTCCGGAGTTTTTTTTCCGGATTTTTTTCCCGGATTTTTTTTCTGGATTTTTTTTCCGGATTTTTCCGGATTTTTTTTTCCGGATTTTTTTTCCGGATTTTTCCGGGTTTTTTTTCCGGATTTTTTTTCCGGATTTTTTTTTCCGGATTTCTTTCCGGAGTTTTCCGGAGTTTTTTTTCCGGATTTTTTTTCCCGTATTTTTTTTCTGGATTTTTTTTCCGGATTTTTTTTTCCGGATTTTTTTTTCGGGTTTTTTTTCCGGATTTTTCCGGATTTTTTTCCGGAGTTCTTTTTCGGATTTTTTCTCCGGATTTTTCCGGATTTTTTTTTCGGATTTTTTTTTCTGCATTTTTTTTCCGGATTTTTTTTTCCGGATTTTTTTTCCAGATTTTTTTTCCCGGATTTTTTTTCCGGATTTTTTTTCTGGATTTTTTTTTTCCGGATTTTTTTCCGGATTTTTTTTTCCGGGTTTTTTTTTTCCGGATTTTTTTTTCCGTATTTCTTTCCGGATTTTTCCGGATTTTTTTTCCGGATTTTATTTTCCAGATTTTTCCGGATTTTTTTTCTGGATATTTTTTCCCGGATTTTTTTTCCGGATTTTTTTTTCCGGATTTTTTTTCCGGATTTTTCCGGATTTTTTTTCCGGATTTTTTTTCCAGATTTTTTTTTCCCGGATTTTTTTTCTGGATTTTTTTTCCGGATTTTTTTTCCGGATTTTTTTTCTGGATTTTTTTTTTCCGGATTTTTTTTCCGGATTTTTACGAAGTTTTTTTTTCGGATTTCTTTCCAGATTTTTCCGGAGTTTTTTTTCCGGATTTTTTTTCCCGGATTTTTTTTCTGGATTTTTTTTTCCGGATTTTTTTTTTCCGGATTTTTTTTCCGGATTTTTTTTTCCAGATTTTTCCGAAGTTTTTTTTCCGGATTTTTTTCTGGATTTTTCCGGATTTTTTTTTCGGATTTTTCCGGATTTTTTTTCCGGATTTTTTTTTCCGGATTTTTTTTCTGGATATTTTTTCCCGGATTTTTTTTCTGGAATTTTTTTTCCGGATTTTTTTTTCCGGATTTTTTTTCCGGATTTTTCCGAAGTTTTTTTTCCGGATTTTTCCGGATTTTTTTTCCGGAGTTATTTTTCGGATTTTTTTTCCGGATTTTTCCGGCTTTTTTTTTTGGATTTTTTTTTCTGCATTTTTTTCCGGATTTCTTTCCGGATTTTTCCGGAGTTTTTTTTCCGGATTTTTTTCCCGGATTTTTTTTCCGGATTTTTTTTTCCGGATTTTTTTTCCGGATTTTTCCGGGTTTTTTTTCCGGATTTTTTTTCCGGATTTTTTTTTCCGGATTTCTTTCCGGAGTTTTCCGGAGTTTTTTTTCCGGATTTTTTTTCCCGTATTTTTTTTCTGGATTTTTTTTCCGGATTTTTTTTTCCGGATTTTTTTTTCGGGTTTTTTTTCCGGATTTTTCCGGATTTTTTTCCGGAGTTCTTTTTCGGATTTTTTCTCCGGATTTTTCCGGATTTTTTTTTCGGATTTTTTTTTCTGCATTTTTTTTCCGGATTTTTTTTTCCGGATTTTTTTTCCAGATTTTTTTTCCCGGATTTTTTTTCCGGATTTTTTTTCTGGATTTTTTTTTTCCGGATTTTTTTCCGGATTTTTTTTTCCGGGTTTTTTTTTTCTGGATTTTTTTTTTCTGGATTTTTTTTTCCGTATTTCTTTCCGGATTTTTCCGGATTTTTTTTCCGGATTTTTCCGGGTTTTTTTTCTGGATTTTTTTTTCCGGATTTTTTTTCTGGATTTTTTTTTTCGGATTTTTTTTTTCCGGATTTTTTTTCCGGATTTTTTTTTCCGGATTTTTCCGGATTTTTTTTTCCGGATTTTTTTTTCCAGATTTTTCACGATTTTTTTTCCCGATTTTCTTTTCCGGATTTTTCCAATTTTTTTTTTCTGGGCTTTCTTTTCCAGATTTTTCCGGATTTTTTTTATGGATATTTTTTTCAAGATTTTTCCGGATTTTTTTTCCGGATTTTTTTTTCCGGATTTTTTTTTCCAGATTTTTCCCGATTTTTTTTTCTTTCCCGGATTTTTTTTCTGGATTTTTTTTTCCGGATTTTTTTTCCGGATTTTTTTTTCCGGATTTTTTTTCCGGATTTTTCCGAAGTTTTTTTTCCGGATTTTTTTCTGGATTTTTCCGGATTTTTTTTTCGGATTTTTCCGGATTTTTTTTCCGGATTTTTTTTTCCGGATTTTTTTTATGGATATTTTTTCCCGGATTTTTTTTCCGGATTTTTTTTTCCGGATTTTTTTTCCGGATTTTTCCGGATTTTTTTTCCGGATATTTTTTCCAGATTTTTTTTTCCCGGATTTTTTTTCTGGATTTTTTTTCCGGATTTTTTTTCCGGATTTTTTTTCTGGATTTTTTTTTTCCGGATTTTTTTTCCGGATTTTTACGAAGTTTTTTTTTCGGATTTCTTTCCAGATTTTTCCGGAGTTTTTTTTCCGGATTTTTTTTCCCGGATTTTTTTTCTGGATTTTTTTTTCCGGATTTTTTTTTTCCGGATTTTTTTTCCGGATTTTTTTTTCCAGATTTTTCCGAAGTTTTTTTTCCGGATTTTTTTCTGGATTTTTCCGGATTTTTTTTCCGGATTTTTCCGAAGTTTTTTTTCCGGATTTTTTTCTGGATTTTTCCGGATTTTTTTTTCGGATTTTTCCGGATTTTTTTTCCGGATTTTTTTTTCCGGATTTTTTTTCTGGATATTTTTTCCCGGATTTTTTTTCCGGATTTTTTTTTCCGGATTTTTTTTCCGGATTTTTCCGGATTTTTTTTCCGGATTTTTTTTCCAGATTTTTTTTTCCCGGATTTTTTTTCTGGATTTTTTTTCCGGATTTTTTTTCCGGATTTTTTTTCTGGATTTTTTTTTTCCGGATTTTTTTTCCGGATTTTTACGAAGTTTTTTTTTCGGATTTCTTTCCAGATTTTTCCGGAGTTTTTTTTCCGGATTTTTTTTCCCGGATTTTTTTTCTGGATTTTTTTTTCCGGATTTTTTTTTTCCGGATTTTTTTTCCGGATTTTTTTTTCCAGATTTTTCCGAAGTTTTTTTTCCGGATTTTTTTCTGGATTTTTCCGGATTTTTTTTTCGGATTTTTCCGGATTTTTTTTCCGGATTTTTTTTTCCGGATTTTTTTTCTGGATATTTTTTCCCGGATTTTTTTTCTGGAATTTTTTTTCCGGATTTTTTTTTCCGGATTTTTTTTCCGGATTTTTCCGAAGTTTTTTTTCCGGATTTTTCCGGATTTTTTTTCCGGAGTTATTTTTCGGATTTTTTTTCCGGATTTTTCCGGATTTTTTTTTTGGATTTTTTTTTCTGCATTTTTTTCCGGATTTCTTTCCGGATTTTTCCGGAGTTTTTTTTCCGGATTTTTTTCCCGGATTTTTTTTCTGGATTTTTTTTCCGGATTTTTCCGGATTTTTTTTTCCGGATTTTTTTTCCGGATTTTTCCGGGTTTTTTTTCCGGATTTTTTTTCCGGATTTTTTTTTCCGGATTTCTTTCCGGAGTTTTCCGGAGTTTTTTTTCCGGATTTTTTTCCCGTATTTTTTTTCTGGATTTTTTTTCCGGATTTTTTTTTCCGGATTTTTTTTTCGGGTTTTTTTTCCGGATTTTTCCGGATTTTTTTCCGGAGTTCTTTTTCGGATTTTTTCTCCGGATTTTTCCGGATTTTTTTTTCGGATTTTTTGTTCTGCATTTTTTTTCCGGATTTTTTTTTCCGGATTTTTTTTCCAGATTTTTTTTCCCGGATTTTTTTTCCGGATTTTTTTTCTGGATTTTTTTTTTCCGGATTTTTTTCCGGATTTTTTTTTCCGGGTTTTTTTTTTCCGGATTTTTTTTTCCGTATTTCTTTCCGGATTTTTCCGGATTTTTTTTCCGGATTTTATTTTCCAGATTTTTCCGGATTTTTTTTTCCGGATTTTTTTTCTGGATATTTTTTCCCGGATTTTTTTTCTGGATTTTTTTTTCCGGATTTTTTTTTCCGGATTTTTTTTTCCGGATTTTTTTCCGGATTTCTTTCCGGATTTTTCCGGAGTTTTTTTTCCGGATTTTTTTCCCGGATTTTTTTTCTGGATTTTTTTTCCGGATTTTTCCGGATTTTTTTTCCGGATTTTTCCGGGTTTTTTTTCCGGATTTTTTTTCCGGATTTTTTTTTCCGGATTTCTTTCCGGAGTTTTCCGGAGTTTTTTTTCCGGATTTTTTTTCCCGTATTTTTTTTCTGGATTTTTTTTCCGGATTTTTTTTTCCGGATTTTTTTTTCGGGTTTTTTTTCCGGATTTTTCCGGATTTTTTTCCGGAGTTCTTTTTCGGATTTTTTCTCCGGATTTTTCCGGATTTTTTTTTCGGATTTTTTTTTCTGCATTTTTTTTCCGGATTTTTTTTTCCGATTTTTTTTCCAGATTTTTTTTCCCGGATTTTTTTTCCGGATTTTTTTTCTGGATTTTTTTTTTCCGGATTTTTTTCCGGATTTTTTTTTCCGGGTTTTTTTTTTCCGGATTTTTTTTTCCGTATTTCTTTCCGGATTTTTCCGGATTTTTTTTCCGGATTTTATTTTCCAGATTTTTCCGGATTTTTTTTTCCGGATTTTTTTTCTGGATATTTTTTCCCGGATTTTTTTTCTGGATTTTTTTTTCCGGATTTTTTTTTCCGGATTTTTTTTTCTGCATTTTTTTCCGGATTTCTTTCCGGATTTTTCCGGAGTTTTTTTTCCGGATTTTTTTCCCGGATTTTTTTTCTGGATTTTTTTTCCGGATTTTTCCGGATTTTTTTTTCCGGATTTTTTTTCCGGATTTTTCCGGATTTTTTTTCCGGATTTTTCCGGGTTTTTCTTCCGGATTTTTCCGGATTTTTTTTTCCGGATTTTTTTTCCCGGATTTTTTTTCTGGATTTTTTTTTCGGATTTTTTTTTCTGCATTTTTTTCCGATTTTTCTGCATTTTTTTCTGATTTTTTTTCCCGGACTTTTTTTCTGGATTTTTTTTCCGGATTTTTTTTTTCCGGATTTTTTTTCCGGATTTTTTTTCCGGATTTTTTTTCGGGTTTTTTTTCCCGATTTTTCCGGTTTTTTTTCCGGAGTTCTTTTTCAGATTTTTTCTCTGGATTTTTCCGGATTTTTTTTTCTGATTTTTTTTTCTGCATTTTTTTTCCGGATTTTTTTTCCGGATTTATTTTCCGGATTTTTACGAAGTTTTTTTTTCTGATTTTTTTTCCGGATTTTTTTTTCCGGATTTTTTTTCCAGATTTTTTTTCCCGGATTTTTTTTCTGGATTTTTTTTTTCTTCATTTTTTTTTCCGGATTTTTTTTTCCGGATTTTTTTTCCGGAGTTTTCCGAAGTTTTTTTTTCGGATTTTTTTTCTGGATTTTTTTTCCGGATGTTTTTTTCTGGATTTTTTTTCCGGATTTTTTTTCCGGAGTTCTTTTTCGGATTTTTTTTCCTGATTTTTCCGGATTTTTTTTCCGGATTTTTTTTCCAGATTTTTTTTTCCCGGATTTTTTTTCTGGATTTTTTTTCCGGATTTTTTTTCCGGATTTTTTTTCTGGATTTTTTTTTTCCGGATTTTTTTTCCGGATTTTTTTCAGGATTTTTCCGGAGTTTTTTTTCCGGATTTTTTTTTCCGGATTTTTTTTCCGGATTTTTACGAAGTTTTTTTTTCGGATTTCTTTCCAGATTTTTCCGGAGTTTTTTTTCCGGATTTTTTTTCCCGGATTTTTTTTCTGGATTTTTTTTTCCGGATTTTTTTTTTCCGGATTTTTTTTCCGGATTTTTTTTTCCAGATTTTTCCGAAGTTTTTTTTCCGGATTTTTTTCATGAATTTTTCCGGATTTTTTTTTCGGATTTTTCCGGATTTTTTTTCCGGATTTTTTTTCCCGGATTTTTTTTCTGGATATTTTTTCCCGGATTTTTTTTCTGGAATTTTTTTTCCGGATTTTTTTTCCGGATTTTTCCGAAGTTTTTTTTCCGGATTTTTCCGGATTTTTTTTCCGGAGTTCTTTTTCGGATTTTTTTTCCGGATTTTTCCGGATTTTTTTTCGGATTTTTTTTTCTGCATTTTTTTCCGGATTTCTTTCCGGATTTTTCCGGATTTTTTTTCTGGATTTTTTTTCCGGATTTTTTTTTTCCGGATTTTTTTTCCGGATTTTTTTTTCCAGATTTTTCCGAAGTTTTTTTTCCGGATTTTTTTCTGGATTTTTCCGGATTTTTTTTTCGGATTTTTCCGGATTTTTTTTCCGGATTTTTTTTTCCGGATTTTTTTTCTGGATATTTTTTCCCGGATTTTTTTTCTGGAATTTTTTTTCCGGATTTTTTTTTCCGGATTTTTTTTCCGGATTTTTCCGAAGTTTTTTTTCCGGATTTTTCCGGATTTTTTTTCCGGAGTTATTTTTCGGATTTTTTTTCCGTATTTTTCCGGCTTTTTTTTTGGATTTTTTTTCTGCATTTTTTTCCGGATTTCTTTCCGGATTTTTCCGGAGTTTTTTTTCCGGATTTTTTTCCCGGATTTTTTTTCTGGATTTTTTTTCCGGATTTTTCCGGATTTTTTTTTCCGGATTTTTTTTCCGGATTTTTCCGGGTTTTTTTTCCGGATTTTTTTTCCGGATTTTTTTTCCGGATTTTATTTTCCGGATTTCTTTCCGGAGTTTTCCGGAGTTTTTTTTCCGGATTTTTTTTCCCGTATTTTTTTTCTGGATTTTTTTTCCGGATTTTTTTTTCCGGATTTTTTTTTCGGGTTTTTTTTCCGGATTTTTCCGGATTTTTTTCCGGAGTTCTTTTTCTGATTTTTTCTCCGGATTTTTCCGGATTTTTTTTTCGGATTTTTTTTTCTGCATTTTTTTTCCGGATTTTTTTTTCCGGATTTTTTTTCCAGATTTTTTTTCCCGGATTTTTTTTCCGGATTTTTTTTCTGGATTTTTTTTTTCCGGATTTTTTTCCGGATTTTTTTTTCCGGGTTTTTTTTTTCCGGATTTTTTTTCCGGATTTTTTTTTCCGGATTTTTTTTTCCGGATTTTTCCGAAGTTTTTTTTCCGGATTTTTCCGGGTTTTTTTTCTGGATTTTTTTTTCCGGATTTTTTTTCTGGATTTTTTTTTTCGGATTTTTTTTTCCGGATTTTTTTTTTCCGGATTTTTTTTCCGGATTTTTTTTTCCGGATTTTTCCAATTTTTTTTTTCTGGGCTTTCTTTTCCAGATTTTTCCGGATTTTTTTTATGGATATTTTTTTCAAGATTTTTCCGGATTTTTTTTCCGGATTTTTTTTTCCGGATTTTTTTTTCCAGATTTTTCCCGATTTTTTTTATGGATATTTTTTTCAAGATTTTTACCGATTTTTTCTTACGGATTTTTTTTTCCAGATTTTTCCGGATTTTTTTTTCTTTCCCGGATTTTTTTTCTGGATTTTTTTTTCCGGATTTTTTTTCCGGATTTCTTTTTCCGGATTTTTTTTCCGGATTTTTCCAAAGTTTTTTTTCCGGATTTTTTTCTGGATTTTTCCGGATTTTTTTTTCGGATTTTTCCGGATTTTTTTTCCGGATTTTTTTTTCCGGATTTTTTTTCTGGATATTTTTTCCCGGATTTTTTTTCCGGATTTTTTTTTCCGGATTTTTTTTCCGGATTTTTCCAGGTTTTTTTTCCGGATTTTTTTTCCAGATTTTTTTTTCCCGGATTTTTTTTCTGGATTTTTTTTCCGGATTTTTTTTCCGGATTTTTTTTCTGGATTTTTTTTTTCCGGATTTTTTTTCCGGATTTTTACGAAGTTTTTTTTTCGGATTTCTTTCCAGATTTTTCCGGAGTTTTTTTTCCGGATTTTTTTTCCCGGATTTTTTTTCTGGATTTTTTTTTCCGGATTTTTTTTTTCCGGATTTTTTTTCCGGATTTTTTTTTCCAGATTTTTCCGAAGTTTTTTTTCCGGATTTTTTTCTGGATTTTTCCGGATTTTTTTTTCGGATTTTTCCGGATTTTTTTTCCGGATTTTTTTTTCCGGATTTTTTTTCTGGATATTTTTTCCCGGATTTTTTTTCTGGAATTTTTTTTCCGGATTTTTTTTTCCGGATTTTTTTTCCGGATTTTTCCGAAGTTTTTTTTCCGGATTTTTCCGGATTTTTTTTCCGGAGTTATTTTTCGGATTTTTTTTCCGTATTTTTCCGGCTTTTTTTTTTGGATTTTTTTTTCTGCATTTTTTTCCGGATTTCTTTCCGGATTTTTCCGGAGTTTTTTTTCCGGATTTTTTTCCCGGATTTTTTTTCTGGATTTTTTTTCCGGATTTTTCCGGATTTTTTTTTCCGGATTTTTTTTCCGGATTTTTCCGGGTTTTTTTTCCGGATTTTTTTTCCGGATTTTTTTTTCCGGATTTCTTTCCGGAGTTTTCCGGAGTTTTTTTTCCGGATTTTTTTTCCCGTATTTTTTTTCTGGATTTTTTTTCCGGATTTTTTTTTCCGGATTTTTTTTTCGGGTTTTTTTTCCGGATTTTTCCGGATTTTTTTCCGGAGTTCTTTTTCGGATTTTTTCTCCGGATTTTTCCGGATTTTTTTTTCGGATTTTTTTTTCTGCATTTTTTTTCCGGATTTTTTTTTCCGGATTTTTTTTCCAGATTTTTTTTCCCGGATTTTTTTTCCGGATTTTTTTTCTGGATTTTTTTTTTCCGGATTTTTTTCCGGATTTTTTTTTCCGGGTTTTTTTTTTCCGGATTTTTTTTTCCGTATTTCTTTCCGGATTTTTCCGGATTTTTTTTCCGGATTTTATTTTCCAGATTTTTCCGGATTTTTTTTCTGGATATTTTTTCCCGGATTTTTTTTCCGGATTTTTTTTTCCGGATTTTTTTTCCGGATTTTTCCGGATTTTTTTTCCGGATTTTTTTTCCAGATTTTTTTTTCCCGGATTTTTTTTCTGGATTTTTTTTCCGGATTTTTTTTCTGGATTTTTTTTTTCCGGATTTTTTTTCCGGATTTTTACGAAGTTTTTTTTTCGGATTTCTTTCCAGATTTTTCCGGAGTTTTTTTTCCGGATTTTTTTTCCCGGATTTTTTTTCTGGATTTTTTTTTCCGGATTTTTTTTTTCCGGATTTTTTTTCCGGATTTTTTTTTCCAGATTTTTCCGAAGTTTTTTTTCCGGATTTTTTTCTGGATTTTTCCGGATTTTTTTTTCGGATTTTTCCGGATTTTTTTTCCGGATTTTTTTTTCCGGATTTTTTTTCTGGATATTTTTTCCCGGATTTTTTTTCTGGAATTTTTTTTCCGGATTTTTTTTTCCGGATTTTTTTTCCGGATTTTTCCGAAGTTTTTTTTCCGGATTTTTCCGGATTTTTTTTCCGGAGTTATTTTTCGGATTTTTTTTCCGGATTTTTCCGGCTTTTTTTTTTGGATTTTTTTTTCTGCATTTTTTTCCGGATTTCTTTCCGGATTTTTCCGGAGTTTTTTTTCCGGATTTTTTTCCCGGATTTTTTTTCCGGATTTTTTTTTCCGGATTTTTTTTCCGGATTTTTCCGGGTTTTTTTTCCGGATTTTTTTTCCGGATTTTTTTTTCCGGATTTCTTTCCGGAGTTTTCCGGAGTTTTTTTTCCGGATTTTTTTTCCCGTATTTTTTTTCTGGATTTTTTTTCCGGATTTTTTTTTCCGGATTTTTTTTTCGGGTTTTTTTTCCGGATTTTTCCGGATTTTTTTCCGGAGTTCTTTTTCGGATTTTTTCTCCGGATTTTTCCGGATTTTTTTTTCGGATTTTTTTTTCTGCATTTTTTTTCCGGATTTTTTTTTCCGGATTTTTTTTCCAGATTTTTTTTCCCGGATTTTTTTTCCGGATTTTTTTTCTGGATTTTTTTTTTCCGGATTTTTTTCCGGATTTTTTTTTCCGGGTTTTTTTTTTCTGGATTTTTTTTTCCGTATTTCTTTCCGGATTTTTCCGGATTTTTTTTCCGGATTTTTCCGGGTTTTTTTTCTGGATTTTTTTTTCCGGATTTTTTTTCTGGATTTTTTTTTTCGGATTTTTTTTTCCGGATTTTTTTTTTCCGGATTTTTTTTCCGGATTTTTTTTTCCGGATTTTTCCGGATTTTTTTTTCCGGATTTTTTTTTCCAGATTTTTCACGATTTTTTTTCCCGATTTTCTTTTCCGGATTTTTCCAATTTTTTTTTTCTGGGCTTTCTTTTCCAGATTTTTCCGGATTTTTTTTATGGATATTTTTTTCAAGATTTTTCTGGATTTTTTTTCCGGATTTTTTTTTCCGGATTTTTTTTTCCAGATTTTTCCCGATTTTTTTTTCTTTCCCGGATTTTTTTTCTGGATTTTTTTTTCCGGATTTTTTTTCCGGATTTTTTTTTCCGGATTTTTTTTCCGGATTTTTCCGAAGTTTTTTTTCCGGATTTTTTTCTGGATTTTTCCGGATTTTTTTTTCGGATTTTTCCGGATTTTTTTTCCGGATTTTTTTTTCCGGATTTTTTTTATGGATATTTTTTCCCGGATTTTTTTTCCGGATTTTTTTTTCCGGATTTTTTTTCCGGATTTTTCCGGATTTTTTTTCCGGATATTTTTTCCAGATTTTTTTTTCCCGGATTTTTTTTCTGGATTTTTTTTCCGGATTTTTTTTCCGGATTTTTTTTCTGGATTTTTTTTTTCCGGATTTTTTTTCCGGATTTTTACGAAGTTTTTTTTTCGGATTTCTTTCCAGATTTTTCCGGAGTTTTTTTTCCGGATTTTTTTTCCCGGATTTTTTTTCTGGATTTTTTTTTCCGGATTTTTTTTTTCCGGATTTTTTTTCCGGATTTTTTTTTCCAGATTTTTCCGAAGTTTTTTTTCCGGATTTTTTTCTGGATTTTTCCGGATTTTTTTTCCGGATTTTTCCAAAGTTTTTTTTCCGGATTTTTTTCTGGATTTTTCCGGATTTTTTTTTCGGATTTTTCCGGATTTTTTTTCCGGATTTTTTTTTCCGGATTTTTTTTCTGGATATTTTTTCCCGGATTTTTTTTCCGGATTTTTTTTTCCGGATTTTTTTTCCGGATTTTTCCGGATTTTTTTTCCGGATTTTTTTTCCGGATTTTTTTTCCAGATTTTTTTTTCCCGGATTTTTTTTCTGGATTTTTTTTCCGGATTTTTTTTCCGGATTTTTTTTCCGGATTTTTTTTCTGGATTTTTTTTCCGGATTTTTACGAAGTTTTTTTTTCGGATTTCTTTCCAGATTTTTCCGGAGTTTTTTTTCCGGATTTTTTTTCCCGGATTTTTTTTCTGGATTTTTTTTTCCGGATTTTTTTTCTGGATTTTTTTTTCGGATTTTTTTTTCTGCATTTTTTTCCGATTTTTCTGCATTTTTTTCCGATTTTTTTTCCCGGACTTTTTTTCTGGATTTTTTTTCCGGATTTTTTTTTTCCGGATTTTTTTTCCGGATTTTTTTTCCGGATTTTTTTTCGGGTTTTTTTTCCCGATTTTTCCGGTTTTTTTTCCGGAGTTCTTTTTCAGATTTTTTCTCTGGATTTTTCCGGATTTTTTTTTCTGATTTTTTTTTCTGCATTTTTTTTCCGGATTTTTTTTCCGGATTTATTTTCCGGATTTTTACGAAGTTTTTTTTTCTGATTTTTTTTCCGGATTTTTTTTTCCGGATTTTTTTTCCAGATTTTTTTTCCCGGATTTTTTTTCTGGATTTTTTTTTTCTTCATTTTTTTTTCCGGATTTTTTTTTCCGGATTTTTTTTCCGGAGTTTTCCGAAGTTTTTTTTTCGGATTTTTTTTCTGGATTTTTTTTCCGGATGTTTTTTTCTGGATTTTTTTTCCGGATTTTTTTTCCGGAGTTCTTTTTCGGATTTTTTTTCCTGATTTTTCCGGATTTTTTTTCCGGATTTTTTTTCCAGATTTTTTTTTCCCGGATTTTTTTTCTGGATTTTTTTTCCGGATTTTTTTTCCGGATTTTTTTTCTGGATTTTTTTTTTCCGGATTTTTTTTCCGGATTTTTTTCAGGATTTTTCCGGAGTTTTTTTTCCGGATTTTTTTTTCCGGATTTTTTTTCCGGATTTTTACGAAGTTTTTTTTTCGGATTTCTTTCCAGATTTTTCCGGAGTTTTTTTTCCGGATTTTTTTTCCCGGATTTTTTTTCTGGATTTTTTTTTCCGGATTTTTTTTTTCCGGATTTTTTTTCCGGATTTTTTTTTCCAGATTTTTCCGAAGTTTTTTTTCCGGATTTTTTTCATGAATTTTTCCGGATTTTTTTTTCGGATTTTTCCGGATTTTTTTTCCGGATTTTTTTTCCCGGATTTTTTTTCTGGATATTTTTTCCCGGATTTTTTTTCTGGAATTTTTTTTCCGGATTTTTTTTTCCGGATTTTTTTTCCGGATTTTTCCGAAGTTTTTTTTCCGGATTTTTCCGGATTTTTTTTCCGGAGTTCTTTTTCGGATTTTTTTTCCGGATTTTTCCGGATTTTTTTTCGGATTTTTTTTTCTGCATTTTTTTCCGGATTTCTTTCCGGATTTTTCCGGATTTTTTTTCTGGATTTTTTTTCCGGATTTTTTTTTTCCGGATTTTTTTTCCGGATTTTTTTTTCCAGATTTTTCCGAAGTTTTTTTTCCGGATTTTTTTCTGGATTTTTCCGGATTTTTTTTTCGGATTTTTCCGGATTTTTTTTCCGGATTTTTTTTTCCGGATTTTTTTTCTGGATATTTTTTCCCGGATTTTTTTTCTGGAATTTTTTTTCCGGATTTTTTTTTCCGGATTTTTTTTCCGGATTTTTCCGAAGTTTTTTTTCCGGATTTTTCCGGATTTTTTTTCCGGAGTTATTTTTCGGATTTTTTTTCCGTATTTTTCCGGCTTTTTTTTTTGGATTTTTTTTTCTGCATTTTTTTCCGGATTTCTTTCCGGATTTTTCCGGAGTTTTTTTTCCGGATTTTTTTCCCGGATTTTTTTTCTGGATTTTTTTTCCGGATTTTTCCGGATTTTTTTTTCCGGATTTTTTTTCCGGATTTTTCCGGGTTTTTTTTCCGGATTTTTTTTCCGGATTTTATTTTCCGGATTTCTTTCCGGAGTTTTCCGGAGTTTTTTTTCCGGATTTTTTTTCCCGTATTTTTTTTCTGGATTTTTTTTCCGGATTTTTTTTTCCGGATTTTTTTTTCGGGTTTTTTTTCCGGATTTTTCCGGATTTTTTTCCGGAGTTCTTTTTCTGATTTTTTCTCCGGATTTTTCCGGATTTTTTTTTCGGATTTTTTTTTCTGCATTTTTTTTCCGGATTTTTTTTTCCGGATTTTTTTTCCAGATTTTTTTTCCCGGATTTTTTTTCCGGATTTTTTTTCTGGATTTTTTTTTTCCGGATTTTTTTCCGGATTTTTTTTTCCGGGTTTTTTTTTTCCGGATTTTTTTTCCGGATTTTTTTTTCCGGATTTTTTTTTCCGGATTTTTCCGAAGTTTTTTTTCCGGATTTTTCCGGGTTTTTTTTCTGGATTTTTTTTTCCGGATTTTTTTTCTGGATTTTTTTTTTCGGATTTTTTTTTCCGGATTTTTTTTTTCCGGATTTTTTTTCCGGATTTTTTTTTCCGGATTTTTCCAATTTTTTTTTTCTGGGCTTTCTTTTCCAGATTTTTCCGGATTTTTTTTATGGATATTTTTTTCAAGATTTTTCCGGATTTTTTTTCCGGATTTTTTTTTCCGGATTTTTTTTTCCAGATTTTTCCCGATTTTTTTTATGGATATTTTTTTCAAGATTTTTACCGATTTTTTCTTACGGATTTTTTTTTCCAGATTTTTCCGGATTTTTTTTTCTTTCCCGGATTTTTTTTCTGGATTTTTTTTTCCGGATTTTTTTTCCGGATTTTTTTTTCCGGATTTTTTTTCCGGATTTTTCCAAAGTTTTTTTTCCGGATTTTTTTCTGGATTTTTCCGGATTTTTTTTTCGGATTTTTCCGGATTTTTTTTCCGGATTTTTTTTTCCGGATTTTTTTTCTGGATATTTTTTCCCGGATTTTTTTTCCGGATTTTTTTTTCCGGATTTTTTTTCCGGATTTTTCCAGGTTTTTTTTCCGGATTTTTTTTCCAGATTTTTTTTTCCCGGATTTTTTTTCTGGATTTTTTTTCCGGATTTTTTTTCCGGATTTTTTTTCTGGATTTTTTTTTTCCGGATTTTTTTTCCGGATTTTTACGAAGTTTTTTTTTCGGATTTCTTTCCAGATTTTTCCGGAGTTTTTTTTCCGGATTTTTTTTCCCGGATTTTTTTTCTGGATTTTTTTTTCCGGATTTTTTTTTTCCGGATTTTTTTTCCGGATTTTTTTTTCCAGATTTTTCCGAAGTTTTTTTTCCGGATTTTTTTCTGGATTTTTCCGGATTTTTTTTTCGGATTTTTCCGGATTTTTTTTCCGGATTTTTTTTTCCGGATTTTTTTTCTGGATATTTTTTCCCGGATTTTTTTTCTGGAATTTTTTTTCCGGATTTTTTTTTCCGGATTTTTTTTCCGGATTTTTCCGAAGTTTTTTTTCCGGATTTTTCCGGATTTTTTTTCCGGAGTTATTTTTCGGATTTTTTTTCCGTATTTTTCCGGCTTTTTTTTTTGGATTTTTTTTTCTGCATTTTTTTCCGGATTTCTTTCCGGATTTTTCCGGAGTTTTTTTTCCGGATTTTTTTCCCGGATTTTTTTTCTGGATTTTTTTTCCGGATTTTTCCGGATTTTTTTTTCCGGATTTTTTTTCCGGATTTTTCCGGGTTTTTTTTCCGGATTTTTTTTCCGGATTTTTTTTTCCGGATTTCTTTCCGGAGTTTTCCGGAGTTTTTTTTCCGGATTTTTTTTCCCGTATTTTTTTTCTGGATTTTTTTTCCGGATTTTTTTTTCCGGATTTTTTTTTCGGGTTTTTTTTCCGGATTTTTCCGGATTTTTTTCCGGAGTTCTTTTTCGGATTTTTTCTCCGGATTTTTCCGGATTTTTTTTTCGGATTTTTTTTTCTGCATTTTTTTTCCGGATTTTTTTTTCCGGATTTTTTTTCCAGATTTTTTTTCCCGGATTTTTTTTCCGGATTTTTTTTCTGGATTTTTTTTTTCCGGATTTTTTTCCGGATTTTTTTTTCCGGGTTTTTTTTTTCCGGATTTTTTTTTCCGTATTTCTTTCCGGATTTTTCCGGATTTTTTTTCCGGATTTTATTTTCCAGATTTTTCCGGATTTTTTTTCTGGATATTTTTTCCCGGATTTTTTTTCCGGATTTTTTTTTCCGGATTTTTTTTCCGGATTTTTCCGGATTTTTTTTCCGGATTTTTTTTCCAGATTTTTTTTTCCCGGATTTTTTTTCTGGATTTTTTTTCCGGATTTTTTTTCCGGATTTTTTTTCTGGATTTTTTTTTTCCGGATTTTTTTTCCGGATTTTTACGAAGTTTTTTTTTCGGATTTCTTTCCAGATTTTTCCGGAGTTTTTTTTCCGGATTTTTTTTCCCGGATTTTTTTTCTGGATTTTTTTTTCCGGATTTTTTTTTTCCGGATTTTTTTTCCGGATTTTTTTTTCCAGATTTTTCCGAAGTTTTTTTTCCGGATTTTTTTCTGGATTTTTCCGGATTTTTTTTTCGGATTTTTCCGGATTTTTTTTCCGGATTTTTTTTTCCGGATTTTTTTTCTGGATATTTTTTCCCGGATTTTTTTTCTGGAATTTTTTTTCCGGATTTTTTTTTCCGGATTTTTTTTCCGGATTTTTCCGAAGTTTTTTTTCCGGATTTTTCCGGATTTTTTTTCCGGAGTTATTTTTCGGATTTTTTTTCCGGATTTTTCCGGCTTTTTTTTTTGGATTTTTTTTTCTGCATTTTTTTCCGGATTTCTTTCCGGATTTTTCCGGAGTTTTTTTTCCGGATTTTTTTCCCGGATTTTTTTTCCGGATTTTTTTTTCCGGATTTTTTTTCCGGATTTTTCCGGGTTTTTTTTCCGGATTTTTTTTCCGGATTTTTTTTTCCGGATTTCTTTCCGGAGTTTTCCGGAGTTTTTTTTCCGGATTTTTTTTCCCGTATTTTTTTTCTGGATTTTTTTTCCGGATTTTTTTTTCCGGATTTTTTTTTCGGGTTTTTTTTCCGGATTTTTCCGGATTTTTTTCCGGAGTTCTTTTTCGGATTTTTTCTCCGGATTTTTCCGGATTTTTTTTTCGGATTTTTTTTTCTGCATTTTTTTTCCGGATTTTTTTTTCCGGATTTTTTTTCCAGATTTTTTTTCCCGGATTTTTTTTCCGGATTTTTTTTCTGGATTTTTTTTTTCCGGATTTTTTTCCGGATTTTTTTTTCCGGGTTTTTTTTTTCTGGATTTTTTTTTCCGTATTTCTTTCCGGATTTTTCCGGATTTTTTTTCCGGATTTTTCCGGGTTTTTTTTCTGGATTTTTTTTTCCGGATTTTTTTTCTGGATTTTTTTTTTCGGATTTTTTTTTCCGGATTTTTTTTTTCCGGATTTTTTTTCCGGATTTTTTTTTCCGGATTTTTCCGGATTTTTTTTTCCGGATTTTTTTTTCCAGATTTTTCACGATTTTTTTTCCCGATTTTCTTTTCCGGATTTTTCCAATTTTTTTTTTCTGGGCTTTCTTTTCCAGATTTTTCCGGATTTTTTTTATGGATATTTTTTTCAAGATTTTTCCGGATTTTTTTTCCGGATTTTTTTTTCCGGATTTTTTTTTCCAGATTTTTCCCGATTTTTTTTTCTTTCCCGGATTTTTTTTCTGGATTTTTTTTTCCGGATTTTTTTTCCGGATTTTTTTTTCCGGATTTTTTTTCCGGATTTTTCCGAAGTTTTTTTTCCGGATTTTTTTCTGGATTTTTCCGGATTTTTTTTTCGGATTTTTCCGGATTTTTTTTCCGGATTTTTTTTTCCGGATTTTTTTTATGGATATTTTTTCCCGGATTTTTTTTCCGGATTTTTTTTTCCGGATTTTTTTTCCGGATTTTTCCGGATTTTTTTTCCGGATATTTTTTCCAGATTTTTTTTTCCCGGATTTTTTTTCTGGATTTTTTTTCCGGATTTTTTTTCCGGATTTTTTTTCTGGATTTTTTTTTTCCGGATTTTTTTTCCGGATTTTTACGAAGTTTTTTTTTCGGATTTCTTTCCAGATTTTTCCGGAGTTTTTTTTCCGGATTTTTTTTCCCGGATTTTTTTTCTGGATTTTTTTTTCCGGATTTTTTTTTTCCGGATTTTTTTTCCGGATTTTTTTTTCCAGATTTTTCCGAAGTTTTTTTTCCGGATTTTTTTCTGGATTTTTCCGGATTTTTTTTCCGGATTTTTCCGAAGTTTTTTTTCCGGATTTTTTTCTGGATTTTTCCGGATTTTTTTTTCGGATTTTTCCGGATTTTTTTTCCGGATTTTTTTTTCCGGATTTTTTTTCTGGATATTTTTTCCCGGATTTTTTTTCCGGATTTTTTTTTCCGGATTTTTTTTCCGGATTTTTCCGGATTTTTTTTCCGGATTTTTTTTCCGGATTTTTTTTCCAGATTTTTTTTTCCCGGATTTTTTTTCTGGATTTTTTTTCCGGATTTTTTTTCCGGATTTTTTTTCTGGATTTTTTTTTTCCGGATTTTTTTTCCGGATTTTTACGAAGTTTTTTTTTCGGATTTCTTTCCAGATTTTTCCGGAGTTTTTTTCCGGATTTTTTTTCCCGGATTTTTTTTCTGGATTTTTTTTTCCGGATTTTTTTTTTCCGGATTTTTTTTCCGGATTTTTTTTTCCAGATTTTTCCGAAGTTTTTTTTCCGGATTTTTTTCTGGATTTTTCCGGATTTTTTTTTCGGATTTTTCCGGATTTTTTTTCCGGATTTTTTTTTCCGGATTTTTTTTCTGGATATTTTTTCCCGGATTTTTTTTCTGGAATTTTTTTTCCGGATTTTTTTTTCCGGATTTTTTTTCCGGATTTTTCCGAAGTTTTTTTTCCGGATTTTTCCGGATTTTTTTTCCGGAGTTATTTTTCGGATTTTTTTTCCGGATTTTTCCGGATTTTTTTTTTGGATTTTTTTTTCTGCATTTTTTTCCGGATTTCTTTCCGGATTTTTCCGGAGTTTTTTTTCCGGATTTTTTTCCCGGATTTTTTTTCTGGATTTTTTTTCCGGATTTTTCCGGATTTTTTTTTCCGGATTTTTTTTCCGGATTTTTCCGGGTTTTTTTTCCGGATTTTTTTTCCGGATTTTTTTTTCCGGATTTCTTTCCGGAGTTTTCCGGAGTTTTTTTTCCGGATTTTTTTCCCGTATTTTTTTTCTGGATTTTTTTTCCGGATTTTTTTTTCCGGATTTTTTTTTCGGGTTTTTTTTCCGGATTTTTCCGGATTTTTTTCCGGAGTTCTTTTTCGGATTTTTTCTCCGGATTTTTCCAGATTTTTTTTTCGGATTTTTTGTTCTGCATTTTTTTTCCGGATTTTTTTTTCCGGATTTTTTTTCCAGATTTTTTTTCCCGGATTTTTTTTCCGGATTTTTTTTCTGGATTTTTTTTTTCCGGATTTTTTTCCGGATTTTTTTTTCCGGGTTTTTTTTTTCCGGATTTTTTTTTCCGTATTTCTTTCCGGATTTTTCCGGATTTTTTTTCCGGATTTTATTTTCCAGATTTTTCCGGATTTTTTTTTCCGGATTTTTTTTCTGGATATTTTTTCCCGGATTTTTTTTCTGGATTTTTTTTTCCGGATTTTTTTTTCCGGATTTTTTTTTCCGGATTTTTTTCCGGATTTCTTTCCGGATTTTTCCGGAGTTTTTTTTCCGGATTTTTTTCCCGGATTTTTTTTCTGGATTTTTTTTCCGGATTTTTCCGGATTTTTTTTCCGGATTTTTCCGGGTTTTTTTTCCGGATTTTTTTTCCGGATTTTTTTTTCCGGATTTCTTTCCGGAGTTTTCCGGAGTTTTTTTTCCGGATTTTTTTTCCCGGATTTTTTTTCCCGTATTTTTTTTCTGGATTTTTTTTCCGGATTTTTTTTTCCGGATTTTTTTTTCGGGTTTTTTTTCCGGATTTTTCCGGATTTTTTTCCGGAGTTCTTTTTCGGATTTTTTCTCCGGATTTTTCCGGATTTTTTTTTCGGATTTTTTTTTCTGCATTTTTTTTCCGGATTTTTTTTTCCGGATTTTTTTTCCAGATTTTTTTTCCCGGATTTTTTTTCCGGATTTTTTTTCTGGATTTTTTTTTTTCCGGATTTTTTTCCGGATTTTTTTTTCCGGGTTTTTTTTTTCCGGATTTTTTTTTCCGTATTTCTTTCCGGATTTTTCCGGATTTTTTTTCCGGATTTTATTTTCCAGATTTTTCCGGATTTTTTTTTCCGGATTTTTTTTCTGGATATTTTTTCCCGGATTTTTTTTCTGGATTTTTTTTTCCGGATTTTTTTTTCCGGATTTTTTTTTCTGCATTTTTTTCCGGATTTCTTTCCGGATTTTTCCGGAGTTTTTTTTCCGGATTTTTTTCCCGGATTTTTTTTCTGGATTTTTTTTCCGGATTTTTCCGGATTTTTTTTTCCGGATTTTTTTTCCGGATTTTTCCGGATTTTTTTTCCGGATTTTTCCGGGTTTTTCTTCCGGATTTTTCCGGATTTTTTTTTCCGGATTTTTTTTCCCGGATTTTTTTTCTGGATTTTTTTTTCGGATTTTTTTTTCTGCATTTTTTTCCGATTTTTCTGCATTTTTTTCCGATTTTTTTTCCCGGACTTTTTTTCTGGATTTTTTTTCCGGATTTTTTTTTTCCGGATTTTTTTTCCGGATTTTTTTTCCGGATTTTTTTTCGGGTTTTTTTTCCCGATTTTTCCGTTTTTTTTTCCGGAGTTCTTTTTCAGATTTTTTCTCTGGATTTTTCCGGATTTTTTTTTCTGATTTTTTTTTCTGCATTTTTTTTCCGGATTTTTTTTCCGGATTTATTTTCCGGATTTTTACGAAGTTTTTTTTTCTGATTTTTTTTCCGGATTTTTTTTTCCGGATTTTTTTTCCAGATTTTTTTTCCCGGATTTTTTTTCTGGATTTTTTTTTTCTTCATTTTTTTTTCCGGATTTTTTTTTCCGGATTTTTTTTCCGGAGTTTTCCGAAGTTTTTTTTTCGGATTTTTTTTCAGGATTTTTTTTTCCGTGTTTTTTTTTCCGGATTTTTTTTTTCGGATTTCTTTCCGGATTTTCCCGGAGTTTTTTTTCCGGATTTTTTTTCCCGGATTTTTTTTCTGGATTTTTTTTCCGGATGTTTTTTTCTGGATTTTTTTTCCGGATTTTTTTTCCGGAGTTCTTTTTCGGATTTTTTTTCCTGATTTTTCCGGATTTTTTTTCCGGATTTTTTTTCCAGATTTTTTTTTCCCGGATTTTTTTTCTGGATTTTTTTTCCGGATTTTTTTTCCGGATTTTTTTTCTGGATTTTTTTTTTCCGGATTTTTTTTCCGGATTTTTTTCAGGATTTTTCCGGAGTTTTTTTTCCGGATTTTTTTTTCCGGATTTTTTTTCCGGATTTTTACGAAGTTTTTTTTTCGGATTTCTTTCCAGATTTTTCCGGAGTTTTTTTTCCGGATTTTTTTTCCCGGATTTTTTTTCTGGATTTTTTTTTCCGGATTTTTTTTTTCCGGATTTTTTTTCCGGATTTTTTTTTCCAGATTTTTCCGAAGTTTTTTTTCCGGATTTTTTTCTGGATTTTTCCGGATTTTTTTTTCGGATTTTTCCGGATTTTTTTTCCGGATTTTTTTTCCCGGATTTTTTTTCTGGATATTTTTTCCCGGATTTTTTTTCTGGAATTTTTTTTCCGGATTTTTTTTTCCGGATTTTTTTTCCGGATTTTTCCGAAGTTTTTTTTCCGGATTTTTCCGGATTTTTTTTCCGGAGTTCTTTTTCGGATTTTTTTTCCGGATTTTTCCGGATTTTTTTTCGGATTTTTTTTTCTGCATTTTTTTCCGGATTTCTTTCCGGATTTTTCCGGATTTTTTTTCTGGATTTTTTTTCCGGATTTTTTTTTTCCGGATTTTTTTTCCGGATTTTTTTTCGGGTTTTTTTTCCCGATTTTTCCGGTTTTTTTTCCGGAGTTCTTTTTCGGATTTTTTCTCTGGATTTTTCCGGATTTTTTTTTCGGATTTTTTTTTCTGCATTTTTTTTCCGGATTTTTTTTTCCGGATTTTTTTTCCAGATTTTTTTTCCCGGATTTTTTTTCCGGATTTTTTTTCTGGATTTTTTTTTTCCGGATTTTTTTCCGGATTTTTTTTCCGGATTTATTTTCCGGATTTTTACAAAGTTTTTTTTTCGGATTTTTTTTCCGGATTTTTTTTTCCGGATTTTTTTTCCAGATTTTTTTTCCCGGATTTTTTTTCTGGATTTTTTTTTTCTTCATTTTTTTTTCCGGATTTTTTTTTCCGGATTTTTTTTCCGGATTTTTCCGAAGTTTTTTTTTCGGATTTTTTTTCAGGATTTTTTTTTCCGGATTTTTTTTTTCGGATTTCTTTCCGGATTTTCCCGGAGTTTTTTTTCCTGATTTTTTTTCCCGGATTTTTTTTCTGGATTTTTTTTCCGGATGTTTTTTTCTGGATTTTTTTTCCGGATTTTTTTTCCGGAGTTCTTTTTCGGATTTTTTTTCCGGATTTTTCCGGATTTTTTTTCCGGATTTTTTTTCCAGATTTTTTTTTCCCGGATTTTTTTTCTGGATTTTTTTTCCGGATTTTTTTTCCGGATTTTTTTTCTGGATTTTTTTTTTCCGGATTTTTTTTCCGGATTTTTACGAAGTTTTTTTTTCGGATTTCTTTCCAGATTTTTCCGGAGTTTTTTTTCCGGATTTTTTTTCCCGGATTTTTTTTTCCAGATTTTTTCCGAAGTTTTTTTTCCGGATTTTTTTCTGGATTTTTCCGGATTTTTTTTTCGGATTTTTCCGGATTTTTTTTCCGGATTTTTTTTTCCGGATTTTTTTTCTGGATATTTTTTCCCGGATTTTTTTTCTGGAATTTTTTTTCCGGATTTTTTTTTCCGGATTTTTTTTCCGGATTTTTCCGAAGTTTTTTTTCCGGATTTTTCCGGATTTTTTTTCCGGAGTTCTTTTTCGGATTTTTTTTCCGGATTTTTCCGGCTTTTTTTTCCGGATTTTTTTCTGGATTTTTCCGGATTTTTTTTTCGGATTTTTCCGGATTTTTTTTCCGGATTTTTTTTTCCGGATTTTTTTTCTGGATATTTTTTCCCGGATTTTTTTTCTGGAATTTTTTTTCCGGATTTTTTTTTCCCGATTTTTTTTCCGGATTTTTCCGAAGTTTTTTTTCCGGATTTTTCCGGATTTTTTTTCCGGAGTTCTTTTTCGGATTTTTTTTCCGGATTTTTCCGGCTTTTTTTTCGGATTTTTTTTTCTGCATTTTTTTCCGGATTTCTTTCCGGATTTTTCCGGAGTTTTTTTTCCGGATTTTTTTCCCGGATTTTTTTTCTGGATTTTTTTTTCCGGATTTTTCCGGATTTTTTTTTCCGGATTTTTTTTCCGGATTTTTCCGGGTTTTTTTTCCGGATTTTTTTTCCGGATTTTTTTTCCGGATTTCTTTCCGGAGTTTTCCGGAGTTTTTTTTCCGGATTTTTTTTCCCGTATTTTTTTTCTGGATTTTTTTTCCGGATTTTTTTTTCCGGATTTTTTTTTCGGGTTTTTTTTCCGGATTTTTCCGGATTTTTTTCCGGAGTTCTTTTTCGGATTTTTTCTCCGGATTTTTCCGGATTTTTTTTTCGGATTTTTTTTTCTGCATTTTTTTTCCGGATTTTTTTTTCCGGATTTTTTTTCCAGATTTTTTTTCCCGGATTTTTTTTCCGGATTTTTTTTCTGGATTTTTTTTTTCCGGATTTTTTTCCGGATTTTTTTTTCCGGGTTTTTTTTTTCCGGATTTTTTTTTCCGTATTTCTTTCCGGATTTTTCCGGATTTTTTTTCCGGATTTTATTTTCCAGATTTTTCCGGATTTTTTTTTCCGGATTTTTTTCTGGATATTTTTTCCCGGATTTTTTTTCTGGATTTTTTTTTCCGGATTTTTTTTTCCGGATTTTTTTTTCCGGATTTTTTTTCCGGATTTTTCCGAAGTTTTTTTTCCGGATTTTTTTCTGGATTTTTCCGGATTTTTTTTTCGGATTTTTTTTCCGGATTTTTTTTTCCGGATTTTTTTTCCAGATTTTTTTCCCGGATTTTTTTCCGATTTTTTTTCCCGGACTTTTTTTCTGGATTTTTTTTCCGGATTTTTTTTCCGGATTTTTTTTTCCGGAATTTTCCGGATTTTTTTTCCGGATTTTTCCGTGTTTTTTTTCTGGATTTTTTTTTCCGGATTTTTTTTCTGGATTTTTTTTTCCGGATTTTTTTTCCCGGATTTTTTTTCCGGATTTTTTTTTCCTGATTTTTTTTTCCGGATTTTTTTTCTGGATTTTTTTTCCGGATTTTTTTTCCCGGATTTTTTTTCCGGATTTTTTTTCCGGATTTCTTTCCGGATTTTTCCGGAGTTTTTTTTCCGGATATTTTTTCCCGGATTTTTTTTCTGGATTTTTTTTCCGGATTTTTTTTTCCGGATTTTTTTTTCAGGTTTTTTTTCCGGATTTTTTCGGATTTTTTTTTCTGCATTTTTTTTCCGGATTTTTTTTTCCGGATTTTTTTTCCAGATTTTTTTCCCGGATTTTTTTCCGATTTTTTTTCCCGGACTTTTTTTCTGGATTTTTTTTCCGGATTTTTTTTTTCCGGATTTTTTTTCCGGATTTTTTTTTCCGGAATTTTCCGGATTTTTTTTCCGGATTTTTCCGTGTTTTTTTTCTGGATTTTTTTTTCCGGATTTTTTTTCTGGATTTTTTTTTCCGGATTTTTTTTCCCGGATTTTTTTTCCGGATTTTTTTTTCCTGATTTTTTTTTCCGGATTTTTTTTCTGGATTTTTTTTCCGGATTTTTTTTCCCGGATTTTTTTTCCGGATTTTTTTTCCGGATTTCTTTCCGGATTTTTCCGGAGTTTTTTTTCCGGATATTTTTTCCCGGATTTTTTTTCTGGATTTTTTTTCCGGATTTTTTTTTCCGGATTTTTTTTTCAGGTTTTTTTTCCGGATTTTTTCGGATTTTTTTTTCTGCATTTTTTTTCCGGATTTTTTTTTCCGGATTTTTTTTCCAGATTTTTTTCCCGGATTTTTTTCCGATTTTTTTTCCCGGACTTTTTTTCTGGATTTTTTTTCCGGATTTTTTTTTTCCGGATTTTTTTTCCGGATTTTTTTTTCCGGAATTTTCCGGATTTTTTTTCCGGATTTTTCCGTGTTTTTTTTCTGGATTTTTTTTTCCGGATTTTTTTTCTGGATTTTTTTTTCCGGATTTTTTTTCCCGGATTTTTTTTCCGGATTTTTTTTTCCTGATTTTTTTTTCCGGATTTTTTTTCTGGATTTTTTTTTCCGGATTTTTTTTCCCGGATTTTTTTTCCGGATTTTTTTTCCGGATTTCTTTCCGGATTTTTCCGGAGTTTTTTTTCCGGATTTTTTTTTCCGATTTTTCACGATTTTTTTTCCCGATTTTCTTTTCCGGATTTTTCCAATTTTTTTTTTCTGGGCTTTCTTTTCCAGATTTTTCCCGATTTTTTTTATGGATATTTTTTTCAAGATTTTTCCCGATTTTTTTTTACGGATTTTTTTTTCAAGATTTTTACGGATTTTTTTTTCCGGGTTTTTTTTCCGGATTCTTCCGGATTTTTTTTCCGGATTTTATTTTCCAGATTTTTCCGGATTTTTTTTCCGGATTTTTTTTTCCGGATTTTTTTTCTGGATATTTTTTCCCGGATTTTTTTTCTGGATTTTTTTTTCCGGATTTTTTTTCCGGATTTTTTTTTCCGGATTTTTTTTCCGGATTTTTCCGAAGTTTTTTTTCCGGATTTTTTTCTGGATTTTTCCGGATTTTTTTTTCGGATTTTTCCGGATTTTTTTTCCGGATTTTTTTTTCCGGATTTTTTTTCTGGATATTTTTTCCCGGATTTTTTTTCTGGAATTTTTTTTCCGGATTTTTTTTCCGGATTTTTTTTCCGGATTTTTTTTCCGGATTTTTTTTTCCGGATTTTTTTTCTGGATATTTTTTCCCGGATTTTTTTTCTGGATTTTTTTTTCCGTTTTTATTTTCCGGATTTTTTTTTCCGGATTTTTTTTCCGGATTTTTCCAAAGTTTTTTTTCCGGATTTTTTTCTGGATTTTTCCGGATTTTTTTTTCGGATTTTTTTTCCGGATTTTTTTTTCCGGATTTTTTTTCTGGATATTTTTTCCGGATTTTTCCGGATTTTTTTTTTTCAGATTTTTTTTCCGGATTTTTTTTCCAGATTTTTTTTCCGGATTTTTCCGGATTTTTTTTCCTGATTTTTTTTCCTGATTTTTTTTTTCCGGATTTGTCAAAAAAAAAATTTCAGGATTTTTTTTTCCGGATTTTTTTTTTTCGGATTTTTCGGATTTTTTTTACGGATTTTTCAAAACAAAAATTTCAGGATTTTTCGGATTTTTTTTCCGGATTTTTTTTCCAGATTTTTTTTCCTGATTTTTCCGGATTTTTTTTTCGGGATTTTTCCGGATTTTTTTTTTCCGGATTTTTTTTCCAGATTTTTTTTTCCAGATTTTTTTTCCTGATTTTTTTTTTCAGGATTTTTTTTTCAGGATTTTTTTTTTCAGGATTTTTCCATATTTTTTTTCCGGATTTGTAAAAAAAAAAATTTTCGGATTTTTTTTTTTCCGGATTTATTTTTTCCAGATTTTTTGGATTTTTTTTCCGGATTTTTCAAAAAAAAAATTTCCGGATATTTTTTTCCGGATTTTTTTTCCGGATTTTTCCTTATTTTTTTTCCGGATTTTTCACAAAAAAAATTCCGGATTTTTCCAGATTTTTTTTTCTGGATTTTTCGGATTTTTTTTCCGGATTTTTTTTTCCAGATTTTTTTTCCGGATTTTTTTTTCCTGATTTTTTTTTTCCGGATTTTTTTTCCGGATTTTTTTTTTACTGATTTTTTTTTCCGGACTTTTTTTTCCCGGATTTTTCCGGATTTTTTTTTCCGGATTTTTTTTCCGGATTTTTTTTTCCGGATTTTTTTTTTCGGATTTTTTTTCCGGATTTTTCCGGATTTTTTTTCCGGATTTTTTTTTCCGGATTTTTCCGGATTTTTTTTTTCGGATTTTTTTTTCCAGATTTTTTTCCCGGATTTTTCCGGATTTTTTTTGCTGATTTTTTTTTTCAGGATTTTTTTTTCCTGATTTTTTTTTTCAGGATTTTTTCATATTTTTTTTCCGGATTTTTCAAAAAAAAAATTCCGGAATTTTCCGGATTTTTTTTTCGGGATTTTTCCAAAAAAAATTTCCGGAATTTTTTTTTCGGGATTTTTCCGGATTTTTTTTTCCGGATTTTTTTTCCGGATTTTTTTTTCCAGATTTTTTTTCCGGATTTTTCCGGATTTTTTGTTTCCGGATTTTTCCGGATTTTTTTTCCGGATTTTTTTTTCCTGATTTTTTTTTTCCGGATTTTTTTTCCGGATTTTTTTTTACTGATTTTTTTTTCCGGATTTTTTTTTCCGGATTTTTTCGGATTTTTTTTCCGGATTTTTTTTTCCTGATTTTTTTTTTCCGGATTTTTTTTACCGGACTTTTTTTCCGGATTTTTCCTGATTTTTTTTTCCGGATTTTTCGGATTTTTTTTCCGGATTTTTTTTTCCAGATTTTTTTTCCAGATTTTTCCGGATTTTTTTTTTCGGGATTTTTCCAAAAAAAAATTTCCGGATTTTTTTTTTCGGGATTTTTCCGGATTTTTTTTTCCGGATTTTTCGGATTTTTTTTCCGGATTTTTTTTCCAGATTTTTTTTCCGGATTTTTCCGGATTTTTTTTCCAGATTTTTTTTCCTGATTTTTTTTTTCCGAATTTGTCAAAAAAAAAATTTTCGGATTTTTTTTTTCCGGATTTATTTTTTCCAGATTTTTTGGATTTTTTTTCTGGATTTTTTTTCCGGATTTTTTTTCCGGATTTTTTTTCTGGATTTTTTTTTTCCGGATTTTTTTTCCGGATTTTTTTTTCCGGATTTTTCCGGATTTTTTTTCCGGATTTTTTTTTCCGGATTTTTTTTCTGGATTTTTTTTTCCGGATTTTTTTTTCCGGATTTTTTTTCCGGATTTTTTTTTCCAGATTTTTCCGAAGTTTTTTTTCCAGATTTTTTTCTGGATTTTTCCGGAATTTTTTTTCCGGATTTTTTTTCCCGTATTTTTTTTCTGGATTTTTTTTCCGGATTTTTTTTTCCGGATTTTTTTTTCGGGTTTTTTTTCCGGATTTTTCCGGATTTTTTTCCGGAGTTCTTTTTCGGATTTTTTCTCCGCATTTTTCCGGATTTTTTTTTCTGGATTTTTTTTTCTGCATTTTTTTTCCGGATTTTTTTTCTGGATTTTTTTTTTCCGGATTTTTTTCCGGATTTTTTTTCTGGATTTTTCCGGAGTTCTTTTTCGGATTTTTTCTCTGGATTTTTCCGGATTTTTTTTCGGATTTTTTTTTCTGCATTTTTTTTCCGGATTTTTTTTTTCCGGATTTTTTTTCCAGATTTTTTTTCCCGGATTTTTTTTCCGGATTTTTTTTCTGGATTTTTTTTTTCCGGATTTTTTTCCGGATTTTTTTTCCGGATTTATTTTCCGGATTTTTACGAAGTTTTTTTTTCGGATTTTTTTCCCGGATTTTTTTTTCCGGATTTTTTTTCCAGATTTTTTTTCCCGGATTTTTTTTCTGGATTTTTTTTTTCTTCATTTTTTTTTCCGGATTTTTTTTTCCGGATTTTTTTTCCGGATTTTTCCGAAGTTTTTTTTTCGGATTTTTTTTCAGGATTTTTTTTTCCGTGTTTTTTTTTCCGGATTTTTTTTTTCGGATTTCTTTCCGGATTTTCCCGGAGTTTTTTTTCCGGATTTTTTTTCCCGGATTTTTTTTCCGGATTTTTTTTCCGGATTTTTTTTTCCGGATTTTTCGGATTTTTTTTCCGGATTTTTTTTCCAGATTTTTTTTCCGGATTTTTCCGGATTTTTTTTCCTGATTTTTTTTCCTGATTTTTTTTTTTCCGGATTTGTCAAAAAAAAAATTTCAGGATTTTTTTTTCCGGATTTTTTTTTTTCGGATTTTTCGGATTTTTTTTACGGATTTTTCAAAAAAAAAATTTCAGGATTTTTCGGATTTTTTTTCCGGATTTTTTTTCCAGATTTTTTTTCCTGATTTTTCCGGATTTTTTTTTCGGGATTTTTCCGGATTTTTTTTTTCCGGATTTTTTTTCCAGATTTTTTTTTCCAGATTTTTTTTCCTGATTTTTTTTTTCAGGATTTTTTTTTCAGGATTTTTTTTTTCAGGATTTTTCCATATTTTTTTTCCGGATTTGTAAAAAAAAAAAATTTTCGGATTTTTTTTTTTCCGGATTTATTTTTTCCAGATTTTTTGGATTTTTTTTCCGGATTTTTCAAAAAAAAAATTTCCGGATATTTTTTTCCGGATTTTTTTTCCGGATTTTTCCATATTTTTTTTCCGGATTTTTCACAAAAAAAATTCCGGATTTTTCCAGATTTTTTTTTTCCGGATTTTTCGGATTTTTTTTCCGGATTTTTTTTTCCAGATTTTTTTTCCGGATTTTTTTTCCGGATTTTTTTTTTACTGATTTTTTTTTCCGGACTTTTTTTTCCCGGATTTTTCCGGATTTTTTTTTTCCGGATTTTTTTTCCGGATTTTTTTTTCCGGATTTTTTTTTTCGGATTTTTTTTCCGGATTTTTCCGGATTTTTTTTCCGGATTTTTTTTTCCGGATTTTTCCGGATTTTTTTTTTCGGATTTTTTTTTCCAGATTTTTTTTCCGGATTTTTCCGGATTTTTTTTGCTGATTTTTTTTTTCAGGATTTTTTTTTCCTGATTTTTTTTTTCAGGATTTTTCCGGATTTTTTTTCAGGATTTTTTTTTCCTGATTTTTTTTTTCAGGATTTTTTCATATTTTTTTTCCGGATTTTTCAAAAAAAAAATTCCGGAATTTTCCGGATTTTTTTTTCGGGATTTTTCCAAAAAAAATTTCCGGAATTTTTTTTTCGGGATTTTTCCGGATTTTTTTTTCCGGATTTTTTTTCCGGATTTTTTTTTCCAGATTTTTTTTCCGGATTTTTCCGGATTTTTTGTTTCCGGATTTTTCCGGATTTTTTTTCCGGATTTTTTTTTCCTGATTTTTTTTTTCCGGATTTTTTTTCCGGATTTTTTTTTACTGATTTTTTTTTCCGGATTTTTTTTTCCGGATTTTTTCGGATTTTTTTTCCGGATTTTTTTTCCGGATTTTTTTTCTGGATTTTTTTTTTCCGGATTTTTTTTCCGGATTTTTTTTTCCGGATTTTTCCGGATTTTTTTTCCGGATTTTTTTTTCCGGATTTTTTTTCTGGATTTTTTTTTCCGGATTTTTTTTTCCGGATTTTTTTTCCGGATTTTTTTCCGGAGTTCTTTTTCGGATTTTTTCTCCGCATTTTTCCGGATTTTTTTTTCGGATTTTTTTTTCTGCATTTTTTTTCCGGATTTTTTTTCTGGATTTTTTTTTTCCGGATTTTTTTCCGGATTTTTTTCCGGATTTTTTTCCGGATTTTTTTCCGGATTTTTCCGGAGTTCTTTTTCGGATTTTTTCTCTGGATTTTTCCGGATTTTTTTTCGGATTTTTTTTTCTGCATTTTTTTTCCGGATTTTTTTTTTCCGGATTTTTTTTCCAGATTTTTTTTCCCGGATTTTTTTTCCGGATTTTTTTTCTGGATTTTTTTTTTCCGGATTTTTTTCCGGATTTTTTTTCCGGATTTATTTTCCGGATTTTTACGAAGTTTTTTTTTCGGATTTTTTTTCCCGGATTTTTTTTCTGGATTTTTTTTTTCTTCATTTTTTTTTCCGGATTTTTTTTTCCGGATTTTTTTTCCGGATTTTTCCGAAGTTTTTTTTTCGGATTTTTTTTCAGGATTTTTTTTTCCGTGTTTTTTTTTCCGGATTTTTTTTTTCGGATTTCTTTCCGGATTTTCCCGGAGTTTTTTTTCCGGATTTTTTTTTCCGGATTTTTTTTCCGGATTTTTCCGAAGTTTTTTTTTCGGATTTTTTTTCAGGATTTTTTTTTCCGTGTTTTTTTTTCCGGATTTTTTTTTTCGGATTTCTTTCCGGATTTTCCCGGAGTTTTTTTTCCGGATTTTTTTTCCCGGATTTTTTTTCCGGATTTTTTTTCCGGATTTTTTTTTCCGGATTTTTCGGATTTTTTTTCCGGATTTTTTTTCCGGATTTTTTTTCTGGATTTTTTTTTTCCGGATTTTTTTTCCGGATTTTTTTTTCCGGATTTTTCCGGATTTTTTTTCAGGATTTTTTTTTCCTGATTTTTTTTTTCAGGATTTTTTCATATTTTTTTTCCGGATTTTTCAAAAAAAAAATTCCGGAATTTTCCGGATTTTTTTTTCGGGATTTTTCCAAAAAAAATTTCCGGAATTTTTTTTTCGGGATTTTTCCGGATTTTTTTTTCCGGATTTTTTTTCCGGATTTTTTTTTCCAGATTTTTTTTTTCCGGATTTTTTTTCCGGATTTTTTTTTACTGATTTTTTTTTCCGGATTTTTTTTTCCGGATTTTTTCGGATTTTTTTTCCGGATTTTTTTTCCGGATTTTTTTTCTGGATTTTTTTTTTCCGGATTTTTTTTCTGGATTTTTTTTTCCGGATTTTTCCGGATTTTTTTTCCGGATTTTTTTTTCCGGATTTTTTTTCTGGATTTTTTTTTCCGGATTTTTTTTTCCGGATTTTTTTTCCGGATTTTTTTTTCCAGATTTTTCCGAAGTTTTTTTTCCGGATTTTTTTCTGGATTTTTCCGGAGTTTTTTTTCCGGATTTTTTTTCCCGTATTTTTTTTCTGGATTTTTTTTCCGGATTTTTTTTTCCGGATTTTTTTTTCGGGTTTTTTTTCCGGATTTTTCCGGATTTTTTTCCGGAGTTCTTTTTCGGATTTTTTCTCCGCATTTTTCCGGATTTTTTTTTCGGATTTTTTTTTCTGCATTTTTTTTCCGGATTTTTTTTCTGGATTTTTTTTTTCCGGATTTTTTTCCGGATTTTTTTTCTGGATTTTTTTTTTCCGGATTTTTCCGGAGTTCTTTTTCGGATTTTTTCTCTGGATTTTTCCGGATTTTTTTTCGGATTTTTTTTTCTGCATTTTTTTTCCGGATTTTTTTTTTCCGGATTTTTTTTCCAGATTTTTTTTCCCGGATTTTTTTTCCGGATTTTTTTTCTGGATTTTTTTTTTCCGGATTTTTTTCCGGATTTTTTTTCCGGATTTATTTTCCGGATTTTTACGAAGTTTTTTTTTCGGATTTTTTTTCCGGATTTTTTTTTCCGGATTTTTTTTCCAGATTTTTTTTCCCGGATTTTTTTTCTGGATTTTTTTTTTCTTCATTTTTTTTTCCGGATTTTTTTTTCCGGATTTTTTTTCCGGATTTTTCCGAAGTTTTTTTTTCGGATTTTTTTTCAGGATTTTTTTTTCCGTGTTTTTTTTTCCGGATTTTTTTTTTCGGATTTCTTTCCGGATTTTCCCGGAGTTTTTTTTCCGGATTTTTTTTCCCGGATTTTTTTTCCGGATTTTTTTTTCCGGATTTTTCGGATTTTTTTTCCGGATTTTTTTTCCAGATTTTTTTTCCGGATTTTTCCGGATTTTTTTTCCTGATTTTTTTTCCTGATTTTTTTTTTCCGGATTTGTCAAAAAAAAAATTTCAGGATTTTTTTTTCCGGATTTTTTTTTTTCGGATTTTTCGGATTTTTTTTACGGATTTTTCAAAAAAAAAATTTCAGGATTTTTCGGATTTTTTTTCCGGATTTTTTTTCCAGATTTTTTTTCCTGATTTTTCCGGATTTTTTTTTCGGGATTTTTCCGGATTTTTTTTTTCCGGATTTTTTTTCCAGATTTTTTTTTCCAGATTTTTTTTCCTGATTTTTTTTTTCAGGATTTTTTTTTCAGGATTTTTTTTTTCAGGATTTTTCCATATTTTTTTTCCGGATTTGTAAAAAAAAAAATTTTCGGATTTTTTTTTTTCCGGATTTATTTTTTCCAGATTTTTTGGATTTTTTTTCCGGATTTTTCAAAAAAAAAATTTCCGGATATTTTTTTCCGGATTTTTTTTCCGGATTTTTCCATATTTTTTTTCCGGATTTTTCACAAAAAAAATTCCGGATTTTTCCAGATTTTTTTTTCCGGATTTTTCGGATTTTTTTTCCGGATTTTTTTTTCCAGATTTTTTTTCCGGATTTTTTTTCCTGATTTTTTTTTTCCGGATTTTTTTTCCGGATTTTTTTTTTACTGATTTTTTTTTCCGGACTTTTTTTTCCCGGATTTTTCCGGATTTTTTTTTTCCGGATTTTTTTTCCGGATTTTTTTTTCCGGATTTTTTTTTTCGGATTTTTTTTCCGGATTTTTCCGGATTTTTTTTCCGGATTTTTTTTTCCGGATTTTTCCGGATTTTTTTTTTCGGATTTTTTTTTCCAGATTTTTTTTCCGGATTTTTCCGGATTTTTTTTGCTGATTTTTTTTTTCAGGATTTTTTTTTCCTGATTTTTTTTTCAGGATTTTTTCATATTTTTTTTCCGGATTTTTTTTCCGGATTTTTTTTTCCAGATTTTTTTTCCGGATTTTTCCGGATTTTTTGTTTCCGGATTTTTCCGGATTTTTTTTCCGGATTTTTTTTTCCTGATTTTTTTTTCCAGATTTTTTTTCCGGATTTTTCCGGATTTTTTGTTTCCGGATTTTTCCGGATTTTTTTTCCGGATTTTTTTTTCCTGATTTTTTTTTTCCGGATTTTTTTTCCGGATTTTTTTTTACTGATTTTTTTTTCCGGATTTTTTTTTCCGGATTTTTTCGGATTTTTTTTCCGGATTTTTTTTTCCTGATTTTTTTTTTCCGGATTTTTTTTACCGGACTTTTTTTCCGGATTTTTCCTGATTTTTTTTTCCGGATTTTTCGGATTTTTTTTCCGGATTTTTTTTTCCAGATTTTTTTTCCAGATTTTTTTGGATTTTTTTTTTCGGGATTTTTCCAAAAAAAAATTTCCGGATTTTTTTTTTCGGGATTTTTCCGGATTTTTTTTTCCGGATTTTTCGGATTTTTTTTCCGGATTTTTTTTCCAGATTTTTTTTCCGGATTTTTCCGGATTTTTTTTCCAGATTTTTTTTCCTGATTTTTTTTTTCCGAATTTGTCAAAAAAAAAATTTTCGGATTTTTTTTTTCCGGATTTATTTTTTCCAGATTTTTTGGATTTTTTTTCTGGATTTTTTTTCCGGATTTTTTTTCCGGATTTTTTTTCTGGATTTTTTTTTTCCGGATTTTTTTTCCGGATTTTTTTTTCCGGATTTTTCCGGATTTTTTTCTGGATTTTTCCGGAGTTTTTTTTCCGGATTTTTTTTCCCGTATTTTTTTTCTGGATTTTTTTTCCGGATTTTTTTTTCCGGATTTTTTTTTCGGGTTTTTTTTCCGGATTTTTCCGGATTTTTTTCCGGAGTTCTTTTTCGGATTTTTTCTCCGCATTTTTCCGGATTTTTTTTTCGGATTTTTTTTTCCGGATTTTTTTTTCCGGATTTTTTTTCCGGATTTTTTTTTCCAGATTTTTCCGAAGTTTTTTTTCCGGATTTTTTTCTGGATTTTTCCGGAGTTTTTTTTCCGGATTTTTTTCCGGATTTTTTTTCCGGATTTATTTTCCGGATTTTTACGAAGTTTTTTTTTCGGATTTTTTTTCCGGATTTTTTTTTCCGGATTTTTTTTCCAGATTTTTTTTCCCGGATTTTTTTTCTGGATTTTTTTTTTCTTCATTTTTTTTTCCGGATTTTTTTTTCCGGATTTTTTTTCCGGATTTTTCCGAAGTTTTTTTTTCGGATTTTTTTTCAGGATTTTTTTTTCCGTGTTTTTTTTTCCGGATTTTTTTTTTCGGATTTCTTTCCGGATTTTCCCGGAGTTTTTTTTCCGGATTTTTTTTCCCGGATTTTTTTTCCGGATTTTTTTTCCGGATTTTTTTTTCCGGATTTTTCGGATTTTTTTTCCGGATTTTTTTTCCAGATTTTTTTTCCGGATTTTTCCGGATTTTTTTTCCTGATTTTTTTTCCTGATTTTTTTTTTCCGGATTTGTCAAAAAAAAAATTTCAGGATTTTTTTTTCCGGATTTTTTTTTTTCGGATTTTTCGGATTTTTTTTACGGATTTTTCAAAAAAAAAATTTCAGGATTTTTCGGATTTTTTTTCCGGATTTTTTTTCCAGATTTTTTTTCCTGATTTTTCCGGATTTTTTTTTCGGGATTTTTCCGGATTTTTTTTTTCCGGATTTTTTTTCCAGATTTTTTTTTCCAGATTTTTTTTCCTGATTTTTTTTTTCAGGATTTTTTTTTCAGGATTTTTTTTTTCAGGATTTTTCCATATTTTTTTTCCGGATTTGTAAAAAAAAAAATTTTCGGATTTTTTTTTTTCCGGATTTATTTTTTCCAGATTTTTTGGATTTTTTTTCCGGATTTTTCAAAAAAAAAATTTCCGGATATTTTTTTCCGGATTTTTTTTCCGGATTTTTCCATATTTTTTTTCCGGATTTTTCACAAAAAAAATTCCGGATTTTTCCAGATTTTTTTTTCCGGATTTTTCGGATTTTTTTTCCGGATTTTTTTTTCCAGATTTTTTTTCCGGATTTTTTTTCCTGATTTTTTTTTTCCGGATTTTTTTTCCGGATTTTTTTTTTACTGATTTTTTTTTCCGGACTTTTTTTTCCCGGATTTTTCCGGATTTTTTTTTTCCGGATTTTTTTTCCGGATTTTTTTTTCCGGATTTTTTTTTTCGGATTTTTTTTCCGGATTTTTCCGGATTTTTTTTCCGGATTTTTTTTTCCGGATTTTTCCGGATTTTTTTTTTCGGATTTTTTTTTCCAGATTTTTTTTCCGGATTTTTCCGGATTTTTTTTGCTGATTTTTTTTTTCAGGATTTTTTTTTCCTGATTTTTTTTTCAGGATTTTTTCATATTTTTTTTCCGGATTTTTTTTCCGGATTTTTTTTTCCAGATTTTTTTTCCGGATTTTTCCGGATTTTTTGTTTCCGGATTTTTCCGGATTTTTTTTCCGGATTTTTTTTTCCTGATTTTTTTTTCCAGATTTTTTTTCCGGATTTTTCCGGATTTTTTGTTTCCGGATTTTTCCGGATTTTTTTTCCGGATTTTTTTTTCCTGATTTTTTTTTTCCGGATTTTTTTTCCGGATTTTTTTTTACTGATTTTTTTTTCCGGATTTTTTTTTCCGGATTTTTTCGGATTTTTTTTCCGGATTTTTTTTTCCTGATTTTTTTTTTCCGGATTTTTTTTACCGGACTTTTTTTCCGGATTTTTCCTGATTTTTTTTTCCGGATTTTTCGGATTTTTTTTCCGGATTTTTTTTTCCAGATTTTTTTTCCAGATTTTTTTGGATTTTTTTTTTCGGGATTTTTCCAAAAAAAAATTTCCGGATTTTTTTTTTCGGGATTTTTCCGGATTTTTTTTTCCGGATTTTTCGGATTTTTTTTCCGGATTTTTTTTCCAGATTTTTTTTCCGGATTTTTCCGGATTTTTTTTCCAGATTTTTTTTCCTGATTTTTTTTTTCCGAATTTGTCAAAAAAAAAATTTTCGGATTTTTTTTTTCCGGATTTATTTTTTCCAGATTTTTTGGATTTTTTTTCTGGATTTTTTTTCCGGATTTTTTTTCCGGATTTTTTTTCTGGATTTTTTTTTTCCGGATTTTTTTTCCGGATTTTTTTTTCCGGATTTTTCCGGATTTTTTTTCCGGATTTTTTTTTCCGGATTTTTTTTCTGGATTTTTTTTTCCGGATTTTTTTTTCCGAAGTTTTTTTTCCGGATTTTTTTCTGGATTTTTCCGGAGTTTTTTTTCCGGATTTTTTTTCCCGTATTTTTTTTCTGGATTTTTTTTCCGGATTTTTTTTTCCGGATTTTTTTTTCGGGTTTTTTTTCCGGATTTTTCCGGATTTTTTTCCGGAGTTCTTTTTCGGATTTTTTCTCCGCATTTTTCCGGATTTTTTTTTCGGATTTTTTTTTCCGGATTTTTTTTTCCGGATTTTTTTTCCGGATTTTTTTTTCCAGATTTTTCCGAAGTTTTTTTTCCGGATTTTTTTCTGGATTTTTCCGGAGTTTTTTTTCCGGATTTTTTTTCCCGTATTTTTTTTCTGGATTTTTTTTCCGGATTTTTTTTTCCGGATTTTTTTTTCGGGTTTTTTTTCCGGATTTTTCCGGATTTTTTTCCGGAGTTCTTTTTCGGATTTTTTCTCCGCATTTTTCCGGATTTTTTTTTCGGATTTTTTTTTCTGCATTTTTTTTCCGGATTTTTTTTCTGGATTTTTTTTTTCCGGATTTTTTTCCGGATTTTTTTTCTGGATTTTTTTTTTCCGGATTTTTCCGGAGTTCTTTTTCGGATTTTTTCTCTGGATTTTTCCGGATTTTTTTTCGGATTTTTTTTTCTGCATTTTTTTTCCGGATTTTTTTTTTCCGGATTTTTTTTCCAGATTTTTTTTCCCGGATTTTTTTTCCGGATTTTTTTTCTGGATTTTTTTTTTCCGGATTTTTTTCCGGATTTTTTTTCCGGATTTATTTTCCGGATTTTTACGAAGTTTTTTTTTCGGATTTTTTTCCCGGATTTTTTTTTCCGGATTTTTTTTCCAGATTTTTTTTCCCGGATTTTTTTTCTGGATTTTTTTTTTCTTCTTTTTTTTCCGGATTTTTTTTTCCGGATTTTTTTTCCGGATTTTTCCGAAGTTTTTTTTTCGGATTTTTTTTCAGGATTTTTTTTTCCGTGTTTTTTTTTCCGGATTTTTTTTTTCGGATTTCTTTCCGGATTTTCCCGGAGTTTTTTTTCCGGATTTTTTTTCCCGGATTTTTTTTCCGGATTTTTTTTCCGGATTTTTTTTTCCGGATTTTTCGGATTTTTTTTCCGGATTTTTTTTCCAGATTTTTTTTCCGGATTTTTCCGGATTTTTTTTCCTGATTTTTTTTCCTGATTTTTTTTTTCCGGATTTGTCAAAAAAAAAATTTCAGGATTTTTTTTTCCGGATTTTTTTTTTTCGGATTTTTCGGATTTTTTTTACGGATTTTTCAAAAAAAAAATTTCAGGATTTTTCGGATTTTTTTTCCGGATTTTTTTTCCAGATTTTTTTCCTGATTTTTCCGGATTTTTTTTTCGGGATTTTTCCGGATTTTTTTTTTCCGGATTTTTTTTCCAGATTTTTTTTTCCAGATTTTTTTTCCTGATTTTTTTTTTCAGGATTTTTTTTTCAGGATTTTTTTTTTCAGGATTTTTCCATATTTTTTTTCCGGATTTGTAAAAAAAAAAATTTTCGGATTTTTTTTTTTCCGGATTTATTTTTTCCAGATTTTTTGGATTTTTTTTCCGGATTTTTCAAAAAAAAAATTTCCGGATATTTTTTTCCGGATTTTTTTTCCGGATTTTTCCATATTTTTTTTCCGGATTTTTCACAAAAAAAATTCCGGATTTTTCCAGATTTTTTTTTCCGGATTTTTCGGATTTTTTTTCCGGATTTTTTTTTCCAGATTTTTTTTCCGGATTTTTTTTCCGGATTTTTTTTTTACTGATTTTTTTTTCCGGACTTTTTTTTCCCGGATTTTTCCGGATTTTTTTTTTCCGGATTTTTTTTCCGGATTTTTTTTTCCGGATTTTTTTTTTCGGATTTTTTTTCCGGATTTTTCCGGATTTTTTTTCCGGATTTTTTTTTCCGGATTTTTCCGGATTTTTTTTTTCGGATTTTTTTTTCCAGATTTTTTTTCCGGATTTTTCCGGATTTTTTTTGCTGATTTTTTTTTTCAGGATTTTTTTTTCCTGATTTTTTTTTTCAGGATTTTTTCATATTTTTTTTCCGGATTTTTCAAAAAAAAAATTCCGGAATTTTCCGGATTTTTTTTTCGGGATTTTTCCAAAAAAAATTTCCGGAATTTTTTTTTCGGGATTTTTCCGGATTTTTTTTTCCGGATTTTTTTTCCGGATTTTTTTTTCCAGATTTTTTTTCCGGATTTTTCCGGATTTTTTGTTTCCGGATTTTTCCGGATTTTTTTTCCGGATTTTTTTTTCCTGATTTTTTTTTTCCGGATTTTTTTTCCGGATTTTTTTTTACTGATTTTTTTTTCCGGATTTTTTTTTCCGGATTTTTTCGGATTTTTTTTCCGGATTTTTTTTTCCTGATTTTTTTTTTCCGGATTTTTTTTACCGGACTTTTTTTCCGGATTTTTCCTGATTTTTTTTTCCGGATTTTTCGGATTTTTTTTCCGGATTTTTTTTTCCAGATTTTTTTTCCAGATTTTTCCGGATTTTTTTTTTCGGGATTTTTCCAAAAAAAAATTTCCGGATTTTTTTTTTCGGGATTTTTCCGGATTTTTTTTTCCGGATTTTTCGGATTTTTTTTCCGGATTTTTTTTCCAGGTTTTTTTTCCGGATTTTTCCGGATTTTTTTTCCAGATTTTTTTTCCTGATTTTTTTTTTCCGAATTTGTCAAAAAAAAAATTTTCGGATTTTTTTTTTCCGGATTTTTTTTCTGGATTTTTTTTTTCCGGATTTTTTTTCCGGATTTTTTTTACCGGATTTTTCCGGATTTTTTTTTCCGGATTTTTTTTTCAGGATTTTTTTTCTGGATTTTTTTTTCCGGATTTTTTTTTCCGGATTTTTTTTCCGGATTTTTTTTTCCAGATTTTTCCGAAGTTTTTTTTCCGGATTTTTTTCTGGATTTTTCCGGAGTTTTTTTTCCGGATTTTTTTTCCCGTATTTTTTTTCTGGATTTTTTTTCCGGATTTTTTTTTCCGGATTTTTTTTTCGGGTTTTTTTTCCGGATTTTTCCGGATTTTTTTCCGGAGTTCTTTTTCGGATTTTTTCTCCGCATTTTTCCGGATTTTTTTTTCGGATTTTTTTTTCTGCATTTTTTTTCCGGATTTTTTTTCTGGATTTTTTTTTTCCGGATTTTTTTCCGGATTTTTTTTCTGGATTTTTTTTTTCCAGATTTTTCCGGAGTTCTTTTTCGGATTTTTTCTCTGGATTTTTCCGGATTTTTTTTCGGATTTTTTTTTCTGCATTTTTTTTCCGGATTTTTTTTTTCCGGATTTTTTTTCCAGATTTTTTTTCCCGGATTTTTTTTCCGGATTTTTTTTCTGGATTTTTTTTTTCCGGATTTTTTTCCAGATTTTTTTTCCAGATTTATTTTCCGGATTTTTTTTCCCGGATTTTTTTTCTGGATTTTTTTTTTCTTCATTTTTTTTTCCGGATTTTTTTTCCGGATTTTTTTTCCGGATTTTTCCGAAGTTTTTTTTTCGGATTTTTTTTCAGGATTTTTTTTTCCGTGTTTTTTTTTCCGGATTTTTTTTTTCGGATTTCTTTCCGGATTTTCCCGGAATTTTTTTTCCGGATTTTTTTTCTGGATTTTTTTTCCGGATGTTTTTTTCTGGATTTTTTTTCCGGATTTTTTTTCCGGAGTTCTTTTTCGGATTTTTTTTCCGGATTTTTCCGGATTTTTTTTCCGGATTTTTTTTCCAGATTTTTTTTTCCCGGATTTTTTTTCTGGATTTTTTTTCCGGATTTTTTTTCCGGATTTTTTTTCTGGATTTTTTTTTTCCGGATTTTTTTTCCGGATTTTTTTCAGGATTTTTCCGGAGTTTTTTTTCCGGATTTTTTTTCCGGATCTTTCCGGATTTTTCCGGAGTTTTTTTTCCGGATTTTTTTTCCCGGAGTTTTTTTCTGGATTTTTTTTCTGGATTTTTTTTCCGGATTTTTTTTCCGGGTTTTTTTTCCGGATTTTTCCGGATTTTTTTTCGGATTTTTTTTCTGCATTTTTTTTCCGGATTTTTTTTCCAGATTTTTTTTTCCCGGATTTTTTTTCTGGATTTTTTTTTCCGGATTTTTTTTCCGGATTTTTTTTCTGGATTTTTTTTTTCCGGATTTTTTTTCCGGATTTTTTTTTCCGGATTTTTCCGGATTTTTTTTTCCGGATTTTTTTTTCCGGATTTTTTTTTCGGATTTTTACGAAGTTTTTTTTTCGGATTTCTTTCCAGATTTTTCCGGAGTTTTTTTTCCGGATTTTTTTTCCCGGATTTTTTTTCTGGATTTTTTTTTCCGGATTTTTTTTTTCCGGATTTTTTTCTGGATTTTTTTTTCCAGATTTTTCCGAAGTTTTTTTTCCGGATTTTTTTCTGGATTTTTCCGGATTTTTTTTTAGGATTTTTCCGGATTTTTTTTCCGGATTTTTTTTCCAGATTTTTTTTTCCCGGATTTTTTTTCTGGATTTTTTTTCCGGATTTTTTTTCCGGATTTTTTTTCTGGATTTTTTTTTTCCGGATTTTTTTTCCGGATTTTTTTCAGGATTTTTCTGGAGTTTTTTTTCCGGATTTTTTTTCCGGATTTTTCCGGATTTTTTTTTCCGGATTTTTTTTCCGGATTTTTCCGGATTTTTTTTCCGGATTTTTCCGGGTTTTTTTTTTCCGGATTTTTTTTTCCGTATTTCTTTCCGGATTTTTCCGGAGTTTTTTTTCCGGATTTTTTTTCCCGGAGTTTTTTTCTGGATTTTTTTTCCGGATTTTTTTTCCGGATTTTTTTTCCGGGTTTTTTTTCCGGATTTTTCCGGATTTTTTTTCGGATTTTTTTTCTGCATTTTTTTTCCGGATTTTTTTTCCAGATTTTTTTTTCCCGGATTTTTTTTCTGGATTTTTTTTTCCGGATTTTTCCGGATTTTTTTTTCCGGATTTTTTTTTCCGGATTTTTTTTCCCGGATTTTTTTTCTGGATTTTTTTTTCCGGATTTTTTTTTTCCGGATTTTTTTTCCGGATTTTTTTTTCCAGATTTTTCCGAAGTTTTTTTTCCGGAGTTTTTTCTGGATTTTTCCGGATTTTTTTTTCGGATCTTTCCGGATTTTTCCGGAGTTTTTTTTCCGGATTTTTTTCCCGGATTTTTTTTCTGGATTTTTTTTCCGTATTTTTCCGGATTTTTTTTTCCGGATTTTTTTTCCGGATTTTTTTTTCCGGATTTCTTTCCGGATTTTTCCGGAGTTTTTTTTCCGGATTTTTTTTCCCGGATTTTTTTTTCCGGATTTTTTTTCCGGATTTTTCCGAAGTTTTTTGTTCGGATTTTTTTTCTGGATTTTTTTTTCGGATTTTTTTTTCTGCATTTTTTTTCTGGATTTTTTTTCCGGATTTTTTTTCCGGATTTTTTTTCTGGATTTTTTTTTTCCGGATTTTTTTTCCGGATTTTTTTCAGGATTTTTCCGGAGTTTTTTTTCCGGATTTTTTTTCCGGATTTTTCCGGATTTTTTTTTCCGGATTTTTTTTCCGGATTTTTCCGGATTTTTTTTCCGGATTTTTCCGGGTTTTTTTTTTCCGGATTTTTTTTCCCGGAGTTTTTTTCTGGATTTTTTTTCCGGATTTTTTTTCCGGATTTTTTTTCCGGGTTTTTTTTCCGGATTTTTCCGGATTTTTTTCCGGATTTTTTTTCTGCATTTTTTTTCCGGATTTTTTTTCCAGATTTTTTTTTCCCGGATTTTTTTTCTGGATTTTTTTTTCCGGATTTTTCCGGATTTTTTTTTCCGGATTTTTTTTTCCGGATTTTTTTTCCGGATTTTTACGAAGTTTTTTTTTCGGATTTCTTTCCAGATTTTTCCGGAGTTTTTTTTCTGGATTTTTTTTCCCGGATTTTTTTTCTGGATTTTTTTTTCCGGATTTTTTTTTTCCGGATTTTTTTTCCGGATTTTTTTTTCCAGATTTTTCCGAAGTTTTTTTTCCGGAGTTTTTTCTGGATTTTTCCGGATTTTTTTTTCGGATCTTTCCGGATTTTTCCGGAGTTTTTTTTCCGGATTTTTTTCCCGGATTTTTTTTCTCAATTTTTTTTCCGTATTTTTCCGGATTTTTTTTTCCGGATTTTTTTTCCGGATTTTTTTTTCCGGATTTCTTTCCGGATTTTTCCGGAGTTTTTTTTCCGGATTTTTTTTCCCGGATTTTTTTTCTGGATTTTTTTTCCGGATGTTTTTTTCTGGATTTTTTTTCCGGATTTTTTTTCCGGAGTTCTTTTTCAGATTTTTTTTCCGGATTTTTCCGGATTTTTTTTCCGGATTTTTTTTCCAGATTTTTTTTTCCCGGATTTTTTTTCTGGATTTTTTTTCCGGATTTTTTTTCCGGATTTTTTTTCTGGATTTTTTTTTTCCGGATTTTTTTTCCGGATTTTTTTCAGGATTTTTCCGGAGTTTTTTTTCCGGATTTTTTTTCCGGATTTTTCCGGATTTTTTTTTCCGGATTTTTTTCCCGGATTTTTCCGGATTTTTTTTCCGGATTTTTCCGGGTTTTTTTTTTCCGGATTTTTTTTTCCGTATTTCTTTCCGGATTTTTCCGGAGTTTTTTTTCCGGATTTTTTTTCCCGGAGTTTTTTTCTGGATTTTTTTTCCGGATTTTTTTTCCGGATTTTTTTTCCGGGTTTTTTTTCCGGATTTTTCCGGATTTTTTTTCGGATTTTTTTTTCTGCATTTTTTTTCCGGATTTTTTTTTCCGGATTTTTTTTCCAGATTTTTTTCCCGGATTTTTTTCCGATTTTTTTTCCCGGACTTTTTTTCTGGATTTTTTTTCCGGATTTTTTTTTTCCGGATTTTTTTTTCCGGAATTTTCCGGATTTTTTTTCCGGATTTTTCCGGGTTTTTTTTCTGGATTTTTTTTTCCGGATTTTTTTTCTGGATTTTTTTTTCCGGATTTTTCTTCCCGGATTTTTTTTCCGGATTTTTTTTTCCGGATTTTTTTTCCGGATTTCTTTCCGGATTTTTCCGGAGTTTTTTTTCCGGATATTTTTTCCCGGATTTTTTTTCTGGATTTTTTTTTCCGGATTTTTTTTTCCGGAATTTTTTTTTTCTGATTTATCCGGATTTCTTTTTTCCGGATTTTTTTTTCCGGATTTTTTGTCCAGATTTTTCCGGATTTTTTTTTCCGGATTTTTTTTCCGGATTTTTCCGGAGTTTTTTTCGGATTTTTTTTCTGGAATTTTTTTCCGGATTTTTTTTTCCGGATTTTTTTTCCGGATTTTTTTTCTGGATATTTTTTCCCGGATTTTTTTTCTGGAATTTTTTTCCGGATTTTTTTTCCGGATTTTTTTTCTGGATATTTTTTCCCGGATTTTTTTTCTGGATTTTTTTTCCGGATTTTTTTTCCGGATTTTTTTTCTGGATTTTTTTTTTCCGGATTTTTTTTCCGGATTTTTTTCAGGATTTTTCCGGAGTTTTTTTTCGGATTTTTCCGGATTTTTTTTCCGGATTTTTTTTCCGGATTTTTTTTCTGGATTTTTTTTTTCCGGATTTTTTTCCGGATTTTTTTTCTGGATTTTTTTTTTCCGGATTTTTCCGGAGTTCTTTTTCGGATTTTTTCTCTGGATTTTTCCGGATTTTTTTTCCAGATTTTTTTTCCGGATTTTTCCGGATTTTTTTTCCAGATTTTTTTTCCTGATTTTTTTTTTCCGAATTTGTCAAAAAAAAAATTTTCGGATTTTTTTTTTCCGGATTTTTTTTCTGGATTTTTTTTTTCCGGATTTTTTTTCCGGATTTTTTTTACCGGATTTTTCCGGATTTTTTTTTCCGGATTTTTTTTTCAGGATTTTTTTTCTGGATTTTTTTTTCCGGATTTTTTTTTCCGGATTTTTTTTCCGGATTTTTTTTTCCAGATTTTTCCGAAGTTTTTTTTCCGGATTTTTTTCTGGATTTTTCCGGAGTTTTTTTTCCGGATTTTTTTTCCCGGATTTTTTTTCTGGATTTTTTTTCCGGATTTTTTTTTCCGGATTTTTTTTTCGGGTTTTTTTTCCGGATTTTTCCGGATTTTTTTCCGGAGTTCTTTTTCGGATTTTTTCTCCGCATTTTTCCGGATTTTTTTTTCGGATTTTTTTTTCTGCATTTTTTTTCCGGATTTTTTTTCTGGATTTTTTTTTTCCGGATTTTTTTCCGGATTTTTTTTCTGGATTTTTTTTTTCCGGATTTTTCCGGAGTTCTTTTTCGGATTTTTTCTCTGGATTTTTCCGGATTTTTTTTCGGATTTTTTTTTCTGCATTTTTTTTCCGGATTTTTTTTTTCCGGATTTTTTTTCCAGATTTTTTTTCCCGGATTTTTTTTCCGGATTTTTTTTCTGGATTTTTTTTTTCCGGATTTTTTTCCAGATTTTTTTTCCAGATTTATTTTCCGGATTTTTTTTCCCGGATTTTTTTTCTGGATTTTTTTTTTCTTCATTTTTTTTTCCGGATTTTTTTTTCCGGATTTTTTTTCCGGATTTTTCCGAAGTTTTTTTTTCGGATTTTTTTTCAGGATTTTTTTTTCCGTGTTTTTTTTTCCGGATTTTTTTTTTCGGATTTCTTTCCGGATTTTCCCGGAATTTTTTTTCCGGATTTTTTTTCTGGATTTTTTTTCCGGATGTTTTTTTCTGGATTTTTTTTCCGGATTTTTTTTCCGGAGTTCTTTTTCGGATTTTTTTTCCGGATTTTTCCGGATTTTTTTTCCGGATTTTTTTTCCAGATTTTTTTTTCCCGGATTTTTTTTCTGGATTTTTTTTCCGGATTTTTTTTCCGGATTTTTTTTCTGGATTTTTTTTTTCCGGATTTTTTTTCCGGATTTTTTTCAGGATTTTTCCGGAGTTTTTTTTCCGGATTTTTTTTCCGGATCTTTCCGGATTTTTCCGGAGTTTTTTTTCCGGATTTTTTTTCCCGGAGTTTTTTTCTGGATTTTTTTTCTGGATTTTTTTTCCGGATTTTTTTTCCGGGTTTTTTTTCCGGATTTTTCCGGATTTTTTTTCGGATTTTTTTTCTGCATTTTTTTTCCGGATTTTTTTTCCAGATTTTTTTTTCCCGGATTTTTTTTCTGGATTTTTTTTTCCGGATTTTTTTTCCGGATTTTTTTTCTGGATTTTTTTTTTCCGGATTTTTTTTCCGGATTTTTTTTTCCGGATTTTTCCGGATTTTTTTTTCCGGATTTTTTTTTCCGGATTTTTTTTTCGGATTTTTACGAAGTTTTTTTTTCGGATTTCTTTCCAGATTTTTCCGGAGTTTTTTTTCCGGATTTTTTTTCCCGGATTTTTTTTCTGGATTTTTTTTTCCGGATTTTTTTTTTCCGGATTTTTTTCTGGATTTTTTTTTCCAGATTTTTCCGAAGTTTTTTTTCCGGATTTTTTTCTGGATTTTTCCGGATTTTTTTTTAGGATTTTTCCGGATTTTTTTTCCGGATTTTTTTTCCAGATTTTTTTTTCCCGGATTTTTTTTCTGGATTTTTTTTCCGGATTTTTTTTCCGGATTTTTTTTCTGGATTTTTTTTTTCCGGATTTTTTTTCCGGATTTTTTTCAGGATTTTTCTGGAGTTTTTTTTCCGGATTTTTTTTCCGGATTTTTCCGGATTTTTTTTTCCGGATTTTTTTTCCGGATTTTTCCGGATTTTTTTTCCGGATTTTTCCGGGTTTTTTTTTTCCGGATTTTTTTTTCCGTATTTCTTTCCGGATTTTTCCGGAGTTTTTTTTCCGGATTTTTTTTCCCGGAGTTTTTTTCCGGGTTTTTTTTCCGGATTTTTCCGGATTTTTTTTCGGATTTTTTTTCTGCATTTTTTTTCCGGATTTTTTTTCCAGATTTTTTTTTCCCGGATTTTTTTTCTGGATTTTTTTTTCCGGATTTTTCCGGATTTTTTTTTCCGGATTTTTTTTTCCGGATTTTTTTTCCCGGATTTTTTTTCTGGATTTTTTTTTCCGGATTTTTTTTTTCCGGATTTTTTTTCCGGATTTTTTTTTCCAGATTTTTCCGAAGTTTTTTTTCCGGAGTTTTTTCTGGATTTTTCCGGATTTTTTTTTCGGATCTTTCCGGATTTTTCCGGAGTTTTTTTTCCGGATTTTTTTCCCGGATTTTTTTTCTGGATTTTTTTTCCGTATTTTTCCGGATTTTTTTTTCCGGATTTTTTTTCCGGATTTTTCCGGATTTTTTTTCCGGGTTTTTTTTCCGGATTTTTTTTCCGGATTTTTTTTTCCGGATTTCTTTCCGGATTTTTCCGGAGTTTTTTTTCCGGATTTTTTTTCCCGGATTTTTTTTTCCGGATTTTTTTTCCGGATTTTTCCGAAGTTTTTTGTTCGGATTTTTTTTCTGGATTTTTTTTTCGGATTTTTTTTTCTGCATTTTTTTTCTGGATTTTTTTTCCGGATTTTTTTTCCGGATTTTTTTTCTGGATTTTTTTTTTCCGGATTTTTTTTCCGGATTTTTTTCAGGATTTTTCCGGAGTTTTTTTTCCGGATTTTTTTTCCGGATTTTTCCGGATTTTTTTTTCCGGATTTTTTTTCCGGATTTTTCCGGATTTTTTTTCCGGATTTTTCCGGGTTTTTTTTTTCCGGATTTTTTTTTCCGTATTTCTTTCCGGATTTTTCCGGAGTTTTTTTTCCGGATTTTTTTTCCCGGAGTTTTTTTCTGGATTTTTTTTCCGGATTTTTTTTCCGGATTTTTTTTCCGGGTTTTTTTTCCGGATTTTTCCGGATTTTTTTCCGGATTTTTTTTCTGCATTTTTTTTCCGGATTTTTTTTCCAGATTTTTTTTTCCCGGATTTTTTTTCTGGATTTTTTTTTCCGGATTTTTCCGGATTTTTTTTTCCGGATTTTTTTTTCCGGATTTTTTTTCCGGATTTTTACGAAGTTTTTTTTTCGGATTTCTTTCCAGATTTTTCCGGAGTTTTTTTTCTGGATTTTTTTTCCCGGATTTTTTTTCTGGATTTTTTTTTCCGGATTTTTTTTTCCGGATTTTTTTTCCGGATTTTTTTTTCCAGATTTTTCCGAAGTTTTTTTTCCGGAGTTTTTTCTGGATTTTTCCGGATTTTTTTTTCGGATCTTTCCGGATTTTTCCGGAGTTTTTTTTCCGGATTTTTTTCCCGGATTTTTTTTCTGGATTTTTTTTCCGTATTTTTCCGGATTTTTTTTTCCGGATTTTTTTTCCGGATTTTTTTTTCCGGATTTCTTTCCGGATTTTTCCGGAGTTTTTTTTCCGGATTTTTTTTCCCGGATTTTTTTTCTGGATTTTTTTTCCGGATGTTTTTTTCTGGATTTTTTTTCCGGATTTTTTTTCCGGAGTTCTTTTTCAGATTTTTTTTCCGGATTTTTCCGGATTTTTTTTCCGGATTTTTTTTCCAGATTTTTTTTTCCCGGATTTTTTTTCTGGATTTTTTTTCCGGATTTTTTTTCCGGATTTTTTTTCTGGATTTTTTTTTTCCGGATTTTTTTTCCGGATTTTTTTCAGGATTTTTCCGGAGTTTTTTTTCCGGATTTTTTTTCCGGATTTTTCCGGATTTTTTTTTCCGGATTTTTTTCCCGGATTTTTCCGGATTTTTTTTCCGGATTTTTCCGGGTTTTTTTTTTCCGGATTTTTTTTTCCGTATTTCTTTCCGGATTTTTCCGGAGTTTTTTTTCCGGATTTTTTTTCCCGGAGTTTTTTTCTGGATTTTTTTTCCGGATTTTTTTTCCGGATTTTTTTTCCGGGTTTTTTTTCCGGATTTTTCCGGATTTTTTTTCGGATTTTTTTTTCTGCATTTTTTTTCCGGATTTTTTTTTCCGGATTTTTTTTCCAGATTTTTTTCCCGGATTTTTTTCCGATTTTTTTTCCCGGACTTTTTTTCTGGATTTTTTTTCCGGATTTTTTTTTTCCGGATTTTTTTTTCCGGAATTTTCCGGATTTTTTTTCCGGATTTTTCCGGGTTTTTTTTCTGGATTTTTTTTTCCGGATTTTTTTTCTGGATTTTTTTTTCCGGATTTTTCTTCCCGGATTTTTTTTCCGGATTTTTTTTTCCGGATTTTTTTTCCGGATTTTTCCGGAGTTTTTTTTCCGGATATTTTTTCCCGGATATTTTTTCCCGGATTTTTTTTCTGGATTTTTTTTTCCGGATTTTTTTTTCCGGAATTTTTTTTTTCTGATTTATCCGGATTTCTTTTTTCCGGATTTTTTTTTCCGGATTTTTTGTCCAGATTTTTCCGGATTTTTTTTTCCGGATTTTTTTTCCGGATTTTTCCGGAGTTTTTTTCGGATTTTTTTTCTGGAATTTTTTTCCGGATTTTTTTTTCCGGATTTTTTTTCCGGATTTTTTTTCTGGATATTTTTTCCCGGATTTTTTTTCTGGAATTTTTTTCCGGATTTTTTTTCCGGATTTTTTTTCTGGATATTTTTTCCCGGATTTTTTTTCTGGATTTTTTTTCCGGATTTTTTTTCCGGATTTTTTTTCTGGATTTTTTTTTTCCGGATTTTTTTTCCGGATTTTTTTCAGGATTTTTCCGGAGTTTTTTTTCGGATTTTTCCGGATTTTTTTTCCGGATTTTTTTTCCGGATTTTTTTTCTGGATTTTTTTTTTCCGGATTTTTTTCCGGATTTTTTTTCTGGATTTTTTTTTTCCGGATTTTTCCGGAGTTCTTTTTCGGATTTTTTCTCTGGATTTTTCCGGATTTTTTTTCGGATTTTTTTTTCTGCATTTTTTTTCCGGATTTTTTTTTTCCGGATTTTTTTTCCAGATTTTTTTTCCCGGATTTTTTTTCCGGATTTTCTTTCTGGATTTTTTTTTTCCGGATTTTTTTCCAGATTTTTTTTCCAGATTTATTTTCCGGATTTTTTTTCCCGGATTTTTTTTCTGGATTTTTTTTTTCTTCATTTTTTTTTCCGGATTTTTTTTTCCGGATTTTTTTTCCGGATTTTTCCGAAGTTTTTTTTTCGGATTTTTTTTCAGGATTTTTTTTTCCGTGTTTTTTTTTCCGGATTTTTTTTTTCGGATTTCTTTCCGGATTTTCCCGGAGTTTTTTTTCCGGATTTTTTTTCCCGGATTTTTTTTCTGGATTTTTTTTCCGGATGTTTTTTTCTGGATTTTTTTTCCGGATTTTTTTTCCGGAGTTCTTTTTCGGATTTTTTTTCCGGATTTTTCCGGATTTTTTTTCCGGATTTTTTTTCCAGATTTTTTTTTCCCGGATTTTTTTTCTGGATTTTTTTTCCGGATTTTTTTTCCGGATTTTTTTTCTGGATTTTTTTTTTCCGGATTTTTTTTCCGGATTTTTTTCAGGATTTTTCCGGAGTTTTTTTTCCGGATTTTTTTTCCGGATTTTTCCGGATTTTTTTTTCCGGATTTTTTTTCCGGATTTTTCCGGATTTTTTTTCCGGATTTTTCCGGGTTTTTTTTTCCGGATTTTTTTTTCCGTATTTCTTTCCGGATTTTTCCGGAGTTTTTTTTCCGGATTTTTTTTCCCGGAGTTTTTTTCTGGATTTTTTTTCCGGATTTTTTTTCCGGATTTTTTTTCCGGGTTTTTTTTCCGGATTTTTCCGGATTTTTTTTCGGATTTTTTTTCTGCATTTTTTTTCCGGATTTTTTTTCCAGATTTTTTTTTCCCGGATTTTTTTTCTGGATTTTTTTTTCCGGATTTTTTTTCCGGATTTTTTTTCTGGATTTTTTTTTTCCGGATTTTTTTTCCGGATTTTTTTTTCCGGATTTTTCCGGATTTTTTTTTCCGGATTTTTTTTTCCGGATTTTTTTTTCGGATTTTTACGAAGTTTTTTTTTCGGATTTCTTTCCAGATTTTTCCGGAGTTTTTTTTCCGGATTTTTTTTCCCGGATTTTTTTTCTGGATTTTTTTTTCCGGATTTTTTTTTTCCGGATTTTTTTCTGGATTTTTTTTTCCAGATTTTTCCGAAGTTTTTTTTCCGGATTTTTTTCTGGATTTTTCCGGATTTTTTTTTAGGATTTTTCCGGATTTTTTTTCCGGATTTTTTTTCCAGATTTTTTTTTCCCGGATTTTTTTTCTGGATTTTTTTTCCGGATTTTTTTTCCGGATTTTTTTTCTGGATTTTTTTTTTCCGGATTTTTTTTCCGGATTTTTTTCAGGATTTTTCTGGAGTTTTTTTTCCGGATTTTTTTTCCGGATTTTTCCGGATTTTTTTTTCCGGATTTTTTTTCCGGATTTTTCCGGGTTTTTTTTTTCCGGATTTTTTTTTCCGTATTTCTTTCCGGATTTTTCCGGAGTTTTTTTTCCGGATTTTTTTTCCCGGAGTTTTTTTCTGGATTTTTTTTCCGGATTTTTTTTCCGGATTTTTTTTCCGGGTTTTTTTTCCGGATTTTTCCGGATTTTTTTTCGGATTTTTTTTCTGCATTTTTTTTCCGGATTTTTTTTCCAGATTTTTTTTTCCCGGATTTTTTTTCTGGATTTTTTTTTCCGGATTTTTCCGGATTTTTTTTTCCGGATTTTTTTTTCCGGATTTTTTTTCCCGGATTTTTTTTCTGGATTTTTTTTTCCGGATTTTTTTTTTCCGGATTTTTTTTCCGGATTTTTTTTTCCAGATTTTTCCGAAGTTTTTTTTCCGGAGTTTTTTCTGGATTTTTCCGGATTTTTTTTTCGGATCTTTCCGGATTTTTCCGGAGTTTTTTTTCCGGATTTTTTTCCCGGATTTTTTTTCTGGATTTTTTTTCCGTATTTTTCCGGATTTTTTTTTCCGGATTTTTTTTCCGGATTTTTCCGGATTTTTTTTCCGGATTTTTTTTCCGGATTTTTTTTTCCGGATTTCTTTCCGGATTTTTCCGGAGTTTTTTTTCCGGATTTTTTTTCCCGGATTTTTTTTTCCGGATTTTTTTTCCGGATTTTTCCGAAGTTTTTTGTTCGGATTTTTTTTCTGGATTTTTTTTTCGGATTTTTTTTTCTGCATTTTTTTTCTGGATTTTTTTTCCGGATTTTTTTTCCGGATTTTTTTTCTGGATTTTTTTTTTCCGGATTTTTTTTCCGGATTTTTTTCAGGATTTTTCCGGAGTTTTTTTTCCGGATTTTTTTTCCGGATTTTTCCGGATTTTTTTTTCCGGATTTTTTTTTCCGTATTTCTTTCCGGATTTTTCCGGAGTTTTTTTTCCGGATTTTTTTTCCCGGAGTTTTTTTCTGGATTTTTTTTCCGGATTTTTTTTCCGGATTTTTTTTCCGGGTTTTTTTTCCGGATTTTTCCGGATTTTTTTCCGGATTTTTTTTCTGCATTTTTTTTCCGGATTTTTTTTCCAGATTTTTTTTTCCCGGATTTTTTTTCTGGATTTTTTTTTCCGGATTTTTCCGGATTTTTTTTTCCGGATTTTTTTTTCCGGATTTTTTTTCCGGATTTTTACGAAGTTTTTTTTTCGGATTTCTTTCCAGATTTTTCCGGAGTTTTTTTTCTGGATTTTTTTTCCCGGATTTTTTTTCTGGATTTTTTTTTCCGGATTTTTTTTTTCCGGATTTTTTTTCCGGATTTTTTTTTCCAGATTTTTCCGAAGTTTTTTTTCCGGAGTTTTTTCTGGATTTTTCCGGATTTTTTTTTCGGATCTTTCCGGATTTTTCCGGAGTTTTTTTTCCGGATTTTTTTCCCGGATTTTTTTTCTGGATTTTTTTTCCGTATTTTTCCGGATTTTTTTTTCCGGATTTTTTTTCCGGATTTTTTTTTCCGGATTTCTTTCCGGATTTTTCCGGAGTTTTTTTTCCGGATTTTTTTTCCCGGATTTTTTTTCTGGATTTTTTTTCCGGATGTTTTTTTCTGGATTTTTTTTCCGGATTTTTTTTCCGGAGTTCTTTTTCAGATTTTTTTTCCGGATTTTTCCGGATTTTTTTTCCGGATTTTTTTTCCAGATTTTTTTTTCCCGGATTTTTTTTCTGGATTTTTTTTCCGGATTTTTTTTCCGGATTTTTTTTCTGGATTTTTTTTTTCCGGATTTTTTTTCCGGATTTTTTTCAGGATTTTTCCGGAGTTTTTTTTCCGGATTTTTTTTCCGGATTTTTCCGGATTTTTTTTTCCGGATTTTTTTTTCCCGGATTTTTTTTCTGGATTTTTTTTCCGGATTTTTTTTCTGGATTTTTTTTTTCCGGATTTTTTTTCCGGATTTTTTTCAGGATTTTTCCGGAGTTTTTTTTCCGGATTTTTTTTCCGGATTTTTCCGGATTTTTTTTTCCGGATTTTTTTTTCCCGGATTTTTTTTCTGGATTTTTTTTCCAGATTTTTTTTTCCCGGATTTTTTTTCTGGATTTTTTTTCCGGATTTTTTTTCCGGATTTTTCCGGATTTTTTTTCCGGATTTTTCCGGGTTTTTTTTTTCCGGATTTTTTTTTCCGTATTTCTTTCCGGATTTTTCCGGAGTTTTTTTTCCGGATTTTTTTTCCCGGAGTTTTTTTCTGGATTTTTTTTCCGGATTTTTTTTCCGGATTTTTTTTCCGGGTTTTTTTTCCGGATTTTTCCGGATTTTTTTTCGGATTTTTTTTTCTGCATTTTTTTTCCGGATTTTTTTTTCCGGATTTTTTTTCCAGATTTTTTTCCCGGATTTTTTTCCGATTTTTTTTCCCGGACTTTTTTTCTGGATTTTTTTTCCGGATTTTTTTTTTCCGGATTTTTTTTTCCGGAATTTTCCGGATTTTTTTTCCGGATTTTTCCGGGTTTTTTTTCTGGATTTTTTTTTCCGGATTTTTTTTCTGGATTTTTTTTTCCGGATTTTTCTTCCCGGATTTTTTTTCCGGATTTTTTTTTCCGGATTTTTTTTCCGGATTTCTTTCCGGATTTTTCCGGAGTTTTTTTTCCGGATATTTTTTCCCGGATTTTTTTTCTGGATTTTTTTTTCCGGATTTTTTTTTCCGGAATTTTTTTTTTCTGATTTATCCGGATTTCTTTTTTCCGGATTTTTTTTTCCGGATTTTTTGTCCAGATTTTTCCGGATTTTTTTTTCCGGATTTTTTTTCCGGATTTTTCCGGAGTTTTTTTCGGATTTTTTTTCTGGAATTTTTTTCCGGATTTTTTTTTCCGGATTTTTTTTCCGGATTTTTCCGGAGTTTTTTTCGGATTTTTTTTCTGGAATTTTTTTCCGGATTTTTTTTTCCGGATTTTTTTTCCGGATTTTTTTTCTGGATATTTTTTCCCGGATTTTTTTTCTGGAATTTTTTTCCGGATTTTTTTTCCGGATTTTTTTTCTGGATATTTTTTCCCGGATTTTTTTTCCGGATTTTTTTTTCCGGATTTTTTTTCCGGATTTTTCCGAAGTTTTTTTTCCGGATTTTTTTCTGGATTTTTCCGGATTTTTTTTTCGGATTTTTCCGGATTTTTTTTCCGGATTTTTTTTTCCGGATTTTTTTTCTGGATATTTTTTCCCGGATTTTTTTTCCGGATTTTTCCGAAGTTTTTTTTCCGGATTTTTCCGGATTTTTTTTTCTGGATTTTTCCGGATTTTTTTTTCGGATTTTTCCGGATTTTTTTTCCGGATTTTTTTTCCGGATTTTTTTTCCGGATTTTTTTTTCCGGATTTTTTTTTCGGATTTTTCCGAAGTTTTTTTTCCGGATTTTTCCGGATTTTTTTTCCGGAGTTCTTTTTCGGATTTTTTTTCCGGATTTTTCCGGAGTTTTTTTTCCGGATTTTTTTTCCCGGATTTTTTTTCTGGATTTTTTTTCCGGATTTTTCCGGATTTTTTTTTCCGGATTTTTTTTCCGGATTTTTCCGGATTTTTTTTTCGGATTTTTTTTCTGGATTTTTTTTTTCCGGATTTTTTTTCCGGATTTTTTTTCCAGATTTTTCCGGATTTTTTTTTCCGGATTTTTTTTCCGGATTTTTTTTCCGGATTTTTCCGGATTTTTTTTCCGGATTTTTTTTCTGGATTTTTTTTTTCCGGATTTTTTTTCCAGATTTTTTTCAGGATTTTTCCGGAGTTTTTTTTCCGGATTTTTTTTTCCGGATTTTTTTTTCCGGATTTTTTTTCCGGAGTTCTTTTTCGGATTTTTTTTCCGGATTTTTCCGGATTTTTTTTCGGATTTTTTTTTCTGCATTTTTTTCCGGATTTCTTTCCGGATTTTTCCGGAGTTTTTTTTCCGTATTTTTTTTCCCGGATTTTTTTTCTGGATTTTTTTTCCGGATTTTTCCGGATTTTTTTTCCGGATTTTTTTTCCGGATTTTTCCGGATTTTTTTTCCGGATTTTTCCGGGTTTTTTTCCGGATTTTTTTTTCCGGATTTTTTTTTGCGGATTTTTTTTCCAGATTTTTCCGGATTTTTTTTTCCGGATTTTTTTCCGGATTTTTTTTCCGGATTTTTCCGGATTTTTTTTCCGGATTTTTCCGGATTTTTTTTCCGGATTTTTTTTCCGGATTTTTTTTTTCCGGATTTTTTTTCCGGATTTTTTTCAGGATTTTTTTAAGGATTTTTCCGGATTTTTTTTCCCGGATTTTTTTTCTGGATTTTTTTTCCCGGATTTATTTTCTGGATTTTTTTTCCGGATTTTTTTTTCTGCATTTTTTTTCCGGATTTTTTTTTCCGGAATTTTCCGGATTTTTTTTCCGGATTTTTCCGGGTTTTTTTTCTGGATTTTTTTTTCCGGATTTTTTTTCTGGATTTTTTTTTCCGGATTTTTTTTCCCGGATTTTTTTTCCGGATTTTTTTTTCGGGATTTTTCCGGGTTTTTTTTCCGGATTTCTTTCCGGATTTTTCCGGAGTTTTTTTCCGGATATTTTTTCCCGGATTTTTCCGGATTTTTTTTTCCGGATTTTTCCGGATTTTTTTTCCGGATTTTTCCGGGGTTTTTTTCCGGATTTTTTTTTCCTGATTTTTTTTTCCGGATTTTTTTTCCAGATTTTTCCGGATTTTTTTTTCCGGATTTTTTTTCCGGATTTTTTTTCCGGATTTTTTTTCCGGATTTTTCCGGATTTTTTTTTTCCGGATTTTTTTCAGGATTTTTCCGGATTTTTTTTCCCGGATTTTTTTTCTGGATTTTTTTTTCCGGATTTTTTTTCCCGGATTTTTTTTCTGGATTTTTTTTTCGGATTTTTTTTTCTGCATTTTTTTCCGATTTTTCTGCATTTTTTTTCCGGATTTTTTTTTCCGGAATTTTCCGGATTTTTTTCCCGGATTTTTTTTCCGGATTTTTTTTCCGGATTTCTTTCCGGATTTTTCCGGAGTTTTTTTTCCGGATTTTTTTTCCCGGATTTTTTTTCCGGATTTTTTTTCCGGATTTCTTTCCGGATTTTTCCGGAGTTTTTTTTCCGGATATTTTTTCCCGGATTTTTTTTCTGGATTTTTTTTTCCGGATTTTTTTTTCCGGATTTTTTTTCCGGATTTTTTTTTCCGGATTTTTCCGGATTTTTTTTCCGGATTTTTCCAGGTTTTTTTTTCCGGATTTTTTTTCCCGGATTTTTCCGTTTTTTTTTTTCGGGAGTTTTTTTCCGGAATTTTTTTTTTCTGATTTTTCCGGATTTCTTTTTTCCGGATTTTTTTTTCCGGATTTTTTTTCCAGATTTTTCCGGATTTTTTTTTCCGGATTTTTTTTCCGGATTTTTCCGGAGTTTTTTTCGGTTTTTTTTTTCCGGTTTTTTTTTTTCCGGATTTTTTTTCCGGATTTTTTTTTCCGGATTTTTTTTTCCGGATTTTTCCGAAGTTTTTTTTCCGGATTTTTCCGGGTTTTTTTTCTGGATTTTTTTTTCCGGATTTTTTTTCTGGATTTTTTTTTTCGGATTTTTTTTTCCGGATTTTTTTTTTCCGGATTTTTTTTCCGGATTTTTTTTTCCGGATTTTTCCGGATTTTTTTTTCCGGATTTTTTTTTCCAGATTTTTCACGATTTTTTTTCCCGATTTTCTTTTCCGGATTTTTCCAATTTTTTTTTTCTGGGCTTTCTTTTCCAGATTTTTCCGGATTTTTTTTCCGGATTTTTTTTTCCGGATTTTTTTTTCCAGATTTTTCCCGATTTTTTTTATGGATATTTTTTTCAAGATTTTTACCGATTTTTTCTTACGGATTTTTTTTTCCAGATTTTTCCGGATTTTTTTTTCTTTCCCGGATTTTTTTTCTGGATTTTTTTTTCCGGATTTTTTTTCCGGATTTTTTTTTCCGGATTTTTTTTCCGGATTTTTCCAGATTTTTTTTCCGGATTTTTTTTCCAGATTTTTTTTTCCCGGATTTTTTTTCTGGATTTTTTTCTGGATTTTTCCGGATTTTTTTTTCGGATTTTTCCGGATTTTTTTTCCGGATTTTTTTTTCCGGATTTTTTTTCTGGATATTTTTTCCCGGATTTTTTTTCCGGATTTTTTTTTCCGGATTTTTTTTCCGGATTTTTCCAGGTTTTTTTTCCGGATTTTTTTTCCAGATTTTTTTTTCCCGGATTTTTTTTCTGGATTTTTTTTCCGGATTTTTTTTCCGGATTTTTTTTCTGGATTTTTTTTTTCCGGATTTTTTTTCCGGATTTTTACGAAGTTTTTTTTTCGGATTTCTTTCCAGATTTTTCCGGAGTTTTTTTTCCGGATTTTTTTTCCCGGATTTTTTTTCTGGATTTTTTTTTCCGGATTTTTTTTTTCCGGATTTTTTTTCCGGATTTTTTTTTCCAGATTTTTCCGAAGTTTTTTTTCCGGATTTTTTTCTGGATTTTTCCGGATTTTTTTTTCGGATTTTTCCAGATTTTTTTTCCGGATTTTTTTTTCCGGATTTTTTTTCTGGATATTTTTTCCCGGATTTTTTTTCTGGAATTTTTTTTCCGGATTTTTTTTTCCGGATTTTTTTTCCGGATTTTTCCGAAGTTTTTTTTCCGGATTTTTCCGGATTTTTTTTCCGGAGTTATTTTTCGGATTTTTTTTCCGGATTTTTCCGGCTTTTTTTTTTGGATTTTTTTTTCTGCATTTTTTTCCGGATTTCTTTCCGGATTTTTCCGGAGTTTTTTTTCCGGATTTTTTTCCCGGATTTTTTTTCTGGATTTTTTTTCCGGATTTTTCCGGATTTTTTTTTCCGGATTTTTTTTCCGGATTTTTCCGGGTTTTTTTTCCGGATTTTTTTTCCGGATTTTATTTTCCGGATTTCTTTCCGGAGTTTTCCGGAGTTTTTTTTCCGGATTTTTTTTCCCGTATTTTTTTTCTGGATTTTTTTTCCGGATTTTTTTTTCCGGATTTTTTTTTCGGGTTTTTTTTCCGGATTTTTCCGGATTTTTTTCCGGAGTTCTTTTTCGGATTTTTTCTCCGGATTTTTCCGGATTTTTTTTTCGGATTTTTTTTTCTGCATTTTTTTTCCGGATTTTTTTTTCCGGATTTTTTTTCCAGATTTTTTTTCCCGGATTTTTTTTCCGGATTTTTTTTCTGGATTTTTTTTTTCCGGATTTTTTTCCGGATTTTTTTTTCCGGGTTTTTTTTTCCGGATTTTTTTTCCGGATTTTTTTTTCCGGATTTTTTTTTCCGGATTTTTCCGAAGTTTTTTTTCCGGATTTTTCCGGGTTTTTTTTCTGGATTTTTTTTTCCGGATTTTTTTTCTGGATTTTTTTTTTTTTTCGGATTTCTTTCCAGATTTTTCCGGAGTTTTTTTTCCGGATTTTTTTTCCCGGATTTTTTTTCTGGATTTTTTTTTCCGGATTTTTTTTTTCCGGATTTTTTTTCCGGATTTTTTTTTCCAGATTTTTCCGAAGTTTTTTTTCCGGATTTTTTTCTGGATTTTTCCGGATTTTTTTTTCGGATTTTTCCGGATTTTTTTTCCGGATTTTTTTTTCCGGATTTTTTTTCTGGATATTTTTTCCCGGATTTTTTTTCTGGAATTTTTTTTCCGGATTTTTTTTTCCGGATTTTTTTTCCGGATTTTTCCGAAGTTTTTTTTCCGGATTTTTCCGGATTTTTTTTCCGGAGTTATTTTTCGGATTTTTTTTCCGGATTTTTCCGGCTTTTTTTTTTGGATTTTTTTTTCTGCATTTTTTTCCGGATTTCTTTCCGGATTTTTCCGGAGTTTTTTTTCCGGATTTTTTTCCCGGATTTTTTTTCCGGATTTTTTTTTCCGGATTTTTTTTCCGGATTTTTCCGGGTTTTTTTTCCGGATTTTTTTTCCGGATTTTTTTTTCCGGATTTCTTTCCGGAGTTTTCCGGAGTTTTTTTTCCGGATTTTTTTTCCCGTATTTTTTTTCTGGATTTTTTTTCCGGATTTTTTTTTCCGGATTTTTTTTTCGGGTTTTTTTTCCGGATTTTTCCGGATTTTTTTCCGGAGTTCTTTTTCGGATTTTTTCTCCGGATTTTTCCGGATTTTTTTTTCGGATTTTTTTTTCTGCATTTTTTTTCCGGATTTTTTTTTCCGGATTTTTTTTCCAGATTTTTTTTCCCGGATTTTTTTTCCGGATTTTTTTTCTGGATTTTTTTTTTCCGGATTTTTTTCCGGATTTTTTTTTCCGGGTTTTTTTTTTCTGGATTTTTTTTTCCGTATTTCTTTCCGGATTTTTCCGGATTTTTTTTCCGGATTTTTCCGGGTTTTTTTTCTGGATTTTTTTTTCCGGATTTTTTTTCTGGATTTTTTTTTTCGGATTTTTTTTTCCGGATTTTTTTTTTCCGGATTTTTTTTCCGGATTTTTTTTTCCGGATTTTTCCGGATTTTTTTTTCCGGATTTTTTTTTCCAGATTTTTCACGATTTTTTTTCCCGATTTTCTTTTCCGGATTTTTCCAATTTTTTTTTTCTGGGCTTTCTTTTCCAGATTTTTCCGGATTTTTTTTATGGATATTTTTTTCAAGATTTTTCCGGATTTTTTTTCCGGATTTTTTTTTCCGGATTTTTTTTTCCAGATTTTTCCCGATTTTTTTTTCTTTCCCGGATTTTTTTTCTGGATTTTTTTTTCCGGATTTTTTTTCCGGATTTTTTTTTCCGGATTTTTTTTCCGGATTTTTCCGAAGTTTTTTTTCCGGATTTTTTTCTGGATTTTTCCGGATTTTTTTTTCGGATTTTTCCGGATTTTTTTTCCGGATTTTTTTTTCCGGATTTTTTTTATGGATATTTTTTCCCGGATTTTTTTTCCGGATTTTTTTTTCCGGATTTTTTTTCCGGATTTTTCCGGATTTTTTTTCCGGATATTTTTTCCAGATTTTTTTTTCCCGGATTTTTTTTCTGGATTTTTTTTCCGGATTTTTTTTCCGGATTTTTTTTCTGGATTTTTTTTTTCCGGATTTTTTTTCCGGATTTTTACGAAGTTTTTTTTTCGGATTTCTTTCCAGATTTTTCCGGAGTTTTTTTTCCGGATTTTTTTTCCCGGATTTTTTTTCTGGATTTTTTTTTCCGGATTTTTTTTTTCCGGATTTTTTTTCCGGATTTTTTTTTCCAGATTTTTCCGAAGTTTTTTTTCCGGATTTTTTTCTGGATTTTTCCGGATTTTTTTTCCGGATTTTTCCGAAGTTTTTTTTCCGGATTTTTTTCTGGATTTTTCCGGATTTTTTTTTCGGATTTTTCCGGATTTTTTTTCCGGATTTTTTTTTCCGGATTTTTTTTCTGGATATTTTTTCCCGGATTTTTTTTCCGGATTTTTTTTTCCGGATTTTTTTTCCGGATTTTTCCGGATTTTTTTTCCGGATTTTTTTTCCAGATTTTTTTTTCCCGGATTTTTTTTCTGGATTTTTTTTCCGGATTTTTTTTCCGGATTTTTTTTCTGGATTTTTTTTTTCCGGATTTTTTTTCCGGATTTTTACGAAGTTTTTTTTTCGGATTTCTTTCCAGATTTTTCCGGAGTTTTTTTTCCGGATTTTTTTTCCCGGATTTTTTTTCTGGATTTTTTTTTCCGGATTTTTTTTTTCCGGATTTTTTTTCCGGATTTTTTTTTCCAGATTTTTCCGAAGTTTTTTTTCCGGATTTTTTTCTGGATTTTTCCGGATTTTTTTTTCGGATTTTTCCGGATTTTTTTTCCGGATTTTTTTTTCCGGATTTTTTTTCTGGATATTTTTTCCCGGATTTTTTTTCTGGAATTTTTTTTCCGGATTTTTTTTTCCGGATTTTTTTTCCGGATTTTTCCGAAGTTTTTTTTCCGGATTTTTCCGGATTTTTTTTCCGGAGTTATTTTTCGGATTTTTTTTCCGGATTTTTCCGGATTTTTTTTTTGGATTTTTTTTTCTGCATTTTTTTCCGGATTTCTTTCCGGATTTTTCCGGAGTTTTTTTTCCGGATTTTTTTCCCGGATTTTTTTTCTGGATTTTTTTTCCGGATTTTTCCGGATTTTTTTTTCCGGATTTTTTTTCCGGATTTTTCCGGGTTTTTTTTCCGGATTTTTTTTCCGGATTTTTTTTTCCGGATTTCTTTCCGGAGTTTTCCGGAGTTTTTTTTCCGGATTTTTTTCCCGTATTTTTTTTCTGGATTTTTTTTCCGGATTTTTTTTTCCGGATTTTTTTTTCGGGTTTTTTTTCCGGATTTTTCCGGATTTTTTTCCGGAGTTCTTTTTCGGATTTTTTCTCCGGATTTTTCCGGATTTTTTTTTCGGATTTTTTGTTCTGCATTTTTTTTCCCGGATTTTTTTTCCGGATTTTTTTTCTGGATTTTTTTTTTCCGGATTTTTTTCCGGATTTTTTTTCCGGATTTTATTTTCCAGATTTTTCCGGATTTTTTTTTCCGGATTTTTTTTCTGGATATTTTTTCCCGGATTTTTTTTCTGGATATTTTTTCCCGGATTTTTTTTCTGGATTTTTTTTTCCGGATTTTTTTTTCCGGATTTTTTTTTCCGGATTTTTTTCCGGATTTCTTTCCGGATTTTTCCGGAGTTTTTTTTCCGGATTTTTTTCCCGGATTTTTTTTCCGGATTTTTTTTCCGGATTTTTCCGGGTTTTTTTTCCGGATTTTTTTTCCGGATTTTTTTTTCCGGATTTCTTTCCGGAGTTTTCCGGAGTTTTTTTTCCGGATTTTTTTTCCCGTATTTTTTTTCTGGATTTTTTTTCCGGATTTTTTTTTCCGGATTTTTTTTTCGGGTTTTTTTTCCGGATTTTTCCGGATTTTTTTCCGGAGTTCTTTTTCGGATTTTTTCTCCGGATTTTTCCGGATTTTTTTTTCGGATTTTTTTTTCTGCATTTTTTTTCCGGATTTTTTTTTCCGGATTTTTTTTCCAGATTTTTTTTCCCGGATTTTTTTTCCGGATTTTTTTTCTGGATTTTTTTTTTCCGGATTTTTTTCCGGATTTTTTTTTCCGGGTTTTTTTTTTCCGGATTTTTTTTTCCGGATTTCTTTCCGGATTTTTCCGGATTTTTTTTCCGGATTTTATTTTCCAGATTTTTCCGGATTTTTTTTTCCGGATTTTTTTTCTGGATATTTTTTCCCGGATTTTTTTTCTGGATTTTTTTTTCCGGATTTTTTTTTCCGGATTTTTTTTTCTGCATTTTTTTCCGGATTTCTTTCCGGATTTTTCCGGAGTTTTTTTTCCGGATTTTTTTCCCGGATTTTTTTTCTGGATTTTTTTTCCGGATTTTTCCGGATTTTTTTTCCGGATTTTTCCGGGTTTTTCTTCCGGATTTTTCCGGATTTTTTTTTCCGGATTTTTTTTCCCGGATTTTTTTTCTGGATTTTTTTTTCGGATTTTTTTTTCTGCATTTTTTTCCGATTTTTCTGCATTTTTTTCCGATTTTTTTTCCCGGACTTTTTTTCTGGATTTTTTTTCCGGATTTTTTTTTTCCGGATTTTTTTTCCGGATTTTTTTTCCGGATTTTTTTTCGGGTTTTTTTTCCCGATTTTTCCGGTTTTTTTTCCGGAGTTCTTTTTCAGATTTTTTCTCTGGATTTTTCCGGATTTTTTTTTCTGATTTTTTTTTCTGCATTTTTTTTCCGGATTTTTTTTCCGGATTTATTTTCCGGATTTTTACGAAGTTTTTTTTTCTGATTTTTTTTCCGGATTTTTTTTTCCGGATTTTTTTTCCAGATTTTTTTTCCCGGATTTTTTTTCTGGATTTTTTTTTTCTTCATTTTTTTTTCCGGATTTTTTTTTCCGGATTTTTTTTCCGGAGTTTTCCGAAGTTTTTTTTTCGGATTTTTTTTCAGGATTTTTTTTTCCGTGTTTTTTTTTCCGGATTTTTTTTTTCGGATTTCTTTCCGGATTTTCCCGGAGTTTTTTTTCCGGATTTTTTTTCCCGGATTTTTTTTCTGGATTTTTTTTCCGGATGTTTTTTTCTGGATTTTTTTTCCGGATTTTTTTTCCGGAGTTCTTTTTCGGATTTTTTTTCCAGATTTTTTTTTCCCGGATTTTTTTTCTGGATTTTTTTTCCGGATTTTTTTTCCGGATTTTTTTTCTGGATTTTTTTTTTCCGGATTTTTTTTCCGGATTTTTTTCAGGATTTTTCCGGAGTTTTTTTCCCGGATTTTTTTCCCGGATTTTTTTTCTGGATTTTTTTTCCGGATTTTTCCGGATTTTTTTTTCCGGATTTTTTTTCCGGATTTTTCCGGGTTTTTTTTCCGGATTTTTTTTCCGGATTTTATTTTCCGGATTTTTTTTTCCGGATTTTTTTTCCAGATTTTTTTTCCCGGATTTTTTTTCCGGATTTTTTTTCTGGATTTTTTTTTTCCGGATTTTTTTCCGGATTTTTTTTTCCGGGTTTTTTTTTCCGGATTTTTTTTCCGGATTTTTTTTTCCGGATTTTTTTTTCCGGATTTTTCCGAAGTTTTTTTTCCGGATTTTTCCGGGTTTTTTTTCTGGATTTTTTTTTCCGGATTTTTTTTCTGGATTTTTTTTTTCGGATTTTTTTTTCCGGATTTTTTTTTTCCGGATTTTTTTTCCGGATTTTTTTTTCCGGATTTTTCCAATTTTTTTTTTCTGGGCTTTCTTTTCCAGATTTTTCCGGATTTTTTTTATGGATATTTTTTTCAAGATTTTTCCGGATTTTTTTTCCGGATTTTTTTTTCCGGATTTTTTTTTCCAGATTTTTCCCGATTTTTTTTATGGATATTTTTTTCAAGATTTTTACCGATTTTTTCTTACGGATTTTTTTTTCCAGATTTTTCCGGATTTTTTTTTCTTTCCCGGATTTTTTTTCTGGATTTTTTTTTCTGGATTTTTTTTCCGGATTTTTTTTTCCGGATTTTTTTTCCGGATTTTTCCGAAGTTTTTTTTCCGGATTTTTTTCTGGATTTTTCCGGATTTTTTTTCGGATTTTTCCGGATTTTTTTTCCGGATTTTTTTTTCCGGATTTTTTTTCTGGATATTTTTTCCCGGATTTTTTTTCCGGATTTTTTTTTCCGGATTTTTTTTCCGGATTTTTCCGGATTTTTTTTCCGGATTTTTTTTCCAGATTTTTTTTTCCCGGATTTTTTTTCTGGATTTTTTTTCCGGATTTTTTTTCCGGATTTTTTTTCTGGATTTTTTTTTTCCGGATTTTTTTTCCGGATTTTTACGAAGTTTTTTTTTCGGATTTCTTTCCAGATTTTTCCGGAGTTTTTTTTCCGGATTTTTTTTCCCGGATTTTTTTTCTGGATTTTTTTTTCCGGATTTTTTTTTTCCGGATTTTTTTTCCGGATTTTTTTTTCCAGATTTTTCCGAAGTTTTTTTTCCGGATTTTTTTCTGGATTTTTCCGGATTTTTTTTTCGGATTTTTCCGGATTTTTTTTCCGGATTTTTTTTTCCGGATTTTTTTTCTGGATATTTTTTCCCGGATTTTTTTTCTGGAATTTTTTTTCCGGATTTTTTTTTCCGGATTTTTTTTCCGGATTTTTCCGAAGTTTTTTTTCCGGATTTTTCCGGATTTTTTTTCCGGAGTTATTTTTCGGATTTTTTTTCCGGATTTTTCCGGCTTTTTTTTTTGGATTTTTTTTTCTGCATTTTTTTCCGGATTTCTTTCCGGATTTTTCCGGAGTTTTTTTTCCGGATTTTTTTCCCGGATTTTTTTTCTGGATTTTTTTTCCGGATTTTTCCGGATTTTTTTTTCCGGATTTTTTTTCCGGATTTTTCCGGGTTTTTTTTCCGGATTTTTTTTCCGGATTTTTTTTTCCGGATTTCTTTCCGGAGTTTTCCGGGGTTTTTTTTCCGGATTTTTTTTCCCGTATTTTTTTTCTGGATTTTTTTTCCGGATTTTTTTTTCCGGATTTTTTTTTCGGGTTTTTTTTCCGGATTTTTCCGGATTTTTTTCCGGAGTTCTTTTTCGGATTTTTTCTCCGGATTTTTCCGGATTTTTTTTTCGGATTTTTTTTTCTGCATTTTTTTTCCGGATTTTTTTTTCCGGATTTTTTTTCCAGATTTTTTTTCCCGGATTTTTTTTCCGGATTTTTTTTCTGGATTTTTTTTTTCCAGATTTTTTTCCGGATTTTTTTTTCCGGGTTTTTTTTTTCCGGATTTTTTTTTCCGTATTTCTTTCCGGATTTTTCCGGATTTTTTTTCCGGATTTTATTTTCCAGATTTTTCCGGATTTTTTTTCTGGATATTTTTTCCCGGATTTTTTTTCCGGATTTTTTTTTCCGGATTTTTTTTCCGGATTTTTCCGGATTTTTTTTCCGGATTTTTTTTCCAGATTTTTTTTTCCCGGATTTTTTTTCTGGATTTTTTTTCCGGATTTTTTTTCCGGATTTTTTTTCTGGATTTTTTTTTTCCGGATTTTTTTTCCGGATTTTTACGAAGTTTTTTTTTCGGATTTCTTTCCAGATTTTTCCGGAGTTTTTTTTCCGGATTTTTTTTCCCGGATTTTTTTTCTGGATTTTTTTTTCCGGATTTTTTTTTTCCGGATTTTTTTTCCGGATTTTTTTTTCCAGATTTTTCCGAAGTTTTTTTTCCGGATTTTTTTCTGGATTTTTCCGGATTTTTTTTTCGGATTTTTCCGGATTTTTTTTCCGGATTTTTTTTTCCGGATTTTTTTTCTGGATATTTTTTCCCGGATTTTTTTTCTGGAATTTTTTTTCCGGATTTTTTTTTCCGGATTTTTTTTTCCGGATTTTTCCGGATTTTTTTTCCGGAGTTATTTTTCGGATTTTGTTTCCGGATTTTTCCGGCTTTTTTTTTTGGATTTTTTTTTCTGCATTTTTTTCCGGATTTCTTTCCGGATTTTTTTTCCGGATTTTTTTTCCGGATTTTTCCGGGTTTTTTTTCCGGATTTTTTTTCCGGATTTTTTTTTCCGGATTTCTTTCCGGATTTTTCCGGAGTTTTTTTTCCGGATTTTTTTCCCGGATTTTTTTTCCGGATTTTTTTTCCGGATTTTTCCGGGTTTTTTTTCCGGATTTTTTTTCCGGATTTTTTTTTCCGGATTTCTTTCCGGAGTTTTCCGGAGTTTTTTTTCCGGATTTTTTTTCCCGTATTTTTTTTCTGGATTTTTTTTCCGGATTTTTTTTTCCGGATTTTTTTTTCGGGTTTTTTTTCCGGATTTTTCCGGATTTTTTTCCGGAGTTCTTTTTCGGATTTTTTCTCCGGATTTTTCCGGATTTTTTTTTCGGATTTTTTTTTCTGCATTTTTTTTCCGGATTTTTTTTTCCGGATTTTTTTTCCAGATTTTTTTTCCCGGATTTTTTTTCCGGATTTTTTTTCTGGATTTTTTTTTTCCGGATTTTTTTCCGGATTTTTTTTTCCGGGTTTTTTTTTTCCGGATTTTTTTTTCCGGATTTCTTTCCGGATTTTTCCGGATTTTTTTTCCGGATTTTATTTTCCAGATTTTTCCGGATTTTTTTTTCCGGATTTTTTTTCTGGATATTTTTTCCCGGATTTTTTTTCTGGATTTTTTTTTCCGGATTTTTTTTTCCGGATTTTTTTTTCTGCATTTTTTTCCGGATTTCTTTCCGGATTTTTCCGGAGTTTTTTTTCCGGATTTTTTTCCCGGATTTTTTTTCTGGATTTTTTTTCCGGATTTTTCCGGATTTTTTTTTCCGGATTTTTTTTCCGGATTTTTCCGGATTTTTTTTCCGGATTTTTCCGGGTTTTTCTTCCGGATTTTTCCGGATTTTTTTTTCCGGATTTTTTTTCCCGGATTTTTTTTCTGGATTTTTTTTTCGGATTTTTTTTTCTGCATTTTTTTCCGATTTTTCTGCATTTTTTTCCGATTTTTTTTCCCGGACTTTTTTTCTGGATTTTTTTTCCGGATTTTTTTTTTCCGGATTTTTTTTCCGGATTTTTTTTCCGGATTTTTTTTCGGGTTTTTTTTCCCGATTTTTCCGGTTTTTTTTCCGGAGTTCTTTTTCAGATTTTTTCTCTGGATTTTTCCGGATTTTTTTTTCTGATTTTTTTTTCTGCATTTTTTTTCCGGATTTTTTTTCCGGATTTATTTTCCGGATTTTTACGAAGTTTTTTTTTCTGATTTTTTTTCCGGATTTTTTTTTCCGGATTTTTTTTCCAGATTTTTTTTCCCGGATTTTTTTTCTGGATTTTTTTTTTCTTCATTTTTTTTTCCGGATTTTTTTTTCCGGATTTTTTTTCCGGAGTTTTCCGAAGTTTTTTTTTCGGATTTTTTTTCAGGATTTTTTTTTCCGTGTTTTTTTTTCCGGATTTTTTTTTTCGGATTTCTTTCCGGATTTTCCCGGAGTTTTTTTTCCGGATTTTTTTTCCCGGATTTTTTTTCTGGATTTTTTTTCCGGATGTTTTTTTCTGGATTTTTTTTCCGGATTTTTTTTCCGGAGTTCTTTTTCGGATTTTTTTTCCAGATTTTTTTTTCCCGGATTTTTTTTCTGGATTTTTTTTCCGGATTTTTTTTCCGGATTTTTTTTCTGGATTTTTTTTTTCCGGATTTTTTTTCCGGATTTTTTTCAGGATTTTTCCGGAGTTTTTTTCCCGGATTTTTTTCCCGGATTTTTTTTCTGGATTTTTTTTCCGGATTTTTCCGGATTTTTTTTTCCGGATTTTTTTTCCGGATTTTTCCGGGTTTTTTTTCCGGATTTTTTTTCCGGATTTTATTTTCCGGATTTTTTTTTCCGGATTTTTTTTCCAGATTTTTTTTCCCGGATTTTTTTTCCGGATTTTTTTTCTGGATTTTTTTTTTCCGGATTTTTTTCCGGATTTTTTTTTCCGGGTTTTTTTTTCCGGATTTTTTTTCCGGATTTTTTTTTCCGGATTTTTTTTTCCGGATTTTTCCGAAGTTTTTTTTCCGGATTTTTCCGGGTTTTTTTTCTGGATTTTTTTTTCCGGATTTTTTTTCTGGATTTTTTTTTTCGGATTTTTTTTTCCGGATTTTTTTTTTCCGGATTTTTTTTCCGGATTTTTTTTTCCGGATTTTTCCAATTTTTTTTTTCTGGGCTTTCTTTTCCAGATTTTTCCGGATTTTTTTTATGGATATTTTTTCAAGATTTTTCCGGATTTTTTTTCCGGATTTTTTTTTCCGGATTTTTTTTTCCAGATTTTTCCCGATTTTTTTTATGGATATTTTTTTCAAGATTTTTACCGATTTTTTCTTACGGATTTTTTTTTCCAGATTTTTCCGGATTTTTTTTTCTTTCCCGGATTTTTTTTCTGGATTTTTTTTTCTGGATTTTTTTTCCGGATTTTTTTTTCCGGATTTTTTTTCCGGATTTTTCCGAAGTTTTTTTTCCGGATTTTTTTCTGGATTTTTCCGGATTTTTTTTTCGGATTTTTCCGGATTTTTTTTCCGGATTTTTTTTTCCGGATTTTTTTTCTGGATATTTTTTCCCGGATTTTTTTTCCGGATTTTTTTTTCCGGATTTTTTTTCCGGATTTTTCCGGATTTTTTTTCTGGATTTTTTTTCCAGATTTTTTTTTCCCGGATTTTTTTTCTGGATTTTTTTTCCGGATTTTTTTTCTGGATTTTTTTTTTCCGGATTTTTTTTCCGGATTTTTACGAAGTTTTTTTTTCGGATTTCTTTCCAGATTTTTCCGGAGTTTTTTTTCCGGATTTTTTTTCCCGGATTTTTTTTCTGGATTTTTTTTTCCGGATTTTTTTTTTCCGGATTTTTTTTCCGGATTTTTTTTTCCAGATTTTTCCGAAGTTTTTTTTCCGGATTTTTTTCTGGATTTTTCCGGATTTTTTTTTCGGATTTTTCCGGATTTTTTTTCCGGATTTTTTTTTCCGGATTTTTTTTCTGGATATTTTTTCCCGGATTTTTTTTCTGGAATTTTTTTTCCGGATTTTTTTTTCCGGATTTTTTTTCCGGATTTTTCCGAAGTTTTTTTTCCGGATTTTTCCGGATTTTTTTTCCGGAGTTATTTTTCGGATTTTTTTTCCGGATTTTTCCGGCTTTTTTTTTTGGATTTTTTTTTCTGCATTTTTTTCCGGATTTCTTTCCGGATTTTTCCGGAGTTTTTTTTCCGGATTTTTTTCCCGGATTTTTTTTCTGGATTTTTTTTCCGGATTTTTCCGGATTTTTTTTTCCGGATTTTTTTTCCGGATTTTTCCGGGTTTTTTTTCCGGATTTTTTTTCCGGATTTTTTTTTCCGGATTTCTTTCCGGAGTTTTCCGGGGTTTTTTTTCCGGATTTTTTTTCCCGTATTTTTTTTCTGGATTTTTTTTCCGGATTTTTTTTTCCGGATTTTTTTTTCGGGTTTTTTTTCCGGATTTTTCCGGATTTTTTTCCGGAGTTCTTTTTCGGATTTTTTCTCCGGATTTTTCCGGATTTTTTTTTCGGATTTTTTTTTCTGCATTTTTTTTCCGGATTTTTTTTTCCGGATTTTTTTTCCAGATTTTTTTTCCCGGATTTTTTTTCCGGATTTTTTTTCTGGATTTTTTTTTTCCGGATTTTTTTCCGGATTTTTTTTTCCGGGTTTTTTTTTTCCGGATTTTTTTTTCCGTATTTCTTTCCGGATTTTTCCGGATTTTTTTTCCGGATTTTATTTTCCAGATTTTTCCGGATTTTTTTTCTGGATATTTTTTCCCGGATTTTTTTTCCGGATTTTTTTTTCCGGATTTTTTTTCCGGATTTTTCCGGATTTTTTTTCCGGATTTTTTTTCCAGATTTTTTTTTCCCGGATTTTTTTTCTGGATTTTTTTTCCGGATTTTTTTTCCGGATTTTTTTTCTGGATTTTTTTTTTCCGGATTTTTTTTCCGGATTTTTACGAAGTTTTTTTTTCGGATTTCTTTCCAGATTTTTCCGGAGTTTTTTTTCCGGATTTTTTTTCCCGGATTTTTTTTCTGGATTTTTTTTTCCGGATTTTTTTTTTCCGGATTTTTTTTCCGGATTTTTTTTTCCAGATTTTTCCGAAGTTTTTTTTCCGGATTTTTTTCTGGATTTTTCCGGATTTTTTTTTCGGATTTTTCCGGATTTTTTTTCCGGATTTTTTTTTCCGGATTTTTTTTCTGGATATTTTTTCCCGGATTTTTTTTCTGGAATTTTTTTTCCGGATTTTTTTTTCCGGATTTTTTTTTCCGGATTTTTCCGGATTTTTTTTCCGGAGTTATTTTTCGGATTTTGTTTCCGGATTTTTCCGGCTTTTTTTTTTGGATTTTTTTTTCTGCATTTTTTTCCGGATTTCTTTCCGGATTTTTCCGGAGTTTTTTTTCCGGATTTTTTTCCCGGATTTTTTTTCCGGATTTTTTTCCCGGATTTTTTTTCCGGATTTTTTTTTCCGGATTTTTTTTCCGGATTTTTCCGGGTTTTTTTTCCGGATTTTTTTTCCGGATTTTTTTTTCCGGATTTCTTTCCGGAGTTTTCCGGAGTTTTTTTTCGGGATTTTTTTTCCCGTATTTTTTTTCTGGATTTTTTTTCCGGATTTTTTTTTCCGGATTTTTTTTTCGGGTTTTTTTTCCGGATTTTTCCGGATTTTTTTCCGGAGTTCTTTTTCGGATTTTTTCTCCGGATTTTTCCGGATTTTTTTTTCGGATTTTTTTTTCTGCATTTTTTTTCCGGATTTTTTTTTCCGGATTTTTTTTCCAGATTTTTTTTCCCGGATTTTTTTTCCGGATTTTTTTTCTGGATTTTTTTTTTCCGGATTTTTTTCCGGATTTTTTTTTCCGGGTTTTTTTTTTCCGGATTTTTTTTTCCGTATTTCTTTCCGGATTTTTCCGGATTTTTTTTCCGGATTTTTCCGGGTTTTTTTTCTGGATTTTTTTTTCCGGATTTTTTTTCTGGATTTTTTTTTTCGGATTTTTTTTTCCGGATTTTTTTTTTCCGGATTTTTTTTCCGGATTTTTTTTTCCGGATTTTTCCGGATTTTTTTTTCCGGATTTTTTTTTCCAGATTTTTCACGATTTTTTTTCCCGATTTTCTTTTCCGGATTTTTCCAATTTTTTTTTTCTGGGCTTTCTTTTCCAGATTTTTCCGGATTTTTTTTATGGATATTTTTTTCAAGATTTTTCCGGATTTTTTTTCCGGATTTTTTTTTCCGGATTTTTTTTTCCAGATTTTTCCCGATTTTTTTTTCTTTCCCGGATTTTTTTTCTGGATTTTTTTTTCCGGATTTTTTTTCCGGATTTTTCCGAAGTTTTTTTTCCGGATTTTTTTCTGGATTTTTCCGGATTTTTTTTTCGGATTTTTCTGGATTTTTTTTCCGGATTTTTTTTTCCGGATTTTTTTTCTGGATATTTTTTCCCGGATTTTTTTTCCGGATTTTTTTTTCCGGATTTTTTTTCCGGATTTTTCCGGATTTTTTTTCCGGATATTTTTTCCAGATTTTTTTTTCCCGGATTTTTTTTCTGGATTTTTTTTCCGGATTTTTTTTCCGGATTTTTTTTCTGGATTTTTTTTTTCCGGATTTTTTTTCCGGATTTTTACGAAGTTTTTTTTTCGGATTTCTTTCCAGATTTTTCCGGAGTTTTTTTTCCGGATTTTTTTTCCCGGATTTTTTTTCTGGATTTTTTTTTCCGGATTTTTTTTTTCCGGATTTTTTTTCCGGATTTTTTTTTCCAGATTTTTCCGAAGTTTTTTTTCCGGATTTTTTTCTGGATTTTTCCGGATTTTTTTTCCGGATTTTTCCGAAGTTTTTTTTCCGGATTTTTTTCTGGATTTTTCCGGATTTTTTTTTCGGATTTTTCCGGATTTTTTTTCCGGATTTTTTTTTCCGGATTTTTTTTCTGGATATTTTTTCCCGGATTTTTTTTCCGGATTTTTTTTTCCGGATTTTTTTTCCGGATTTTTCCGGATTTTTTTTCCGGATTTTTTTTCCAGATTTTTTTTTCCCGGATTTTTTTTCTGGATTTTTTTTCCGGATTTTTTTTCCGGATTTTTTTTCTGGATTTTTTTTTTCCGGATTTTTTTTCCGGATTTTTACGAAGTTTTTTTTTCGGATTTCTTTCCAGATTTTTCCGGAGTTTTTTTTCCGGATTTTTTTTCCCGGATTTTTTTTCTGGATTTTTTTTTCCGGATTTTTTTTTTCCGGATTTTTTTTCCGGATTTTTTTTTCCAGATTTTTCCGAAGTTTTTTTTCCGGATTTTTTTCTGGATTTTTCCGGATTTTTTTTTCGGATTTTTCCGGATTTTTTTTCCGGATTTTTTTTTCCGGATTTTTTTTCTGGATATTTTTTCCCGGATTTTTTTCTGGAATTTTTTTTCCGGATTTTTTTTTCCGGATTTTTTTTCCGGATTTTTCCGGTTTTTTTTCCGGATTTTTCCGGATTTTTTTTCCGGAGTTATTTTTCGGATTTTTTTTCCGGATTTTTCCGGCTTTTTATTTTGGATTTTTTTTTCTGCATTTTTTTCCGGATTTCTTTCCGGATTTTTCCGGAGTTTTTTTTCCGGATTTTTTTCCCGGATTTTTTTTTCCGGATTTTTTTTCCAGATTTTTTTCCCGGATTTTTTTCCGATTTTTTTTCCCGGACTTTTTTTCTGGATTTTTTTTCCGGATTTTTTTTTCCGGAATTTTCCGGATTTTTTTTCCGGATTTTTCCGGGTTTTTTTTCTGGATTTTTTTTTCCGGATTTTTTTTCTGGATTTTTTTTTCCGGATTTTTCTTCCCGGATTTTTTTTCCGGATTTTTTTTTCCGGATTTTTTTTCCGGATTTCTTTCCGGATTTTTCCGGAGTTTTTTTTCCGGATTTTTTTCCCGGATTTTTTTTTCCGGATTTTTTTTCCAGATTTTTTTCCCGGATTTTTTTCCGATTTTTTTTCCCGGACTTTTTTTCTGGATTTTTTTTCCGGATTTTTTTTTCCGGAATTTTCCGGATTTTTTTTCCGGATTTTTCCGGGTTTTTTTTCTGGATTTTTTTTTCCGGATTTTTTTTCTGGATTTTTTTTTCCGGATTTTTCTTCCCGGATTTTTTTTCCGGATTTTTTTTTCCAGATTTTTCCGAAGTTTTTTTTCCGGATTTTTTTCTGGATTTTTCCGGATTTTTTTTCCGGATTTTTCCGAAGTTTTTTTTCCGGATTTTTTTCTGGATTTTTCCGGATTTTTTTTTCGGATTTTTCCGGATTTTTTTTCCGGATTTTTTTTCCAGATTTTTTTTTCCCGGATTTTTTTTCTGGATTTTTTTTCCGGATTTTTTTTCCGGATTTTTTTTCTGGATTTTTTTTTTCCGGATTTTTTTTCCGGATTTTTACGAAGTTTTTTTTTCGGATTTCTTTCCAGATTTTTCCGGAGTTTTTTTTCCGGATTTTTTTTCCCGGATTTTTTTTCTGGATTTTTTTTTCCGGATTTTTTTTTTCCGGATTTTTTTTCCGGATTTTTTTTTCCAGATTTTTCCGAAGTTTTTTTTCCGGATTTTTTTCTGGATTTTTCCGGATTTTTTTTTCGGATTTTTCCGGATTTTTTTTCCGGATTTTTTTTTCCGGATTTTTTTTCTGGATATTTTTTCCCGGATTTTTTTTCTGGAATTTTTTTTCCGGATTTTTTTTTCCGGATTTTTTTTCCGGATTTTTCCGGTTTTTTTTCCGGATTTTTCCGGATTTTTTTTCCGGAGTTATTTTTCGGATTTTTTTTCCGGATTTTTCCGGCTTTTTATTTTGGATTTTTTTTTCTGCATTTTTTTCCGGATTTCTTTCCGGATTTTTCCGGAGTTTTTTTTCCGGATTTTTTTCCCGGATTTTTTTTTCCGGATTTTTTTTCCAGATTTTTTTCCCGGATTTTTTTCCGATTTTTTTTCCCGGACTTTTTTTCTGGATTTTTTTTCCGGATTTTTTTTTCCGGAATTTTCCGGATTTTTTTTCCGGATTTTTCCGGGTTTTTTTTCTGGATTTTTTTTTCCGGATTTTTTTTCTGGATTTTTTTTTCCGGATTTTTCTTCCCGGATTTTTTTTCCGGATTTTTTTTTCCGGATTTTTTTTCCGGATTTCTTTCCGGATTTTTCCGGAGTTTTTTTTCCGGATATTTTTTCCCGGATTTTTTTTCTGGATTTTTTTTTCCGGATTTTTTTTTCCGGAATTTTTTTTTTCTGATTTATCCGGATTTCTTTTTTCCGGATTTTTTTTTCCGGATTTTTTGTCCAGATTTTTCCGGATTTTTTTTTCCGGATTTTTTTTCCGGATTTTTCCGGAGTTTTTTTCGGATTTTTTTTCTGGATTTTTTTTCCGGATTTTTTTTCTGGATTTTTTTTTCCGGATTTTTCTTCCCGGATTTTTTTTCCGGATTTTTTTTTCTGCATTTTTTTCCGGATTTCTTTCCGGATTTTTCCGGAGTTTTTTTTCCGGATTTTTTTCCCGGATTTTTTTTCTGGATTTTTTTTCCGGATTTTTCCGGATTTTTTTTTCCGGATTTTTTTTCCGGATTTTTCCGGGTTTTTTTTCCGGATTTTTTTTCCGGATTTTTTTTTCCGGATTTCTTTCCGGAGTTTTCCGGAGTTTTTTTTCCGGATTTTTTTTCCCGTATTTTTTTTCTGGATTTTTTTTCCGGATTTTTTTTTCCGGATTTTTTTTTCGGGTTTTTTTTCCGGATTTTTCCGGATTTTTTTCCGGAGTTCTTTTTCGGATTTTTTCTCCGGATTTTTCCGGATTTTTTTTTCGGATTTTTTTTTCTGCATTTTTTTTCCGGATTTTTTTTTCCGGATTTTTTTTCCAGATTTTTTTTCCCGGATTTTTTTTCCGGATTTTTTTTCTGGATTTTTTTTTTCCGGATTTTTTTCCGGATTTTTTTTTCCGGGTTTTTTTTTTCCGGATTTTTTTTTCCGTATTTCTTTCCGGATTTTTCCGGATTTTTTTTCCGGATTTTATTTTCCAGATTTTTCCGGATTTTTTTTCTGGATATTTTTTCCCGGATTTTTTTTCCGGATTTTTTTTTCCGGATTTTTTTTCCGGATTTTTCCGGATTTTTTTTCCGGATTTTTTTTCCAGATTTTTTTTTCCCGGATTTTTTTTCTGGATTTTTTTTCCGGATTTTTTTTCCGGATTTTTTTTCTGGATTTTTTTTTTCCGGATTTTTTTTCCGGATTTTTACGAAGTTTTTTTTTCGGATTTCTTTCCAGATTTTTCCGGAGTTTTTTTTCCGGATTTTTTTTCCCGGATTTTTTTTCTGGATTTTTTTTTCCGGATTTTTTTTTTCCGGATTTTTTTTCCGGATTTTTTTTTCCAGATTTTTCCGAAGTTTTTTTTCCGGATTTTTTTCTGGATTTTTCCGGATTTTTTTTTCGGATTTTTCCGGATTTTTTTTCCGGATTTTTTTTTCCGGATTTTTTTTCTGGATATTTTTTCCCGGATTTTTTTTCTGGAATTTTTTTTCCGGATTTTTTTTTCCGGATTTTTTTTTCCGGATTTTTCCGGATTTTTTTTCCGGAGTTATTTTTCGGATTTTGTTTCCGGATTTTTCCGGCTTTTTTTTTTGGATTTTTTTTTCTGCATTTTTTTCCGGATTTCTTTCCGGATTTTTCCGGAGTTTTTTTTCCGGATTTTTTTCCCGGATTTTTTTTCCGGATTTTTTTCCCGGATTTTTTTTCCGGATTTTTTTTTCCGGATTTTTTTTCCGGATTTTTCCGGGTTTTTTTTCCGGATTTTTTTTCCGGATTTTTTTTTCCGGATTTCTTTCCGGAGTTTTCCGGAGTTTTTTTTCCGGATTTTTTTTCCCGGATTTTTTTTCTGGATTTTTTTTCCGGATTTTTTTTTCCGGATTTTTTTTTCGGGTTTTTTTTCCGGATTTTTCCGGATTTTTTTCCGGAGTTCTTTTTCGGATTTTTTCTCCGGATTTTTCCGGATTTTTTTTTCGGATTTTTTTTTCTGCATTTTTTTTCCGGATTTTTTTTTCCGGATTTTTTTTCCAGATTTTTTTTCCCGGATTTTTTTTCCGGATTTTTTTTCTGGATTTTTTTTTTCTGGATTTTTTTCCGGATTTTTTTTTCCGGGTTTTTTTTTTCCGGATTTTTTTTTCCGTATTTCTTTCCGGATTTTTCCGGATTTTTTTTCCGGATTTTTCCGGGTTTTTTTTCTGGATTTTTTTTTCCGGATTTTTTTTCTGGATTTTTTTTTTCGGATTTTTTTTTCCGGATTTTTTTTTTCCGGATTTTTTTTCCGGATTTTTTTTTCCGGATTTTTCCGGATTTTTTTTTCCGGATTTTTTTTTCCAGATTTTTCACGATTTTTTTTCCCGATTTTCTTTTCCGGATTTTTCCAATTTTTTTTTTCTGGGCTTTCTTTTCCAGATTTTTCCGGATTTTTTTTATGGATATTTTTTTCAAGATTTTTCCGGATTTTTTTTCCGGATTTTTTTTTCCAGATTTTTCCCGATTTTTTTTTCTTTCCCGGATTTTTTTTCTGGATTTTTTTTTCCGGATTTTTTTTCCGGATTTTTCCGAAGTTTTTTTTCCGGATTTTTTTCTGGATTTTTCCGGATTTTTTTTTCGGATTTTTCCGGATTTTTTTTCCGGATTTTTTTTTCCGGATTTTTTTTCTGGATATTTTTTCCCGGATTTTTTTTCCGGATTTTTTTTTCCGGATTTTTTTTCCGGATTTTTCCGGATTTTTTTCCGGATATTTTTTCCAGATTTTTTTTTCCCGGATTTTTTTTCTGGATTTTTTTTCCGGATTTTTTTTCCGGATTTTTTTTCTGGATTTTTTTTTTCCGGATTTTTTTTCCGGATTTTTACGAAGTTTTTTTTTCGGATTTCTTTCCAGATTTTTCCGGAGTTTTTTTTCCGGATTTTTTTTCCCGGATTTTTTTTCTGGATTTTTTTTTCCGGATTTTTTTTTTCCGGATTTTTTTTCCGGATTTTTTTTTCCAGATTTTTCCGAAGTTTTTTTTCCGGATTTTTTTCTGGATTTTTCCGGATTTTTTTTCCGGATTTTTCCGAAGTTTTTTTTCCGGATTTTTTTCTGGATTTTTCCGGATTTTTTTTTCGGATTTTTCCGGATTTTTTTTCCGGATTTTTTTTTCCGGATTTTTTTTCTGGATATTTTTTCCCGGATTTTTTTTCCGGATTTTTTTTTCCGGATTTTTTTTCCGGATTTTTCCGGATTTTTTTTCCGGATTTTTTTTCCAGATTTTTTTTTCCCGGATTTTTTTTCTGGATTTTTTTTCCGGATTTTTTTTCCGGATTTTTTTTCTGGATTTTTTTTTTCCGGATTTTTTTTCCGGATTTTTACGAAGTTTTTTTTTCGGATTTCTTTCCAGATTTTTCCGGAGTTTTTTTTCCGGATTTTTTTTCCCGGATTTTTTTTCTGGATTTTTTTTTCCGGATTTTTTTTTTCCGGATTTTTTTTCCGGATTTTTTTTTCCAGATTTTTCCGAAGTTTTTTTTCCGGATTTTTTTCTGGATTTTTCCGGATTTTTTTTTCGGATTTTTCCGGATTTTTTTTCCGGATTTTTTTTTCCGGATTTTTTTTCTGGATATTTTTTCCCGGATTTTTTTTCTGGAATTTTTTTTCCGGATTTTTTTTTCCGGATTTTTTTTCCGGATTTTTCCGAAGTTTTTTTTCCGGATTTTTCCGGATTTTTTTTCCGGAGTTATTTTTCGGATTTTTTTTCCGGATTTTTCCGGCTTTTTATTTTGGATTTTTTTTTCTGCATTTTTTTCCGGATTTCTTTCCGGATTTTTCCGGAGTTTTTTTTCCGGATTTTTTTCCCGGATTTTTTTTTCCGGATTTTTTTTCCAGATTTTTTTCCCGGATTTTTTTCCGATTTTTTTTCCCGGACTTTTTTTCTGGATTTTTTTTCCGGATTTTTTTTTTCCGGATTTTTTTTTCCGGAATTTTCCGGATTTTTTTTCCGGATTTTTCCGGGTTTTTTTTCTGGATTTTTTTTTCCGGATTTTTTTTCTGGATTTTTTTTTCCGGATTTTTCTTCCCGGATTTTTTTTCCGGATTTTTTTTTCCGGATTTTTTTTCCGGATTTCTTTCCGGATTTTTCCGGAGTTTTTTTTCCGGATATTTTTTCCCGGATTTTTTTTCTGGATTTTTTTTTCCGGATTTTTTTTTCCGGAATTTTTTTTTTCTGATTTATCCGGATTTCTTTTTTCCGGATTTTTTTTTCCGGATTTTTTGTCCAGATTTTTCCGGATTTTTTTTTCCGGATTTTTTTTCCGGATTTTTCCGGAGTTTTTTTCGGATTTTTTTTCTGGAATTTTTTTCCGGATTTTTTTTTCCGGATTTTTTTTCCGGATTTTTTTTCTGGATATTTTTTCCCGGATTTTTTTTCTGGAATTTTTTTCCGGATTTTTTTTCCGGATTTTTTTTCTGGATATTTTTTCCCGGATTTTTTTTCTGGATTTTTTTTCCGGATTTTTTTTCCGGATTTTTTTTCTGGATTTTTTTTTTCCGGATTTTTTTTCCGGATTTTTTTCAGGATTTTTCCGGAGTTTTTTTTCGGATTTTTCCGGATTTTTCTTCCGGATTTTTTTTCCGGATTTTTTTTCTGGATATTTTTTCCCGGATTTTTTTTCTGGAATTTTTTTCCGGATTTTTTTTCCGGATTTTTTTTCTGGATATTTTTTCCCGGATTTTTTTTCTGGATTTTTTTTCCGGATTTTTTTTCCGGATTTTTTTTCTGGATTTTTTTTTTCCGGATTTTTTTTTCGGGTTTTTTTTCCGGATTTTTCCGGATTTTTTTCCGGAGTTCTTTTTCGGATTTTTTTTCCGGGTTTTTTTTCCGGATTCTTACGGATTTTTTTTCCGGATTTTATTTTCCAGATTTTTCCGGATTTTTTTTCCGGATTTTTTTTTCCGGATTTTTTTTCTGGATATTTTTTCCCGGATTTTTTTTCTGGATTTTTTTTTCCGGATTTTTTTTCCGGATTTTTTTTTCCGGATTTTTTTTCCGGATTTTTCCGAAGTTTTTTTTCCGGATTTTTTTCTGGATTTTTCCGGATTTTTTTTTCGGATTTTTCCGGATTTTTTTTCCGGATTTTTTTTTCCGGATTTTTTTTCTGGATATTTTTTCCCGGATTTTTTTTCCGGATTTTTCCGAAGTTTTTTTTCCGGATTTTTCCGGATTTTTTTTTCTGGATTTTTCCGGATTTTTTTTTCGGATTTTTCCGGATTTTTTTTCCGGATTTTTTTTCCGGATTTTTTTTCCGGATTTTTTTTTCCGGATTTTTTTTCCGGATTTTTCCGAAGTTTTTTTTCCGGATTTTTCCGGATTTTTTTTCCGGAGTTCTTTTTCGGATTTTTTTTCCGGATTTTTCCGGAGTTTTTTTTCCGGATTTTTTTTCCCGGATTTTTTTTCTGGATTTTTTTTCCGGATTTTTCCGGATTTTTTTTTCCGGATTTTTTTTCCGGATTTTTCCGGATTTTTTTTTCGGATTTTTTTTCTGGATTTTTTTTTTCCGGATTTTTTTTCCGGATTTTTTTTCCAGATTTTTCCGGATTTTTTTTTCCGGATTTTTTTTCCGGATTTTTTTTCCGGATTTTTTTTCCGGATTTTTCCGGATTTTTTTTCCGGATTTTTTTTCTGGATTTTTTTTTTCCGGATTTTTTTTCCGGATTTTTTTCAGGATTTTTCCGGAGTTTTTTTTCCGGATTTTTTTTTCCGGATTTTTTTTTCCGGATTTTTTTTCCGGAGTTCTTTTTCGGATTTTTTTTCCGGATTTTTCCGGATTTTTTTTCGGATTTTTTTTTCTGCATTTTTTTCCGGATTTCTTTCCGGATTTTTCCGGAGTTTTTTTTCCGTATTTTTTTTCCCGGATTTTTTTTCTGGATTTTTTTTCCGGATTTTTCCGGATTTTTTTTCCGGATTTTTTTTCCGGATTTTTCCGGATTTTTTTTCCGGATTTTTCCGGGTTTTTTTCCGGATTTTTTTTTCCGGATTTTTTTTTCCGGATTTTTTTTCCAGATTTTTCCGGATTTTTTTTTCCGGATTTTTTTTCCGGATTTTTTTTCCGGATTTTTCCGGATTTTTTTTCCGGATTTTTCCGGATTTTTTTTCCGGATTTTTTTTCCGGATTTTTTTTTTCCGGATTTTTTTTCCGGATTTTTTTCAGGATTTTTTTAAGGATTTTTCCGGATTTTTTTTCCCGGATTTTTTTTCTGGATTTTTTTTCCCGGATTTATTTTCTGGATTTTTTTTCCGGATTTTTTTTTCTGCATTTTTTTTCCGGATTTTTTTTTCCGGATTTTTTTTCTGGATATTTTTTCCCGGATTTTTTTTCTGGAATTTTTTTTCCGGATTTTTTTTTCCGGATTTTTTTTTCCGGATTTTTCCGGATTTTTTTTCCGGAGTTATTTTTCGGATTTTGTTTCCGGATTTTTCCGGCTTTTTTTTTTGGATTTTTTTTTCTGCATTTTTTTCCGGATTTCTTTCCGGATTTTTCCGGAGTTTTTTTTCCGGATTTTTTTCCCGGATTTTTTTTCCGGATTTTTTTCCCGGATTTTTTTTCCGGATTTTTTTTTCCGGATTTTTTTTCCGGATTTTTCCGGGTTTTTTTTCCGGATTTTTTTTCCGGATTTTTTTTTCCGGATTTCTTTCCGGAGTTTTCCGGAGTTTTTTTTCGGGATTTTTTTTCCCGTATTTTTTTTCTGGATTTTTTTTCCGGATTTTTTTTTCCGGATTTTTTTTTCGGGTTTTTTTTCCGGATTTTTCCGGATTTTTTTCCGGAGTTCTTTTTCGGATTTTTTCTCCGGATTTTTCCGGATTTTTTTTTCGGATTTTTTTTTCTGCATTTTTTTTCCGGATTTTTTTTTCCGGATTTTTTTTCCAGATTTTTTTTCCCGGATTTTTTTTCCGGATTTTTTTTCTGGATTTTTTTTTTCCGGATTTTTTTCCGGATTTTTTTTTCCGGGTTTTTTTTTTCCGGATTTTTTTTTCCGTATTTCTTTCCGGATTTTTCCGGATTTTTTTTCCGGATTTTTCCGGGTTTTTTTTCTGGATTTTTTTTTCCGGATTTTTTTTCTGGATTTTTTTTTTCGGATTTTTTTTTCCGGATTTTTTTTTTCCGGATTTTTTTTCCGGATTTTTTTTTCCGGATTTTTCCGGATTTTTTTTTCCGGATTTTTTTTTCCAGATTTTTCACGATTTTTTTTCCCGATTTTCTTTTCCGGATTTTTCCAATTTTTTTTTTCTGGGCTTTCTTTTCCAGATTTTTCCGGATTTTTTTTATGGATATTTTTTTCAAGATTTTTCCGGATTTTTTTTCCGGATTTTTTTTTCCGGATTTTTTTTTCCAGATTTTTCCCGATTTTTTTTTCTTTCCCGGATTTTTTTTCTGGATTTTTTTTTCCGGATTTTTTTTCCGGATTTTTCCGAAGTTTTTTTTCCGGATTTTTTTCTGGATTTTTCCGGATTTTTTTTTCGGATTTTTCTGGATTTTTTTTCCGGATTTTTTTTTCCGGATTTTTTTTCTGGATATTTTTTCCCGGATTTTTTTTCCGGATTTTTTTTTCCGGATTTTTTTTCCGGATTTTTCCGGATTTTTTTTCCGGATATTTTTTCCAGATTTTTTTTTCCCGGATTTTTTTTCTGGATTTTTTTTCCGGATTTTTTTTCCGGATTTTTTTTCTGGATTTTTTTTTTCCGGATTTTTTTTCCGGATTTTTACGAAGTTTTTTTTTCGGATTTCTTTCCAGATTTTTCCGGAGTTTTTTTTCCGGATTTTTTTTCCCGGATTTTTTTTCTGGATTTTTTTTTCCGGATTTTTTTTTTCCGGATTTTTTTTCCGGATTTTTTTTTCCAGATTTTTCCGAAGTTTTTTTTCCGGATTTTTTTCTGGATTTTTCCGGATTTTTTTTCCGGATTTTTCCGAAGTTTTTTTTCCGGATTTTTTTCTGGATTTTTCCGGATTTTTTTTTCGGATTTTTCCGGATTTTTTTTCCGGATTTTTTTTTCCGGATTTTTTTTCTGGATATTTTTTCCCGGATTTTTTTTCCGGATTTTTTTTTCCGGATTTTTTTTCCGGATTTTTCCGGATTTTTTTTCCGGATTTTTTTTCCAGATTTTTTTTTCCCGGATTTTTTTTCTGGATTTTTTTTCCGGATTTTTTTTCCGGATTTTTTTTCTGGATTTTTTTTTTCCGGATTTTTTTTCCGGATTTTTACGAAGTTTTTTTTTCGGATTTCTTTCCAGATTTTTCCGGAGTTTTTTTTCCGGATTTTTTTTCCCGGATTTTTTTTCTGGATTTTTTTTTCCGGATTTTTTTTTTCCGGATTTTTTTTCCGGATTTTTTTTTCCAGATTTTTCCGAAGTTTTTTTTCCGGATTTTTTTCTGGATTTTTCCGGATTTTTTTTTCGGATTTTTCCGGATTTTTTTTCCGGATTTTTTTTTCCGGATTTTTTTTCTGGATATTTTTTCCCGGATTTTTTTCTGGAATTTTTTTTCCGGATTTTTTTTTCCGGATTTTTTTTCCGGATTTTTCCGGTTTTTTTTCCGGATTTTTCCGGATTTTTTTTCCGGAGTTATTTTTCGGATTTTTTTTCCGGATTTTTCCGGCTTTTTATTTTGGATTTTTTTTTCTGCATTTTTTTCCGGATTTCTTTCCGGATTTTTCCGGAGTTTTTTTTCCGGATTTTTTTCCCGGATTTTTTTTTCCGGATTTTTTTTCCAGATTTTTTTCCCGGATTTTTTTCCGATTTTTTTTCCCGGACTTTTTTTCTGGATTTTTTTTCCGGATTTTTTTTTCCGGAATTTTCCGGATTTTTTTTCCGGATTTTTCCGGGTTTTTTTTCTGGATTTTTTTTTCCGGATTTTTTTTCTGGATTTTTTTTTCCGGATTTTTCTTCCCGGATTTTTTTTCCGGATTTTTTTTTCCGGATTTTTTTTCCGGATTTCTTTCCGGATTTTTCCGGAGTTTTTTTTCCGGATTTTTTTCCCGGATTTTTTTTTCCGGATTTTTTTTCCAGATTTTTTTCCCGGATTTTTTTCCGATTTTTTTTCCCGGACTTTTTTTCTGGATTTTTTTTCCGGATTTTTTTTTCCGGAATTTTCCGGATTTTTTTTCCGGATTTTTCCGGGTTTTTTTTCTGGATTTTTTTTTCCGGATTTTTTTTCTGGATTTTTTTTTCCGGATTTTTCTTCCCGGATTTTTTTTCCGGATTTTTTTTTCCAGATTTTTCCGAAGTTTTTTTTCCGGATTTTTTTCTGGATTTTTCCGGATTTTTTTTCCGGATTTTTCCGAAGTTTTTTTTCCGGATTTTTTTCTGGATTTTTCCGGATTTTTTTTTCGGATTTTTCCGGATTTTTTTTCCGGATTTTTTTTCCAGATTTTTTTTTCCCGGATTTTTTTTCTGGATTTTTTTTCCGGATTTTTTTTCCGGATTTTTTTTCTGGATTTTTTTTTTCCGGATTTTTTTTCCGGATTTTTACGAAGTTTTTTTTTCGGATTTCTTTCCAGATTTTTCCGGAGTTTTTTTTCCGGATTTTTTTCCCGGATTTTTTTTCTGGATTTTTTTTTCCGGATTTTTTTTTTCCGGATTTTTTTTCCGGATTTTTTTTTCCAGATTTTTCCGAAGTTTTTTTTCCGGATTTTTTTCTGGATTTTTCCGGATTTTTTTTTCGGATTTTTCCGGATTTTTTTTCCGGATTTTTTTTTCCGGATTTTTTTTCTGGATATTTTTTCCCGGATTTTTTTTCTGGAATTTTTTTTCCGGATTTTTTTTTCCGGATTTTTTTTCCGGATTTTTCCGGTTTTTTTTCCGGATTTTTCCGGATTTTTTTTCCGGAGTTATTTTTCGGATTTTTTTTCCGGATTTTTCCGGCTTTTTATTTTGGATTTTTTTTTCTGCATTTTTTTCCGGATTTCTTTCCGGATTTTTCCGGAGTTTTTTTTCCGGATTTTTTTCCCGGATTTTTTTTTCCGGATTTTTTTTCCAGATTTTTTTCCCGGATTTTTTTCCGATTTTTTTTCCCGGACTTTTTTTCTGGATTTTTTTTCCGGATTTTTTTTTCCGGAATTTTCCGGATTTTTTTTCCGGATTTTTCCGGGTTTTTTTTCTGGATTTTTTTTTCCGGATTTTTTTTCTGGATTTTTTTTTCCGGATTTTTCTTCCCGGATTTTTTTTCCGGATTTTTTTTTCCGGATTTTTTTTCCGGATTTCTTTCCGGATTTTTCCGGAGTTTTTTTTCCGGATATTTTTTCCCGGATTTTTTTTCTGGATTTTTTTTTCCGGATTTTTTTTTCCGGAATTTTTTTTTTCTGATTTATCCGGATTTCTTTTTTCCGGATTTTTTTTTCCGGATTTTTTGTCCAGATTTTTCCGGATTTTTTTTTCCGGATTTTTTTTCCGGATTTTTCCGGAGTTTTTTTCGGATTTTTTTTCTGGATTTTTTTTCCGGATTTTTTTTCTGGATTTTTTTTTCCGGATTTTTCTTCCCGGATTTTTTTTCCGGATTTTTTTTTCTGCATTTTTTTCCGGATTTCTTTCCGGATTTTTCCGGAGTTTTTTTTCCGGATTTTTTTCCCGGATTTTTTTTCTGGATTTTTTTTCCGGATTTTTCCGGATTTTTTTTTCCGGATTTTTTTTCCGGATTTTTCCGGGTTTTTTTTCCGGATTTTTTTTCCGGATTTTTTTTTCCGGATTTCTTTCCGGAGTTTTCCGGAGTTTTTTTTCCGGATTTTTTTTCCCGTATTTTTTTTCTGGATTTTTTTTCCGGATTTTTTTTTCCGGATTTTTTTTTCGGGTTTTTTTTCCGGATTTTTCCGGATTTTTTTCCGGAGTTCTTTTTCGGATTTTTTCTCCGGATTTTTCCGGATTTTTTTTTCGGATTTTTTTTTCTGCATTTTTTTTCCGGATTTTTTTTTCCGGATTTTTTTTCCAGATTTTTTTTCCCGGATTTTTTTTCCGGATTTTTTTTCTGGATTTTTTTTTTCCGGATTTTTTTCCGGATTTTTTTTTCCGGGTTTTTTTTTTCCGGATTTTTTTTTCCGTATTTCTTTCCGGATTTTTCCGGATTTTTTTTCCGGATTTTATTTTCCAGATTTTTCCGGATTTTTTTTCTGGATATTTTTTCCCGGATTTTTTTTCCGGATTTTTTTTTCCGGATTTTTTTTCCGGATTTTTCCGGATTTTTTTTCCGGATTTTTTTTCCAGATTTTTTTTTCCCGGATTTTTTTTCTGGATTTTTTTTCCGGATTTTTTTTCCGGATTTTTTTTCTGGATTTTTTTTTTCCGGATTTTTTTTCCGGATTTTTACGAAGTTTTTTTTTCGGATTTCTTTCCAGATTTTTCCGGAGTTTTTTTTCCGGATTTTTTTTCCCGGATTTTTTTTCTGGATTTTTTTTTCCGGATTTTTTTTTTCCGGATTTTTTTTCCGGATTTTTTTTTCCAGATTTTTCCGAAGTTTTTTTTCCGGATTTTTTTCTGGATTTTTCCGGATTTTTTTTTCGGATTTTTCCGGATTTTTTTTCCGGATTTTTTTTTCCGGATTTTTTTTCTGGATATTTTTTCCCGGATTTTTTTTCTGGAATTTTTTTTCCGGATTTTTTTTTCCGGATTTTTTTTTCCGGATTTTTCCGGATTTTTTTTCCGGAGTTATTTTTCGGATTTTGTTTCCGGATTTTTCCGGCTTTTTTTTTTGGATTTTTTTTTCTGCATTTTTTTCCGGATTTCTTTCCGGATTTTTCCGGAGTTTTTTTTCCGGATTTTTTTCCCGGATTTTTTTTCCGGATTTTTTTCCCGGATTTTTTTTCCGGATTTTTTTTTCCGGATTTTTTTTCCGGATTTTTCCGGGTTTTTTTTCCGGATTTTTTTTCCGGATTTTTTTTTCCGGATTTCTTTCCGGAGTTTTCCGGAGTTTTTTTTCCGGATTTTTTTTCCCGGATTTTTTTTCTGGATTTTTTTTCCGGATTTTTTTTTCCGGATTTTTTTTTCGGGTTTTTTTTCCGGATTTTTCCGGATTTTTTTCCGGAGTTCTTTTTCGGATTTTTTCTCCGGATTTTTCCGGATTTTTTTTTCGGATTTTTTTTTCTGCATTTTTTTTCCGGATTTTTTTTTCCGGATTTTTTTTCCAGATTTTTTTTCCCGGATTTTTTTTCCGGATTTTTTTTCTGGATTTTTTTTTTCTGGATTTTTTTCCGGATTTTTTTTTCCGGGTTTTTTTTTTCCGGATTTTTTTTTCCGTATTTCTTTCCGGATTTTTCCGGATTTTTTTTCCGGATTTTTCCGGGTTTTTTTTCTGGATTTTTTTTTCCGGATTTTTTTTCTGGATTTTTTTTTTCGGATTTTTTTTTCCGGATTTTTTTTTTCCGGATTTTTTTTCCGGATTTTTTTTTCCGGATTTTTCCGGATTTTTTTTTCCGGATTTTTTTTTCCAGATTTTTCACGATTTTTTTTCCCGATTTTCTTTTCCGGATTTTTCCAATTTTTTTTTTCTGGGCTTTCTTTTCCAGATTTTTCCGGATTTTTTTTATGGATATTTTTTTCAAGATTTTTCCGGATTTTTTTTCCGGATTTTTTTTTCCAGATTTTTCCCGATTTTTTTTTCTTTCCCGGATTTTTTTTCTGGATTTTTTTTTCCGGATTTTTTTTCCGGATTTTTCCGAAGTTTTTTTTCCGGATTTTTTTCTGGATTTTTCCGGATTTTTTTTTCGGATTTTTCCGGATTTTTTTTCCGGATTTTTTTTTCCGGATTTTTTTTCTGGATATTTTTTCCCGGATTTTTTTTCCGGATTTTTTTTTCCGGATTTTTTTTCCGGATTTTTCCGGATTTTTTTCCGGATATTTTTTCCAGATTTTTTTTTCCCGGATTTTTTTTCTGGATTTTTTTTCCGGATTTTTTTTCCGGATTTTTTTTCTGGATTTTTTTTTTCCGGATTTTTTTTCCGGATTTTTACGAAGTTTTTTTTTCGGATTTCTTTCCAGATTTTTCCGGAGTTTTTTTTCCGGATTTTTTTTCCCGGATTTTTTTTCTGGATTTTTTTTTCCGGATTTTTTTTTTCCGGATTTTTTTTCCGGATTTTTTTTTCCAGATTTTTCCGAAGTTTTTTTTCCGGATTTTTTTCTGGATTTTTCCGGATTTTTTTTCCGGATTTTTCCGAAGTTTTTTTTCCGGATTTTTTTCTGGATTTTTCCGGATTTTTTTTTCGGATTTTTCCGGATTTTTTTTCCGGATTTTTTTTTCCGGATTTTTTTTCTGGATATTTTTTCCCGGATTTTTTTTCCGGATTTTTTTTTCCGGATTTTTTTTCCGGATTTTTCCGGATTTTTTTTCCGGATTTTTTTTCCAGATTTTTTTTTCCCGGATTTTTTTTCTGGATTTTTTTTCCGGATTTTTTTTCCGGATTTTTTTTCTGGATTTTTTTTTTCCGGATTTTTTTTCCGGATTTTTACGAAGTTTTTTTTTCGGATTTCTTTCCAGATTTTTCCGGAGTTTTTTTTCCGGATTTTTTTTCCCGGATTTTTTTTCTGGATTTTTTTTTCCGGATTTTTTTTTTCCGGATTTTTTTTCCGGATTTTTTTTTCCAGATTTTTCCGAAGTTTTTTTTCCGGATTTTTTTCTGGATTTTTCCGGATTTTTTTTTCGGATTTTTCCGGATTTTTTTTCCGGATTTTTTTTTCCGGATTTTTTTTCTGGATATTTTTTCCCGGATTTTTTTTCTGGAATTTTTTTTCCGGATTTTTTTTTCCGGATTTTTTTTCCGGATTTTTCCGAAGTTTTTTTTCCGGATTTTTCCGGATTTTTTTTCCGGAGTTATTTTTCGGATTTTTTTTCCGGATTTTTCCGGCTTTTTATTTTGGATTTTTTTTTCTGCATTTTTTTCCGGATTTCTTTCCGGATTTTTCCGGAGTTTTTTTTCCGGATTTTTTTCCCGGATTTTTTTTTCCGGATTTTTTTTCCAGATTTTTTTCCCGGATTTTTTTCCGATTTTTTTTCCCGGACTTTTTTTCTGGATTTTTTTCCGGATTTTTTTTTTCCGGATTTTTTTTTCCGGAATTTTCCGGATTTTTTTTCCGGATTTTTCCGGGTTTTTTTTCTGGATTTTTTTTTCCGGATTTTTTTTCTGGATTTTTTTTTCCGGATTTTTCTTCCCGGATTTTTTTTCCGGATTTTTTTTTCCGGATTTTTTTTCCGGATTTCTTTCCGGATTTTTCCGGAGTTTTTTTTCCGGATATTTTTTCCCGGATTTTTTTTCTGGATTTTTTTTTCCGGATTTTTTTTTCCGGAATTTTTTTTTTCTGATTTATCCGGATTTCTTTTTTCCGGATTTTTTTTTCCGGATTTTTTGTCCAGATTTTTCCGGATTTTTTTTTCCGGATTTTTTTTCCGGATTTTTCCGGAGTTTTTTTCGGATTTTTTTTCTGGAATTTTTTTCCGGATTTTTTTTTCCGGATTTTTTTTCCGGATTTTTTTTCTGGATATTTTTTCCCGGATTTTTTTTCTGGAATTTTTTTCCGGATTTTTTTTCCGGATTTTTTTTCTGGATATTTTTTCCCGGATTTTTTTTCTGGATTTTTTTTCCGGATTTTTTTTCCGGATTTTTTTTCTGGATTTTTTTTTTCCGGATTTTTTTTCCGGATTTTTTTCAGGATTTTTCCGGAGTTTTTTTTCGGATTTTTCCGGATTTTTCTTCCGGATTTTTTTTCCGGATTTTTTTTCTGGATATTTTTTCCCGGATTTTTTTTCTGGAATTTTTTTCCGGATTTTTTTTCCGGATTTTTTTTCTGGATATTTTTTCCCGGATTTTTTTTCTGGATTTTTTTTCCGGATTTTTTTTCCGGATTTTTTTTCTGGATTTTTTTTTTCCGGATTTTTTTTTCGGGTTTTTTTTCCGGATTTTTCCGGATTTTTTTCCGGAGTTCTTTTTCGGATTTTTTTTCCGGGTTTTTTTTCCGGATTCTTACGGATTTTTTTTCCGGATTTTATTTTCCAGATTTTTCCGGATTTTTTTTCCGGATTTTTTTTTCCGGATTTTTTTTCTGGATATTTTTTCCCGGATTTTTTTTCTGGATTTTTTTTTCCGGATTTTTTTTCCGGATTTTTTTTTCCGGATTTTTTTTCCGGATTTTTCCGAAGTTTTTTTTCCGGATTTTTTTCTGGATTTTTCCGGATTTTTTTTTCGGATTTTTCCGGATTTTTTTTCCGGATTTTTTTTTCCGGATTTTTTTTCTGGATATTTTTTCCCGGATTTTTTTTCCGGATTTTTCCGAAGTTTTTTTTCCGGATTTTTCCGGATTTTTTTTTCTGGATTTTTCCGGATTTTTTTTTCGGATTTTTCCGGATTTTTTTTCCGGATTTTTTTTCCGGATTTTTTTTCCGGATTTTTTTTTCCGGATTTTTTTTCCGGATTTTTCCGAAGTTTTTTTTCCGGATTTTTCCGGATTTTTTTTCCGGAGTTCTTTTTCGGATTTTTTTTCCGGATTTTTCCGGAGTTTTTTTTCCGGATTTTTTTTCCCGGATTTTTTTTCTGGATTTTTTTTCCGGATTTTTCCGGATTTTTTTTTCCGGATTTTTTTTCCGGATTTTTCCGGATTTTTTTTTCGGATTTTTTTTCTGGATTTTTTTTTTCCGGATTTTTTTTCCGGATTTTTTTTCCAGATTTTTCCGGATTTTTTTTTCCGGATTTTTTTTCCGGATTTTTTTTCCGGATTTTTTTTCCGGATTTTTCCGGATTTTTTTTCCGGATTTTTTTTCTGGATTTTTTTTTTCCGGATTTTTTTCCGGATTTTTTTCAGGATTTTTCCGGAGTTTTTTTTCCGGATTTTTTTTTCCGGATTTTTTTTTCCGGATTTTTTTTCCGGAGTTCTTTTTCGGATTTTTTTTCCGGATTTTTCCGGATTTTTTTTCGGATTTTTTTTTCTGCATTTTTTTCCGGATTTCTTTCCGGATTTTTCCGGAGTTTTTTTTCCGTATTTTTTTTCCCGGATTTTTTTTCTGGATTTTTTTTCCGGATTTTTCCGGATTTTTTTTCCGGATTTTTTTTCCGGATTTTTCCGGATTTTTTTTCCGGATTTTTCCGGGTTTTTTTCCGGATTTTTTTTTCCGGATTTTTTTTTCCGGATTTTTTTTCCAGATTTTTCCGGATTTTTTTTTCCGGATTTTTTTTCCGGATTTTTTTTCCGGATTTTTCCGGATTTTTTTTCCGGATTTTTCCGGATTTTTTTTCCGGATTTTTTTTCCGGATTTTTTTTTTCCGGATTTTTTTTCCGGATTTTTTTCAGGATTTTTTTAAGGATTTTTCCGGATTTTTTTTCCCGGATTTTTTTTCTGGATTTTTTTTCCCGGATTTATTTTCTGGATTTTTTTTCCGGATTTTTTTTTCTGCATTTTTTTTCCGGATTTTTTTTTCCGGAATTTTCCGGATTTTTTTTCCGGATTTTTCCGGGTTTTTTTTCTGGATTTTTTTTTCCGGATTTTTTTTCTGGATTTTTTTTTCCGGATTTTTTTTCCCGGATTTTTTTTCCGGATTTTTTTTTCGGGATTTTTCCGGGTTTTTTTTCCGGATTTCTTTCCGGATTTTTCCGGAGTTTTTTTCCGGATATTTTTTCCCGGATTTTTCCGGATTTTTTTTTCCGGATTTTTCCGGATTTTTTTTCCGGATTTTTCCGGGGTTTTTTTCCGGATTTTTTTTTCCTGATTTTTTTTTCCGGATTTTTTTTCCAGATTTTTCCGGATTTTTTTTTCCGGATTTTTTTTCCGGATTTTTTTTCCGGATTTTTCCGGATTTTTTTTTTCCGGATTTTTTTCAGGATTTTTCCGGATTTTTTTTCCCGGATTTTTTTTCTGGATTTTTTTTTCCGGATTTTTTTTCCCGGATTTTTTTTCTGGATTTTTTTTTCGGATTTTTTTTTCTGCATTTTTTTCCGATTTTTCTGCATTTTTTTTCCGGATTTTTTTTTCCGGAATTTTCCGGATTTTTTTCCCGGATTTTTTTTCCGGATTTTTTTTCCGGATTTCTTTCCGGATTTTTCCGGAGTTTTTTTTCCGGATTTTTTTTCCCGGATTTTTTTTCCGGATTTTTTTTCCGGATTTCTTTCCGGATTTTTCCGGAGTTTTTTTTCCGGATATTTTTTCCCGGATTTTTTTTCTGGATTTTTTTTTCCGGATTTTTTTTTCCGGATTTTTTTTCCGGATTTTTTTTTCCGGATTTTTCCGGATTTTTTTTCCGGATTTTTCCAGGTTTTTTTTTCCGGATTTTTTTTCCCGGATTTTTCCGGTTTTTTTTTTCGGGAGTTTTTTTCCGGAATTTTTTTTTTCTGATTTTTCCGGATTTCTTTTTTCCGGATTTTTTTTTCCGGATTTTTTTTCCAGATTTTTCCGGATTTTTTTTTCCGGATTTTTTTTCCGGATTTTTCCGGAGTTTTTTTCGGTTTTTTTTTTCCGGTTTTTTTTTTTCCGGATTTTTTTTCCGGATTTTTTTTTCCGGATTTTTTTTTCCGGATTTTTCCGAAGTTTTTTTTCCGGATTTTTCCGGGTTTTTTTTCTGGATTTTTTTTTCCGGATTTTTTTTCTGGATTTTTTTTTCGGATTTTTTTTTCCGGATTTTTTTTTTCCGGATTTTTTTTCCGGATTTTTTTTTCCGGATTTTTCCGGATTTTTTTTTCCGGATTTTTTTTTCCAGATTTTTCACGATTTTTTTTCCCGATTTTCTTTTCCGGATTTTTCCAATTTTTTTTTTCTGGGCTTTCTTTTCCAGATTTTTCCGGATTTTTTTTCCGGATTTTTTTTTCCGGATTTTTTTTTCCAGATTTTTCCCGATTTTTTTTATGGATATTTTTTTCAAGATTTTTACCGATTTTTTCTTACGGATTTTTTTTTCCAGATTTTTCCGGATTTTTTTTTCTTTCCCGGATTTTTTTTCTGGATTTTTTTTTCCGGATTTTTTTTCCGGATTTTTTTTTCCGGATTTTTTTTCCGGATTTTTCTGAAGTTTTTTTTCCGGATTTTTTTCTGGATTTTTCCGGATTTTTTTTTCGGATTTTTCCGGATTTTTTTTCCGGATTTTTTTTTCCGGATTTTTTTTCTGGATATTTTTTCCCGGATTTTTTTTCCGGATTTTTTTTTCCGGATTTTTTTTCCGGATTTTTCCAGGTTTTTTTTCCGGATTTTTTTTCCAGATTTTTTTTTCCCGGATTTTTTTTCTGGATTTTTTTTCCGGATTTTTTTTCCGGATTTTTTTTCTGGATTTTTTTTTTCCGGATTTTTTTTCCGGATTTTTACGAAGTTTTTTTTTCGGATTTCTTTCCAGATTTTTCCGGAGTTTTTTTTCCGGATTTTTTTTCCCGGATTTTTTTTCTGGATTTTTTTTTCCGGATTTTTTTTTTCCGGATTTTTTTTCCGGATTTTTTTTTCCAGATTTTTCCGAAGTTTTTTTTCCGGATTTTTTTCTGGATTTTTCCGGATTTTTTTTTCGGATTTTTCCGGATTTTTTTTCCGGATTTTTTTTTCCGGATTTTTTTTCTGGATATTTTTTCCCGGATTTTTTTTCTGGAATTTTTTTTCCGGATTTTTTTTTCCGGATTTTTTTTCCGGATTTTTCCGAAGTTTTTTTTCCGGATTTTTCCGGATTTTTTTTCCGGAGTTATTTTTCGGATTTTTTTTCCGGATTTTTCCGGCTTTTTTTTTTGGATTTTTTTTTCTGCATTTTTTTCCGGATTTCTTTCCGGATTTTTCCGGAGTTTTTTTTCCGGATTTTTTTCCCGGATTTTTTTTCTGGATTTTTTTTCCGGATTTTTCCGGATTTTTTTTTCCGGATTTTTTTTCCGGATTTTTCCGGGTTTTTTGTCCGGATTTTTTTTCCGGATTTTATTTTCCGGATTTCTTTCCGGAGTTTTCCGGAGTTTTTTTTCCGGATTTTTTTTCCCGTATTTTTTTTCTGGATTTTTTTTCCGGATTTTTTTTTCCGGATTTTTTTTTCGGGTTTTTTTTCCGGATTTTTCCGGATTTTTTTCCGGAGTTCTTTTTCGGATTTTTTCTCCGGATTTTTCCGGATTTTTTTTTCGGATTTTTTTTTCTGCATTTTTTTTCCGGATTTTTTTTCCGGATTTTTTTTCCAGATTTTTTTTCCCGGATTTTTTTTCCGGATTTTTTTTCTGGATTTTTTTTTTCCGGATTTTTTTCCGGATTTTTTTTTCCGGGTTTTTTTTTCCGGATTTTTTTTCCGGATTTTTTTTTCCGGATTTTTTTTTCCGGATTTTTCCGAAGTTTTTTTTCCGGATTTTTCCGGGTTTTTTTTCTGGATTTTTTTTTCCGGATTTTTTTTCTGGATTTTTTTTTTCGGATTTTTTTTTCCGGATTTTTCCAATTTTTTTTTTCTGGGCTTTCTTTTCCAGATTTTTCCGGATTTTTTTTATGGATATTTTTTTCAAGATTTTTCCGGATTTTTTTTTCCGGATTTTTTTTTCCGGATTTTTTTTTCCAGATTTTTCCCGATTTTTTTTATGGATATTTTTTTCAAGATTTTTACCGATTTTTTCTTACGGATTTTTTTTTCCAGATTTTTCCGGATTTTTTTTTCTTTCCCGGATTTTTTTTCTGGATTTTTTTTTCTGGATTTTTTTTCCGGATTTTTTTTTCCGGATTTTTTTTCCGGATTTTTCCGAAGTTTTTTTTCCGGATTTTTTTCTGGATTTTTCCGGATTTTTTTTTCGGATTTTTCCGGATTTTTTTTCCGGATTTTTTTTTCCGGATTTTTTTTCTGGATATTTTTTCCCGGATTTTTTTTCCGGATTTTTTTTTCCGGATTTTTTTTCCGGATTTTTCCGGATTTTTTTTCCGGATTTTTTTTCCAGATTTTTTTTTCCCGGATTTTTTTTCTGGATTTTTTTTCCGGATTTTTTTTCCGGATTTTTTTTCTGGATTTTTTTTTTCCGGATTTTTTTTCCGGATTTTTACGAAGTTTTTTTTTCGGATTTCTTTCCAGATTTTTCCGGAGTTTTTTTTCCGGATTTTTTTTCCCGGATTTTTTTTCTGGATTTTTTTTTCCGGATTTTTTTTTTCCGGATTTTTTTTCCGGATTTTTTTTTCCAGATTTTTCCGAAGTTTTTTTTCCGGATTTTTTTCTGGATTTTTCCGGATTTTTTTTTCGGATTTTTCCGGATTTTTTTTCCGGATTTTTTTTTCCGGATTTTTTTTCTGGATATTTTTTCCCGGATTTTTTTTCTGGAATTTTTTTTCCGGATTTTTTTTCCGGATTTTTCCGAAGTTTTTTTTCCGGATTTTTCCGGATTTTTTTTCCGGAGTTATTTTTCGGATTTTTTTTCCGGATTTTTCCGGCTTTTTTTTTTGGATTTTTTTTTCTGCATTTTTTTCCGGATTTCTTTCCGGATTTTTCCGGAGTTTTTTTTCCGGATTTTTTTCCCGGATTTTTTTTCTGGATTTTTTTTCCGGATTTTTCCGGATTTTTTTTTCCGGATTTTTTTTCCGGATTTTTCCGGGTTTTTTTTCCGGATTTTTTTTCCGGATTTTTTTTTCCGGATTTCTTTCCGGAGTTTTCCGGAGTTTTTTTTCCGGATTTTTTTTCCCGTATTTTTTTTCTGGATTTTTTTTCCGGATTTTTTTTTCCGGATTTTTTTTTCGGGTTTTTTTTCCGGATTTTTCCGGATTTTTTTCCGGAGTTCTTTTTCGGATTTTTTCTCCGGATTTTTCCGGATTTTTTTTTCGGATTTTTTTTTCTGCATTTTTTTTCCGGATTTTTTTTTCCGGATTTTTTTTCCAGATTTTTTTTCCCGGATTTTTTTTCCGGATTTTTTTTCTGGATTTTTTTTTTCCGGATTTTTTTCCGGATTTTTTTTTCCGGGTTTTTTTTTTCCGGATTTTTTTTTCCGTATTTCTTTCCGGATTTTTCCGGATTTTTTTTCCGGATTTTATTTTCCAGATTTTTCCGGATTTTTTTTCTGGATATTTTTTCCCGGATTTTTTTTCCGGATTTTTTTTTCCGGATTTTTTTTCCGGATTTTTCCGGATTTTTTTTCCGGATTTTTTTTCCAGATTTTTTTTTCCCGGATTTTTTTTCTGGATTTTTTTTCCGGATTTTTTTTCCGGATTTTTTTTCTGGATTTTTTTTTTCCGGATTTTTTTTCCGGATTTTTACGAAGTTTTTTTTTCGGATTTCTTTCCAGATTTTTCCGGAGTTTTTTTTCCGGATTTTTTTTCCCGGATTTTTTTTCTGGATTTTTTTTTCCGGATTTTTTTTTTCCGGATTTTTTTCCGGATTTTTTTTTCCAGATTTTTCCGAAGTTTTTTTTCCGGATTTTTTTCTGGATTTTTCCGGATTTTTTTTTCGGATTTTTCTGGATTTTTTTTCCGGATTTTTTTTTCCGGATTTTTTTTCTGGATATTTTTTCCCGGATTTTTTTTCCGGATTTTTTTTTCCGGATTTTTTTTCCGGATTTTTCCGGATTTTTTTTCCGGATATTTTTTCCAGATTTTTTTTTCCCGGATTTTTTTTCTGGATTTTTTTTCCGGATTTTTTTTCCGGATTTTTTTTCTGGATTTTTTTTTTCCGGATTTTTTTTCCGGATTTTTACGAAGTTTTTTTTTCGGATTTCTTTCCAGATTTTTCCGGAGTTTTTTTTCCGGATTTTTTTTCCCGGATTTTTTTTCTGGATTTTTTTTTCCGGATTTTTTTTTTCCGGATTTTTTTTCCGGATTTTTTTTTCCAGATTTTTCCGAAGTTTTTTTTCCGGATTTTTTTCTGGATTTTTCCGGATTTTTTTTCCGGATTTTTCCGAAGTTTTTTTTCCGGATTTTTTTCTGGATTTTTCCGGATTTTTTTTTCGGATTTTTCCGGATTTTTTTTCCGGATTTTTTTTTCCGGATTTTTTTTCTGGATATTTTTTCCCGGATTTTTTTTCCGGATTTTTTTTTCCGGATTTTTTTTCCGGATTTTTCCGGATTTTTTTTCCGGATTTTTTTTCCAGATTTTTTTTTCCCGGATTTTTTTTCTGGATTTTTTTTCCGGATTTTTTTTCCGGATTTTTTTTCTGGATTTTTTTTTTCCGGATTTTTTTTCCGGATTTTTACGAAGTTTTTTTTTCGGATTTCTTTCCAGATTTTTCCGGAGTTTTTTTTCCGGATTTTTTTTCCCGGATTTTTTTTCTGGATTTTTTTTTCCGGATTTTTTTTTTCCGGATTTTTTTTCCGGATTTTTTTTTCCAGATTTTTCCGAAGTTTTTTTTCCGGATTTTTTTCTGGATTTTTCCGGATTTTTTTTTCGGATTTTTCCGGATTTTTTTTCCGGATTTTTTTTTCCGGATTTTTTTTCTGGATATTTTTTCCCGGATTTTTTTCTGGAATTTTTTTTCCGGATTTTTTTTTCCGGATTTTTTTTCCGGATTTTTCCGGTTTTTTTTCCGGATTTTTCCGGATTTTTTTTCCGGAGTTATTTTTCGGATTTTTTTTCCGGATTTTTCCGGCTTTTTATTTTGGATTTTTTTTTCTGCATTTTTTTCCGGATTTCTTTCCGGATTTTTCCGGAGTTTTTTTTCCGGATTTTTTTCCCGGATTTTTTTTTCCGGATTTTTTTTCCAGATTTTTTTCCCGGATTTTTTTCCGATTTTTTTTCCCGGACTTTTTTTCTGGATTTTTTTTCCGGATTTTTTTTTCCGGAATTTTCCGGATTTTTTTTCCGGATTTTTCCGGGTTTTTTTTCTGGATTTTTTTTTCCGGATTTTTTTTCTGGATTTTTTTTTCCGGATTTTTCTTCCCGGATTTTTTTTCCGGATTTTTTTTTCCGGATTTTTTTTCCGGATTTCTTTCCGGATTTTTCCGGAGTTTTTTTTCCGGATTTTTTTCCCGGATTTTTTTTTCCGGATTTTTTTTCCAGATTTTTTTCCCGGATTTTTTTCCGATTTTTTTTCCCGGACTTTTTTTCTGGATTTTTTTTCCGGATTTTTTTTTCCGGAATTTTCCGGATTTTTTTTCCGGATTTTTCCGGGTTTTTTTTCTGGATTTTTTTTTCCGGATTTTTTTTCTGGATTTTTTTTTCCGGATTTTTCTTCCCGGATTTTTTTTCCGGATTTTTTTTTCCAGATTTTTCCGAAGTTTTTTTTCCGGATTTTTTTCTGGATTTTTCCGGATTTTTTTTCCGGATTTTTCCGAAGTTTTTTTTCCGGATTTTTTTCTGGATTTTTCCGGATTTTTTTTTCGGATTTTTCCGGATTTTTTTTCCGGATTTTTTTTCCAGATTTTTTTTTCCCGGATTTTTTTTCTGGATTTTTTTTCCGGATTTTTTTTCCGGATTTTTTTTCTGGATTTTTTTTTTCCGGATTTTTTTTCCGGATTTTTACGAAGTTTTTTTTTCGGATTTCTTTCCAGATTTTTCCGGAGTTTTTTTTCCGGATTTTTTTTCCCGGATTTTTTTTCTGGATTTTTTTTTCCGGATTTTTTTTTTCCGGATTTTTTTTCCGGATTTTTTTTTCCAGATTTTTCCGAAGTTTTTTTTCCGGATTTTTTTCTGGATTTTTCCGGATTTTTTTTTCGGATTTTTCCGGATTTTTTTTCCGGATTTTTTTTTCCGGATTTTTTTTCTGGATATTTTTTCCCGGATTTTTTTTCTGGAATTTTTTTTCCGGATTTTTTTTTCCGGATTTTTTTTCCGGATTTTTCCGGTTTTTTTTCCGGATTTTTCCGGATTTTTTTTCCGGAGTTATTTTTCGGATTTTTTTTCCGGATTTTTCCGGCTTTTTATTTTGGATTTTTTTTTCTGCATTTTTTTCCGGATTTCTTTCCGGATTTTTCCGGAGTTTTTTTTCCGGATTTTTTTCCCGGATTTTTTTTTCCGGATTTTTTTTCCAGATTTTTTTCCCGGATTTTTTTCCGATTTTTTTTCCCGGACTTTTTTTCTGGATTTTTTTTCCGGATTTTTTTTTCCGGAATTTTCCGGATTTTTTTTCCGGATTTTTCCGGGTTTTTTTTCTGGATTTTTTTTTCCGGATTTTTTTTCTGGATTTTTTTTTCCGGATTTTTCTTCCCGGATTTTTTTTCCGGATTTTTTTTTCCGGATTTTTTTTCCGGATTTCTTTCCGGATTTTTCCGGAGTTTTTTTTCCGGATATTTTTTCCCGGATTTTTTTTCTGGATTTTTTTTTCCGGATTTTTTTTTCCGGAATTTTTTTTTTCTGATTTATCCGGATTTCTTTTTTCCGGATTTTTTTTTCCGGATTTTTTGTCCAGATTTTTCCGGATTTTTTTTTCCGGATTTTTTTTCCGGATTTTTCCGGAGTTTTTTTCGGATTTTTTTTCTGGATTTTTTTTCCGGATTTTTTTTCTGGATTTTTTTTTCCGGATTTTTCTTCCCGGATTTTTTTTCCGGATTTTTTTTTCTGCATTTTTTTCCGGATTTCTTTCCGGATTTTTCCGGAGTTTTTTTTCCGGATTTTTTTCCCGGATTTTTTTTCTGGATTTTTTTTCCGGATTTTTCCGGATTTTTTTTTCCGGATTTTTTTTCCGGATTTTTCCGGGTTTTTTTTCCGGATTTTTTTTCCGGATTTTTTTTTCCGGATTTCTTTCCGGAGTTTTCCGGAGTTTTTTTTCCGGATTTTTTTTCCCGTATTTTTTTTCTGGATTTTTTTTCCGGATTTTTTTTTCCGGATTTTTTTTTCGGGTTTTTTTTCCGGATTTTTCCGGATTTTTTTCCGGAGTTCTTTTTCGGATTTTTTCTCCGGATTTTTCCGGATTTTTTTTTCGGATTTTTTTTTCTGCATTTTTTTTCCGGATTTTTTTTTCCGGATTTTTTTTCCAGATTTTTTTTCCCGGATTTTTTTTCCGGATTTTTTTTCTGGATTTTTTTTTTCCGGATTTTTTTCCGGATTTTTTTTTCCGGGTTTTTTTTTTCCGGATTTTTTTTTCCGTATTTCTTTCCGGATTTTTCCGGATTTTTTTTCCGGATTTTATTTTCCAGATTTTTCCGGATTTTTTTTCTGGATATTTTTTCCCGGATTTTTTTTCCGGATTTTTTTTTCCGGATTTTTTTTCCGGATTTTTCCGGATTTTTTTTCCGGATTTTTTTTCCAGATTTTTTTTTCCCGGATTTTTTTTCTGGATTTTTTTTCCGGATTTTTTTTCCGGATTTTTTTTCTGGATTTTTTTTTTCCGGATTTTTTTTCCGGATTTTTACGAAGTTTTTTTTTCGGATTTCTTTCCAGATTTTTCCGGAGTTTTTTTTCCGGATTTTTTTTCCCGGATTTTTTTTCTGGATTTTTTTTTCCGGATTTTTTTTTTCCGGATTTTTTTTCCGGATTTTTTTTTCCAGATTTTTCCGAAGTTTTTTTTCCGGATTTTTTTCTGGATTTTTCCGGATTTTTTTTTCGGATTTTTCCGGATTTTTTTTCCGGATTTTTTTTTCCGGATTTTTTTTCTGGATATTTTTTCCCGGATTTTTTTTCTGGAATTTTTTTTCCGGATTTTTTTTTCCGGATTTTTTTTTCCGGATTTTTCCGGATTTTTTTTCCGGAGTTATTTTTCGGATTTTGTTTCCGGATTTTTCCGGCTTTTTTTTTTGGATTTTTTTTTCTGCATTTTTTTCCGGATTTCTTTCCGGATTTTTCCGGAGTTTTTTTTCCGGATTTTTTTCCCGGATTTTTTTTCCGGATTTTTTTCCCGGATTTTTTTTCCGGATTTTTTTTTCCGGATTTTTTTCCGGATTTTTCCGGGTTTTTTTTCCGGATTTTTTTTCCGGATTTTTTTTTCCGGATTTCTTTCCGGAGTTTTCCGGAGTTTTTTTTCCGGATTTTTTTTCCCGGATTTTTTTTCTGGATTTTTTTTCCGGATTTTTTTTTCCGGATTTTTTTTTCGGGTTTTTTTTCCGGATTTTTCCGGATTTTTTTCCGGAGTTCTTTTTCGGATTTTTTCTCCGGATTTTTCCGGATTTTTTTTTCGGATTTTTTTTTCTGCATTTTTTTTCCGGATTTTTTTTTCCGGATTTTTTTTCCAGATTTTTTTTCCCGGATTTTTTTTCCGGATTTTTTTTCTGGATTTTTTTTTCTGGATTTTTTTCCGGATTTTTTTTTCCGGGTTTTTTTTTTCCGGATTTTTTTTTCCGTATTTCTTTCCGGATTTTTCCGGATTTTTTTTCCGGATTTTTCCGGGTTTTTTTTCTGGATTTTTTTTTCCGGATTTTTTTTCTGGATTTTTTTTTTCGGATTTTTTTTTCCGGATTTTTTTTTTCCGGATTTTTTTTCCGGATTTTTTTTTCCGGATTTTTCCGGATTTTTTTTTCCGGATTTTTTTTTCCAGATTTTTCACGATTTTTTTTCCCGATTTTCTTTTCCGGATTTTTCCAATTTTTTTTTTCTGGGCTTTCTTTTCCAGATTTTTCCGGATTTTTTTTATGGATATTTTTTTCAAGATTTTTCCGGATTTTTTTTCCGGATTTTTTTTTCCAGATTTTTCCCGATTTTTTTTTCTTTCCCGGATTTTTTTTCTGGATTTTTTTTTCCGGATTTTTTTTCCGGATTTTTCCGAAGTTTTTTTTCCGGATTTTTTTCTGGATTTTTCCGGATTTTTTTTTCGGATTTTTCCGGATTTTTTTTCCGGATTTTTTTTTCCGGATTTTTTTTCTGGATATTTTTTCCCGGATTTTTTTTCCGGATTTTTTTTTCCGGATTTTTTTTCCGGATTTTTCCGGATTTTTTTCCGGATATTTTTTCCAGATTTTTTTTTCCCGGATTTTTTTTCTGGATTTTTTTTCCGGATTTTTTTTCCGGATTTTTTTTCTGGATTTTTTTTTTCCGGATTTTTTTTCCGGATTTTTACGAAGTTTTTTTTTCGGATTTCTTTCCAGATTTTTCCGGAGTTTTTTTTCCGGATTTTTTTTCCCGGATTTTTTTTCTGGATTTTTTTTTCCGGATTTTTTTTTTCCGGATTTTTTTTCCGGATTTTTTTTTCCAGATTTTTCCGAAGTTTTTTTTCCGGATTTTTTTCTGGATTTTTCCGGATTTTTTTTCCGGATTTTTCCGAAGTTTTTTTTCCGGATTTTTTTCTGGATTTTTCCGGATTTTTTTTTCGGATTTTTCCGGATTTTTTTTCCGGATTTTTTTTTCCGGATTTTTTTTCTGGATATTTTTTCCCGGATTTTTTTTCCGGATTTTTTTTTCCGGATTTTTTTTCCGGATTTTTCCGGATTTTTTTTCCGGATTTTTTTTCCAGATTTTTTTTTCCCGGATTTTTTTTCTGGATTTTTTTTCCGGATTTTTTTTCCGGATTTTTTTTCTGGATTTTTTTTTTCCGGATTTTTTTTCCGGATTTTTACGAAGTTTTTTTTTCGGATTTCTTTCCAGATTTTTCCGGAGTTTTTTTTCCGGATTTTTTTTCCCGGATTTTTTTTCTGGATTTTTTTTTCCGGATTTTTTTTTTCCGGATTTTTTTTCCGGATTTTTTTTTCCAGATTTTTCCGAAGTTTTTTTTCCGGATTTTTTTCTGGATTTTTCCGGATTTTTTTTTCGGATTTTTCCGGATTTTTTTTCCGGATTTTTTTTTCCGGATTTTTTTTCTGGATATTTTTTCCCGGATTTTTTTTCTGGAATTTTTTTTCCGGATTTTTTTTTCCGGATTTTTTTTCCGGATTTTTCCGAAGTTTTTTTTCCGGATTTTTCCGGATTTTTTTTCCGGAGTTATTTTTCGGATTTTTTTTCCGGATTTTTCCGGCTTTTTATTTTGGATTTTTTTTTCTGCATTTTTTTCCGGATTTCTTTCCGGATTTTTCCGGAGTTTTTTTTCCGGATTTTTTTCCCGGATTTTTTTTTCCGGATTTTTTTTCCAGATTTTTTTCCCGGATTTTTTTCCGATTTTTTTTCCCGGACTTTTTTTCTGGATTTTTTTCCGGATTTTTTTTTTCCGGATTTTTTTTTCCGGAATTTTCCGGATTTTTTTTCCGGATTTTTCCGGGTTTTTTTTCTGGATTTTTTTTTCCGGATTTTTTTTCTGGATTTTTTTTTCCGGATTTTTCTTCCCGGATTTTTTTTCCGGATTTTTTTTTCCGGATTTTTTTTCCGGATTTCTTTCCGGATTTTTCCGGAGTTTTTTTTCCGGATATTTTTTCCCGGATTTTTTTTCTGGATTTTTTTTTCCGGATTTTTTTTTCCGGAATTTTTTTTTTCTGATTTATCCGGATTTCTTTTTTCCGGATTTTTTTTTCCGGATTTTTTGTCCAGATTTTTCCGGATTTTTTTTTCCGGATTTTTTTTCCGGATTTTTCCGGAGTTTTTTTCGGATTTTTTTTCTGGAATTTTTTTCCGGATTTTTTTTTCCGGATTTTTTTTCCGGATTTTTTTTCTGGATATTTTTTCCCGGATTTTTTTTCTGGAATTTTTTTCCGGATTTTTTTTCCGGATTTTTTTTCTGGATATTTTTTCCCGGATTTTTTTTCTGGATTTTTTTTCCGGATTTTTTTTCCGGATTTTTTTTCTGGATTTTTTTTTTCCGGATTTTTTTTCCGGATTTTTTTCAGGATTTTTCCGGAGTTTTTTTTCGGATTTTTCCGGATTTTTCTTCCGGATTTTTTTTCCGGATTTTTTTTCTGGATATTTTTTCCCGGATTTTTTTTCTGGAATTTTTTTCCGGATTTTTTTTCCGGATTTTTTTTCTGGATATTTTTTCCCGGATTTTTTTTCTGGATTTTTTTTCCGGATTTTTTTTCCGGATTTTTTTTCTGGATTTTTTTTTTCCGGATTTTTTTTTCGGGTTTTTTTTCCGGATTTTTCCGGATTTTTTTCCGGAGTTCTTTTTCGGATTTTTTTTCCGGGTTTTTTTTCCGGATTCTTACGGATTTTTTTTCCGGATTTTATTTTCCAGATTTTTCCGGATTTTTTTTCCGGATTTTTTTTTCCGGATTTTTTTTCTGGATATTTTTTCCCGGATTTTTTTTCTGGATTTTTTTTTCCGGATTTTTTTTCCGGATTTTTTTTTCCGGATTTTTTTTCCGGATTTTTCCGAAGTTTTTTTTCCGGATTTTTTTCTGGATTTTTCCGGATTTTTTTTTCGGATTTTTCCGGATTTTTTTTCCGGATTTTTTTTTCCGGATTTTTTTTCTGGATATTTTTTCCCGGATTTTTTTTCCGGATTTTTCCGAAGTTTTTTTTCCGGATTTTTCCGGATTTTTTTTTCTGGATTTTTCCGGATTTTTTTTTCGGATTTTTCCGGATTTTTTTTCCGGATTTTTTTTCCGGATTTTTTTTCCGGATTTTTTTTTCCGGATTTTTTTTCCGGATTTTTCCGAAGTTTTTTTTCCGGATTTTTCCGGATTTTTTTTCCGGAGTTCTTTTTCGGATTTTTTTTCCGGATTTTTCCGGAGTTTTTTTTCCGGATTTTTTTTCCCGGATTTTTTTTCTGGATTTTTTTTCCGGATTTTTCCGGATTTTTTTTTCCGGATTTTTTTTCCGGATTTTTCCGGATTTTTTTTTCGGATTTTTTTTCTGGATTTTTTTTTTCCGGATTTTTTTTCCGGATTTTTTTTCCAGATTTTTCCGGATTTTTTTTTCCGGATTTTTTTTCCGGATTTTTTTTCCGGATTTTTTTTCCGGATTTTTCCGGATTTTTTTTCCGGATTTTTTTTCTGGATTTTTTTTTTCCGGATTTTTTTTCCGGATTTTTTTCAGGATTTTTCCGGAGTTTTTTTTCCGGATTTTTTTTTCCGGATTTTTTTTTCCGGATTTTTTTTCCGGAGTTCTTTTTCGGATTTTTTTTCCGGATTTTTCCGGATTTTTTTTCGGATTTTTTTTTCTGCATTTTTTTCCGGATTTCTTTCCGGATTTTTCCGGAGTTTTTTTTCCGTATTTTTTTTCCCGGATTTTTTTTCTGGATTTTTTTTCCGGATTTTTCCGGATTTTTTTTCCGGATTTTTTTTCCGGATTTTTCCGGATTTTTTTTCCGGATTTTTCCGGGTTTTTTTCCGGATTTTTTTTTCCGGATTTTTTTTTCCGGATTTTTTTTCCAGATTTTTCCGGATTTTTTTTTCCGGATTTTTTTTCCGGATTTTTTTTCCGGATTTTTCCGGATTTTTTTTCCGGATTTTTCCGGATTTTTTTTCCGGATTTTTTTTCCGGATTTTTTTTTTCCGGATTTTTTTTCCGGATTTTTTTCAGGATTTTTTTAAGGATTTTTCCGGATTTTTTTTCCCGGATTTTTTTTCTGGATTTTTTTTCCCGGATTTATTTTCTGGATTTTTTTTCCGGATTTTTTTTTCTGCATTTTTTTTCCGGATTTTTTTTTCCGGAATTTTCCGGATTTTTTTTCCGGATTTTTCCGGGTTTTTTTTCTGGATTTTTTTTTCCGGATTTTTTTTCTGGATTTTTTTTTCCGGATTTTTTTTCCCGGATTTTTTTTCCGGATTTTTTTTTCGGGATTTTTCCGGGTTTTTTTTCCGGATTTCTTTCCGGATTTTTCCGGAGTTTTTTTCCGGATATTTTTTCCCGGATTTTTCCGGATTTTTTTTTCCGGATTTTTCCGGATTTTTTTTCCGGATTTTTCCGGGGTTTTTTTCCGGATTTTTTTTTCCTGATTTTTTTTTCCGGATTTTTTTTCCAGATTTTTCCGGATTTTTTTTTCCGGATTTTTTTTCCGGATTTTTTTTCCGGATTTTTCCGGATTTTTTTTTTCCGGATTTTTTTCAGGATTTTTCCGGATTTTTTTTCCCGGATTTTTTTTCTGGATTTTTTTTTCCGGATTTTTTTTCCCGGATTTTTTTTCTGGATTTTTTTTTCGGATTTTTTTTTCTGCATTTTTTTCCGATTTTTCTGCATTTTTTTTCCGGATTTTTTTTTCCGGAATTTTCCGGATTTTTTTCCCGGATTTTTTTTCCGGATTTTTTTTCCGGATTTCTTTCCGGATTTTTCCGGAGTTTTTTTTCCGGATTTTTTTTCCCGGATTTTTTTTCCGGATTTTTTTTCCGGATTTCTTTCCGGATTTTTCCGGAGTTTTTTTTCCGGATATTTTTTCCCGGATTTTTTTTCTGGATTTTTTTTTCCGGATTTTTTTTTCCGGATTTTTTTTCCGGATTTTTTTTTCCGGATTTTTCCGGATTTTTTTTCCGGATTTTTCCAGGTTTTTTTTTCCGGATTTTTTTTCCCGGATTTTTCCGGTTTTTTTTTTCGGGAGTTTTTTTCCGGAATTTTTTTTTTCTGATTTTTCCGGATTTCTTTTTTCCGGATTTTTTTTTCCGGATTTTTTTTCCAGATTTTTCCGGATTTTTTTTTCCGGATTTTTTTTCCGGATTTTTCCGGAGTTTTTTTCGGTTTTTTTTTTCCGGTTTTTTTTTTTCCGGATTTTTTTTCCGGATTTTTTTTTCCGGATTTTTTTTTCCGGATTTTTCCGAAGTTTTTTTTCCGGATTTTTCCGGGTTTTTTTTCTGGATTTTTTTTTCCGGATTTTTTTTCTGGATTTTTTTTTTCGGATTTTTTTTTCCGGATTTTTTTTTTCCGGATTTTTTTTCCGGATTTTTTTTTCCGGATTTTTCCGGATTTTTTTTTCCGGATTTTTTTTTCCAGATTTTTCACGATTTTTTTTCCCGATTTTCTTTTCCGGATTTTTCCAATTTTTTTTTTCTGGGCTTTCTTTTCCAGATTTTTCCGGATTTTTTTTCCGGATTTTTTTTTCCGGATTTTTTTTTCCAGATTTTTCCCGATTTTTTTTATGGATATTTTTTTCAAGATTTTTACCGATTTTTTCTTACGGATTTTTTTTTCCAGATTTTTCCGGATTTTTTTTTCTTTCCCGGATTTTTTTTCTGGATTTTTTTTTCCGGATTTTTTTTCCGGATTTTTTTTTCCGGATTTTTTTTCCGGATTTTTCTGAAGTTTTTTTTCCGGATTTTTTTCTGGATTTTTCCGGATTTTTTTTTCGGATTTTTCCGGATTTTTTTTCCGGATTTTTTTTTCCGGATTTTTTTTCTGGATATTTTTTCCCGGATTTTTTTTCCGGATTTTTTTTTCCGGATTTTTTTTCCGGATTTTTCCAGGTTTTTTTTCCGGATTTTTTTTCCAGATTTTTTTTTCCCGGATTTTTTTTCTGGATTTTTTTTCCGGATTTTTTTTCCGGATTTTTTTTCTGGATTTTTTTTTTCCGGATTTTTTTTCCGGATTTTTACGAAGTTTTTTTTTCGGATTTCTTTCCAGATTTTTCCGGAGTTTTTTTTCCGGATTTTTTTTCCCGGATTTTTTTTCTGGATTTTTTTTTCCGGATTTTTTTTTTCCGGATTTTTTTTCCGGATTTTTTTTTCCAGATTTTTCCGAAGTTTTTTTTCCGGATTTTTTTCTGGATTTTTCCGGATTTTTTTTTCGGATTTTTCCGGATTTTTTTTCCGGATTTTTTTTTCCGGATTTTTTTTCTGGATATTTTTTCCCGGATTTTTTTTCTGGAATTTTTTTTCCGGATTTTTTTTTCCGGATTTTTTTTCCGGATTTTTCCGAAGTTTTTTTTCCGGATTTTTCCGGATTTTTTTTCCGGAGTTATTTTTCGGATTTTTTTTCCGGATTTTTCCGGCTTTTTTTTTTGGATTTTTTTTTCTGCATTTTTTTCCGGATTTCTTTCCGGATTTTTCCGGAGTTTTTTTTCCGGATTTTTTTCCCGGATTTTTTTTCTGGATTTTTTTTCCGGATTTTTCCGGATTTTTTTTTCCGGATTTTTTTTCCGGATTTTTCCGGGTTTTTTGTCCGGATTTTTTTTCCGGATTTTATTTTCCGGATTTCTTTCCGGAGTTTTCCGGAGTTTTTTTTCCGGATTTTTTTTCCCGTATTTTTTTTCTGGATTTTTTTTCCGGATTTTTTTTTCCGGATTTTTTTTTCGGGTTTTTTTTCCGGATTTTTCCGGATTTTTTTCCGGAGTTCTTTTTCGGATTTTTTCTCCGGATTTTTCCGGATTTTTTTTTCGGATTTTTTTTTCTGCATTTTTTTTCCGGATTTTTTTTTCCGGATTTTTTTTCCAGATTTTTTTTCCCGGATTTTTTTTCCGGATTTTTTTTCTGGATTTTTTTTTTCCGGATTTTTTTCCGGATTTTTTTTTCCGGGTTTTTTTTTCCGGATTTTTTTTCCGGATTTTTTTTTCCGGATTTTTTTTTCCGGATTTTTCCGAAGTTTTTTTTCCGGATTTTTCCGGGTTTTTTTTCTGGATTTTTTTTTCCGGATTTTTTTTCTGGATTTTTTTTTTCGGATTTTTTTTTCCGGATTTTTTTTTCCGGATTTTTCCAATTTTTTTTTTCTGGGCTTTCTTTTCCAGATTTTTCCGGATTTTTTTTATGGATATTTTTTTCAAGATTTTTCCGGATTTTTTTTTCCGGATTTTTTTTTCCGGATTTTTTTTTCCAGATTTTTCCCGATTTTTTTTATGGATATTTTTTTCAAGATTTTTACCGATTTTTTCTTACGGATTTTTTTTTCCAGATTTTTCCGGATTTTTTTTTCTTTCCCGGATTTTTTTTCTGGATTTTTTTTTCTGGATTTTTTTTCCGGATTTTTTTTTCCGGATTTTTTTTCCGGATTTTTCCGAAGTTTTTTTTCCGGATTTTTTTCTGGATTTTTCCGGATTTTTTTTTCGGATTTTTCCGGATTTTTTTTCCGGATTTTTTTTTCCGGATTTTTTTTCTGGATATTTTTTCCCGGATTTTTTTTCCGGATTTTTTTTTCCGGATTTTTTTTCCGGATTTTTCCGGATTTTTTTTCCGGATTTTTTTTCCAGATTTTTTTTTCCCGGATTTTTTTTCTGGATTTTTTTTCCGGATTTTTTTTCCGGATTTTTTTTCTGGATTTTTTTTTTCCGGATTTTTTTTCCGGATTTTTACGAAGTTTTTTTTTCGGATTTCTTTCCAGATTTTTCCGGAGTTTTTTTTCCGGATTTTTTTTCCCGGATTTTTTTTCTGGATTTTTTTTTCCGGATTTTTTTTTTCCGGATTTTTTTTCCGGATTTTTTTTTCCAGATTTTTCCGAAGTTTTTTTTCCGGATTTTTTTCTGGATTTTTCCGGATTTTTTTTTCGGATTTTTCCGGATTTTTTTTCCGGATTTTTTTTTCCGGATTTTTTTTCTGGATATTTTTTCCCGGATTTTTTTTCTGGAATTTTTTTTCCGGATTTTTTTTCCGGATTTTTCCGAAGTTTTTTTTCCGGATTTTTCCGGATTTTTTTTCCGGAGTTATTTTTCGGATTTTTTTTCCGGATTTTTCCGGCTTTTTTTTTTGGATTTTTTTTTCTGCATTTTTTTCCGGATTTCTTTCCGGATTTTTCCGGAGTTTTTTTTCCGGATTTTTTTCCCGGATTTTTTTTCTGGATTTTTTTTCCGGATTTTTCCGGATTTTTTTTTCCGGATTTTTTTTCCGGATTTTTCCGGGTTTTTTTTCCGGATTTTTTTTCCGGATTTTTTTTTCCGGATTTCTTTCCGGAGTTTTCCGGAGTTTTTTTTCCGGATTTTTTTTCCCGTATTTTTTTTCTGGATTTTTTTTCCGGATTTTTTTTTCCGGATTTTTTTTTCGGGTTTTTTTTCCGGATTTTTCCGGATTTTTTTCCGGAGTTCTTTTTCGGATTTTTTCTCCGGATTTTTCCGGATTTTTTTTTCGGATTTTTTTTTCTGCATTTTTTTTCCGGATTTTTTTTTCCGGATTTTTTTTCCAGATTTTTTTTCCCGGATTTTTTTTCCGGATTTTTTTTCTGGATTTTTTTTTTCCGGATTTTTTTCCGGATTTTTTTTTCCGGGTTTTTTTTTTCCGGATTTTTTTTTCCGTATTTCTTTCCGGATTTTTCCGGATTTTTTTTCCGGATTTTATTTTCCAGATTTTTCCGGATTTTTTTTCTGGATATTTTTTCCCGGATTTTTTTTCCGGATTTTTTTTTCCGGATTTTTTTTCCGGATTTTTCCGGATTTTTTTTCCGGATTTTTTTTCCAGATTTTTTTTTCCCGGATTTTTTTTCTGGATTTTTTTTCCGGATTTTTTTTCCGGATTTTTTTTCTGGATTTTTTTTTTCCGGATTTTTTTTCCGGATTTTTACGAAGTTTTTTTTTCGGATTTCTTTCCAGATTTTTCCGGAGTTTTTTTTCCGGATTTTTTTTCCCGGATTTTTTTTCTGGATTTTTTTTTCCGGATTTTTTTTTTCCGGATTTTTTTCCGGATTTTTTTTTCCAGATTTTTCCGAAGTTTTTTTTCCGGATTTTTTTCTGGATTTTTCCGGATTTTTTTTTCGGATTTTTCCGGATTTTTTTTCCGGATTTTTTTTTCCGGATTTTTTTTCTGGATATTTTTTCCCGGATTTTTTTTCTGGAATTTTTTTTCCGGATTTTTTTTTCCGGATTTTTTTTTCCGGATTTTTCCGGATTTTTTTTCCGGAGTTATTTTTCGGATTTTGTTTCCGGATTTTTCCGGCTTTTTTTTTTGGATTTTTTTTTCTGCATTTTTTTCCGGATTTCTTTCCGGATTTTTCCGGAGTTTTTTTTCCGGATTTTTTTCCCGGATTTTTTTTCCGGATTTTTTTCCCGGATTTTTTTTCCGGATTTTTTTTTCCAGATTTTTTTTCCGGATTTTTCCGGGTTTTTTTTCCGGATTTTTTTTCCAGATTTTTTTTTCCCGGATTTTTTTTCTGGATTTTTTTTCCGGATTTTTTTTCCGGATTTTTTTTCTGGATTTTTTTTTTCCGGATTTTTTTTCCCGGATTTTTTTTCTGGATTTTTTTTTCCGGATTTTTTTTTTCCGGATTTTTTTTCCGGATTTTTTTTTCCAGATTTTTCCGAAGTTTTTTTTCCGGATTTTTTTCTGGATTTTTCCGGATTTTTTTTCCGGATTTTTCCGAAGTTTTTTTTCCGGATTTTTTTCTGGATTTTTCCGGATTTTTTTTTCGGATTTTTCCGGATTTTTTTTCCGGATTTTTTTTTCCGGATTTTTTTTCTGGATATTTTTTCCCGGATTTTTTTTCCGGATTTTTTTTTCCGGATTTTTTTTCCGGATTTTTCCGGATTTTTTTTCCGGATTTTTTTTCCAGATTTTTTTTTCCCGGATTTTTTTTCTGGATTTTTTTTCCGGATTTTTTTTCCGGATTTTTTTTCTGGATTTTTTTTTTCCGGATTTTTTTTCCGGATTTTTACGAAGTTTTTTTTTCGGATTTCTTTCCAGATTTTTCCGGAGTTTTTTTTCCGGATTTTTTTTCCCGGATTTTTTTTCTGGATTTTTTTTTCCGGATTTTTTTTTTCCGGATTTTTTTTCCGGATTTTTTTTTCCAGATTTTTCCGAAGTTTTTTTTCCGGATTTTTTTCTGGATTTTTCCGGATTTTTTTTTCGGATTTTTCCGGATTTTTTTTCCGGATTTTTTTTTCCGGATTTTTTTTCTGGATATTTTTTCCCGGATTTTTTTTCTGGAATTTTTTTTCCGGATTTTTTTTTCCGGATTTTTTTTTCCGGATTTTTCCGGATTTTTTTTCCGGAGTTATTTTTCGGATTTTGTTTCCGGATTTTTCCGGCTTTTTTTTTTGGATTTTTTTTTCTGCATTTTTTTCCGGATTTCTTTCCGGATTTTTCCGGAGTTTTTTTTCCGGATTTTTTTCCCGGATTTTTTTTCCGGATTTTTTTCCCGGATTTTTTTTCCGGATTTTTTTTTCCGGATTTTTTTTCCGGATTTTTCCGGGTTTTTTTTCCGGATTTTTTTTCCGGATTTTTTTTTCCGGATTTCTTTCCGGAGTTTTCCGGAGTTTTTTTTCCGGATTTTTTTTCCCGTATTTTTTTTCTGGATTTTTTTTCCGGATTTTTTTTTCCGGATTTTTTTTTCGGGTTTTTTTTCCGGATTTTTCCGGATTTTTTTCCGGAGTTCTTTTTCGGATTTTTTCTCCGGATTTTTCCGGATTTTTTTTTCGGATTTTTTTTTCTGCATTTTTTTTCCGGATTTTTTTTTCCGGATTTTTTTTCCAGATTTTTTTTCCCGGATTTTTTTTCCGGATTTTTTTTCTGGATTTTTTTTTTCCGGATTTTTTTCCGGATTTTTTTTTCCGGGTTTTTTTTTTCCGGATTTTTTTTTCCGTATTTCTTTCCGGATTTTTCCGGATTTTTTTTCCGGATTTTTCCGGGTTTTTTTTCTGGATTTTTTTTTCCGGATTTTTTTTCTGGATTTTTTTTTTCGGATTTTTTTTTCCGGATTTTTTTTTTCCGGATTTTTTTTCCGGATTTTTTTTTCCGGATTTTTCCGGATTTTTTTTTCCGGATTTTTTTTTCCAGATTTTTCACGATTTTTTTTCCCGATTTTTCCAATTTTTTTTTTCTGGGCTTTCTTTTCCAGATTTTTCCGGATTTTTTTTATGGATATTTTTTTCAAGATTTTTCCGGATTTTTTTTCCGGATTTTTTTTTCCGGATTTTTTTTTCCAGATTTTTCCCGATTTTTTTTTCTTTCCCGGATTTTTTTTCTGGATTTTTTTTTCCGGATTTTTTTTCCGGATTTTTCCGAAGTTTTTTTTCCGGATTTTTTTCTGGATTTTTCTGGATTTTTTTTTCGGATTTTTCCGGATTTTTTTTCCGGATTTTTTTTTCCGGATTTTTTTTCTGGATATTTTTTCCCGGATTTTTTTTCCGGATTTTTTTTTCCGGATTTTTTTTCCGGATTTTTCCGGATTTTTTTTCCGGATATTTTTTCCAGATTTTTTTTTCCCGGATTTTTTTTCTGGATTTTTTTTCCGGATTTTTTTTCCGGATTTTTTTTCTGGATTTTTTTTTTCCGGATTTTTTTTCCGGATTTTTACGAAGTTTTTTTTTCGGATTTCTTTCCAGATTTTTCCGGAGTTTTTTTTCCGGATTTTTTTTCCCGGATTTTTTTTCTGGATTTTTTTTTCCGGATTTTTTTTTTCCGGATTTTTTTTCCGGATTTTTTTTTCCAGATTTTTCCGAAGTTTTTTTTCCGGATTTTTTTCTGGATTTTTCCGGATTTTTTTTCCGGATTTTTCCGAAGTTTTTTTTCCGGATTTTTTTCTGGATTTTTCCGGATTTTTTTTTCGGATTTTTCCGGATTTTTTTTCCGGATTTTTTTTTCCGGATTTTTTTTCTGGATATTTTTTCCCGGATTTTTTTTCCGGATTTTTTTTTCCGGATTTTTTTTCCGGATTTTTCCGGATTTTTTTTCCGGATTTTTTTTCCAGATTTTTTTTTCCCGGATTTTTTTTCTGGATTTTTTTTCCGGATTTTTTTTCCGGATTTTTTTTCTGGATTTTTTTTTTCCGGATTTTTTTTCCGGATTTTTACGAAGTTTTTTTTTCGGATTTCTTTCCAGATTTTTCCGGAGTTTTTTTTCCGGATTTTTTTTCCCGGATTTTTTTTCTGGATTTTTTTTTCCGGATTTTTTTTTTCCGGATTTTTTTTCCGGATTTTTTTTTCCAGATTTTTCCGAAGTTTTTTTTCCGGATTTTTTTCTGGATTTTTCCGGATTTTTTTTTCGGATTTTTCCGGATTTTTTTTCCGGATTTTTTTTTCCGGATTTTTTTTCTGGATATTTTTTCCCGGATTTTTTTTCTGGAATTTTTTTTCCGGATTTTTTTTTCCGGATTTTTTTTTCCGGATTTTTCCGGATTTTTTTTCCGGAGTTATTTTTCGGATTTTGTTTCCGGATTTTTCCGGCTTTTTTTTTTGGATTTTTTTTTCTGCATTTTTTTCCGGATTTCTTTCCGGATTTTTCCGGAGTTTTTTTTCCGGATTTTTTTCCCGGATTTTTTTTCCGGATTTTTTTCCCGGATTTTTTTTCCGGATTTTTTTTTCCGGATTTTTTTTCCGGATTTTTCCGGGTTTTTTTTCCGGATTTTTTTTCCGGATTTTTTTTTCCGGATTTCTTTCCGGAGTTTTCCGGAGTTTTTTTTCCGGATTTTTTTTCCCGTATTTTTTTTCTGGATTTTTTTTCCGGATTTTTTTTTCCGGATTTTTTTTTCGGGTTTTTTTTCCGGATTTTTCCGGATTTTTTTCCGGAGTTCTTTTTCGGATTTTTTCTCCGGATTTTTCCGGATTTTTTTTTCGGATTTTTTTTTCTGCATTTTTTTTCCGGATTTTTTTTTCCGGATTTTTTTTCCAGATTTTTTTTCCCGGATTTTTTTTCCGGATTTTTTTTCTGGATTTTTTTTTTCCGGATTTTTTTCCGGATTTTTTTTTCCGGGTTTTTTTTTTCCGGATTTTTTTTTCCGTATTTCTTTCCGGATTTTTCCGGATTTTTTTTCCGGATTTTTCCGGGTTTTTTTTCTGGATTTTTTTTTCCGGATTTTTTTTCTGGATTTTTTTTTTCGGATTTTTTTTTCCGGATTTTTTTTTTCCGGATTTTTTTTCCGGATTTTTTTTTCCGGATTTTTCCGGATTTTTTTTTCCGGATTTTTTTTTCCAGATTTTTCACGATTTTTTTTCCCGATTTTTCCAATTTTTTTTTTCTGGGCTTTCTTTTCCAGATTTTTCCGGATTTTTTTTATGGATATTTTTTTCAAGATTTTTCCGGATTTTTTTTCCGGATTTTTTTTTCCGGATTTTTTTTTCCAGATTTTTCCCGATTTTTTTTTCTTTCCCGGATTTTTTTTCTGGATTTTTTTTTCCGGATTTTTTTTCCGGATTTTTCCGAAGTTTTTTTTCCGGATTTTTTTCTGGATTTTTCTGGATTTTTTTTTCGGATTTTTCCGGATTTTTTTTCCGGATTTTTTTTTCCGGATTTTTTTTCTGGATATTTTTTCCCGGATTTTTTTTCCGGATTTTTTTTTCCGGATTTTTTTTCCGGATTTTTCCGGATTTTTTTTCCGGATATTTTTTCCAGATTTTTTTTTCCCGGATTTTTTTTCTGGATTTTTTTTCCGGATTTTTTTTCCGGATTTTTTTTCTGGATTTTTTTTTTCCGGATTTTTTTTCCGGATTTTTACGAAGTTTTTTTTTCGGATTTCTTTCCAGATTTTTCCGGAGTTTTTTTTCCGGATTTTTTTTCCCGGATTTTTTTTCTGGATTTTTTTTTCCGGATTTTTTTTTTCCGGATTTTTTTTCCGGATTTTTTTTTCCAGATTTTTCCGAAGTTTTTTTTCCGGATTTTTTTCTGGATTTTTCCGGATTTTTTTTCCGGATTTTTCCGAAGTTTTTTTTCCGGATTTTTTTCTGGATTTTTCCGGATTTTTTTTTCGGATTTTTCCGGATTTTTTTTCCGGATTTTTTTTTCCGGATTTTTTTTCTGGATATTTTTTCCCGGATTTTTTTTCCGGATTTTTTTTTCCGGATTTTTTTTCCGGATTTTTCCGGATTTTTTTTCCGGATTTTTTTTCCAGATTTTTTTTTCCCGGATTTTTTTTCTGGATTTTTTTTCCGGATTTTTTTTCCGGATTTTTTTTCTGGATTTTTTTTTTCCGGATTTTTTTTCCGGATTTTTACGAAGTTTTTTTTTCGGATTTCTTTCCAGATTTTTCCGGAGTTTTTTTTCCGGATTTTTTTTCCCGGATTTTTTTTCTGGATTTTTTTTTCCGGATTTTTTTTTTCCGGATTTTTTTTCCGGATTTTTTTTTCCAGATTTTTCCGAAGTTTTTTTTCCGGATTTTTTTCTGGATTTTTCCGGATTTTTTTTTCGGATTTTTCCGGATTTTTTTTCCGGATTTTTTTTTCCGGATTTTTTTTCTGGATATTTTTTCCCGGATTTTTTTTCTGGAATTTTTTTTCCGGATTTTTTTTTCCGGATTTTTTTTCCGGATTTTTCCGAAGTTTTTTTTCCGGATTTTTCCGGATTTTTTTCCGGAGTTATTTTTCGGATTTTTTTTCCGGATTTTTCCGGCTTTTTTTTTTGGATTTTTTTTTCTGCATTTTTTTCCGGATTTCTTTCCGGATTTTTCCGGAGTTTTTTTTCCGGATTTTTTTCCCGGATTTTTTTTCTGGATTTTTTTTCCGGATTTTTCCGGATTTTTTTTTCCGGATTTTTTTTCCGGATTTTTCCGGGTTTTTTTTCCGGATTTTTTTTCCGGATTTTTTTTTCCGGATTTCTTTCCGGAGTTTTCCGGAGTTTTTTTTCCGGATTTTTTTTCCCGTATTTTTTTTCTGGATTTTTTTTCCGGATTTTTTTTTCCGGATTTTTTTTTCGGGTTTTTTTTCCGGATTTTTCCGGATTTTTTTCCGGAGTTCTTTTTCGGATTTTTTCTCCGGATTTTTCCGGATTTTTTTTTCGCATTTTTTTTTCTGCATTTTTTTTCCGGATTTTTTTTTCCGGATTTTTTTTCCAGATTTTTTTTCCCGGATTTTTTTTCCGGATTTTTTTTCTGGATTTTTTTTTTCCGGATTTTTTTCCGGATTTTTTTTTCCGGGTTTTTTTTTTCCGGATTTTTTTTTCCGTATTTCTTTCCGGATTTTTCCGGATTTTTTTTCCGGATTTTTCCGGGTTTTTTTTCTGGATTTTTTTTTCCGGATTTTTTTTCTGGATTTTTTTTTTCGGATTTTTTTTTCCGGATTTTTTTTTTCCGGATTTTTTTTCCGGATTTTTTTTTCCGGATTTTTCCGGATTTTTTTTTCCGGATTTTTTTTTCCAGATTTTTCACGATTTTTTTTCCCGATTTTCTTTTCCGGATTTTTCCAATTTTTTTTTTCTGGGCTTTCTTTTCCAGATTTTTCCGGATTTTTTTTATGGATATTTTTTTCAAGATTTTTCCGGATTTTTTTTCCGGATTTTTTTTTCCGGATTTTTTTTTCCAGATTTTTCCCGATTTTTTTTATGGATATTTTTTTCAAGATTTTTACCGATTTTTTCTTACGGATTTTTTTTTCCAGATTTTTCCGGATTTTTTTTTCTTTCCCGGATTTTTTTTCTGGATTTTTTTTTCCGGATTTTTTTTCCGGATTTTTTTTTCCGGATTTTTTTTCCGGATTTTTCCGAAGTTTTTTTTCCGGATTTTTTTCTGGATTTTTCCGGATTTTTTTTTCGGATTTTTCCGGATTTTTTTTCCGGATTTTTTTTTCCGGATTTTTTTTCTGGATATTTTTTCCCGGATTTTTTTTCCGGATTTTTTTTTCCGGATTTTTTTTCCGGATTTTTCCGGATTTTTTTTCCGGATTTTTTTTCCAGATTTTTTTTTCCCGGATTTTTTTTCTGGATTTTTTTTCCGGATTTTTTTTCCGGATTTTTTTTCTGGATTTTTTTTTTCCGGATTTTTTTTCCGGATTTTTACGAAGTTTTTTTTTCGGATTTCTTTCCAGATTTTTCCGGAGTTTTTTTTCCGGATTATTTTTCCCGGATTTTTTTTCTGGATTTTTTTTTCCGGATTTTTTTTTTCCGGATTTTTTTTCCGGATTTTTTTTTCCAGATTTTTCCGAAGTTTTTTTTCCGGATTTTTTTCTGGATTTTTCCGGATTTTTTTTCCGGATTTTTCCGAAGTTTTTTTTCCGGATTTTTTTCTGGATTTTTCCGGATTTTTTTTTCGGATTTTTCCGGATTTTTTTTCCGGATTTTTTTTTCCGGATTTTTTTTCTGGATATTTTTTCCCGGATTTTTTTTCCGGATTTTTTTTTCCGGATTTTTTTTCCGGATTTTTCCGGATTTTTTTTCCGGATTTTTTTTCCAGATTTTTTTTTCCCGGATTTTTTTTCTGGATTTTTTTTCCGGATTTTTTTTCCGGATTTTTTTTCTGGATTTTTTTTTTCCGGATTTTTTTTCCGGATTTTTACGAAGTTTTTTTTTCGGATTTCTTTCCAGATTTTTCCGGAGTTTTTTTTCCGGATTTTTTTTCCCGGATTTTTTTTCTGGATTTTTTTTTCCGGATTTTTTTTTTCCGGATTTTTTTTCCGGATTTTTTTTTCCAGATTTTTCCGAAGTTTTTTTTCCGGATTTTTTTCTGGATTTTTCCGGATTTTTTTTTCGGATTTTTCCGGATTTTTTTTCCGGATTTTTTTTTCCGGATTTTTTTTCTGGATATTTTTTCCCGGATTTTTTTTCTGGAATTTTTTTTCCGGATTTTTTTTTCCGGATTTTTTTTCCGGATTTTTCCGAAGTTTTTTTTCCGGATTTTTCCGGATTTTTTTTCCGGAGTTATTTTTCGGATTTTTTTTCCGGATTTTTCCGGATTTTTTTTTTGGATTTTTTTTTCTGCATTTTTTTCCGGATTTCTTTCCGGATTTTTCCGGAGTTTTTTTTCCGGATTTTTTTCCCGGATTTTTTTTCTGGATTTTTTTTCCGGATTTTTCCGGATTTTTTTTTCCGGATTTTTTTTCCGGATTTTTCCGGGTTTTTTTTCCGGATTTTTTTTCCGGATTTTTTTTTCCGGATTTCTTTCCGGAGTTTTCCGGAGTTTTTTTTCCGGATTTTTTTTCCCGTATTTTTTTTCTGGATTTTTTTTCCGGATTTTTTTTTCCGGATTTTTTTTTCGGGTTTTTTTTCCGGATTTTTCCGGATTTTTTTCCGGAGTTCTTTTTCGGATTTTTTCTCCGGATTTTTCCGGATTTTTTTTTCGGATTTTTTGTTCTGCATTTTTTTTCCGGATTTTTTTTTCCGGATTTTTTTTCCAGATTTTTTTTCCCGGATTTTTTTTCCGGATTTTTTTTCTGGATTTTTTTTTTCCGGATTTTTTTCCGGATTTTTTTTTCCGGGTTTTTTTTTTCCGGATTTTTTTTTCCGTATTTCTTTCCGGATTTTTCCGGATTTTATTTTCCAGATTTTTCCGGATTTTTTTTTCCGGATTTTTTTTCTGGATATTTTTTCCCGGATTTTTTTTCTGGATTTTTTTTTCCGGATTTTTTTTTCCGGATTTTTTTTTCCGGATTTTTTTCCGGATTTCTTTCCGGATTTTTCCGGAGTTTTTTTTCCGGATTTTTTTCCCGGATTTTTTTTCTGGATTTTTTTTCCGGATTTTTCCGGATTTTTTTTCCGGATTTTTCCGGGTTTTTTTTCCGGATTTTTTTTCCGGATTTTTTTTTCCGGATTTCTTTCCGGAGTTTTCCGGAGTTTTTTTTCCGGATTTTTTTTCCCGTATTTTTTTTCTGGATTTTTTTTCCGGATTTTTTTTTCCGGATTTTTTTTTCGGGTTTTTTTTCCGGATTTTTCCGGATTTTTTTCCGGAGTTCTTTTTCTGATTTTTTCTCCGGATTTTTCCGGATTTTTTTTTCGGATTTTTTTTTCTGCATTTTTTTTCCGGATTTTTTTTTCCGGATTTTTTTTCCAGATTTTTTTTCCCGGATTTTTTTTCCGGATTTTTTTTCTGGATTTTTTTTTTCCGGATTTTTTTCCGGATTTTTTTTTCCGGGTTTTTTTTTTCCGGATTTTTTTTTCCGTATTTCTTTCCGGATTTTTCCGGATTTTTTTTCCGGATTTTATTTTCCAGATTTTTCCGGATTTTTTTTTCCGGATTTTTTTTCTGGATATTTTTTCCCGGATTTTTTTTCTGGATTTTTTTTTCCGGATTTTTTTTTCCGGATTTTTTTTTCTGCATTTTTTTCCGGATTTCTTTCCGGATTTTTCCGGAGTTTTTTTTCCGGATTTTTTTCCCGGATTTTTTTTCTGGATTTTTTTTCCGGATTTTTCCGGATTTTTTTTTCCGGATTTTTTTTCCGGATTTTTCCGGATTTTTTTTCCGGATTTTTCCGGGTTTTTCTTCCGGATTTTTCCGGATTTTTTTTTCCGGATTTTTTTTCCCGGATTTTTTTTCTGGATTTTTTTTTCGGATTTTTTTTTCTGCATTTTTTTCCGATTTTTCTGCATTTTTTTCCGATTTTTTTTCCCGGACTTTTTTTCTGGATTTTTTTTCCGGATTTTTTTTTTCCGGATTTTTTTTCCGGATTTTTTTTCCGGATTTTTTTTCGGGTTTTTTTTCCCGATTTTTCCGGTTTTTTTTCCGGAGTTTTTTTTCAGATTTTTTCTCTGGATTTTTCCGGATTTTTTTTTCTGATTTTTTTTTCTGCATTTTTTTTCCGGATTTTTTTTCCGGATTTATTTTCCGGATTTTTACGAAGTTTTTTTTTCTGATTTTTTTTCCGGATTTTTTTTTCCGGATTTTTTTTCCAGATTTTTTTTCCCGGATTTTTTTTCTGGATTTTTTTTTTCTTCATTTTTTTTTCCGGATTTTTTTTTCCGGATTTTTTTTCCGGAGTTTTCCGAATTTTTTTTTTCGGATTTTTTTTCAGGATTTTTTTTTCCGTGTTTTTTTTTCCGGATTTTTTTTTTCGGATTTCTTTCCGGATTTTCCCAGAGTTTTTTTTCCGGATTTTTTTTCTCGGATTTTTTTTCTGGATTTTTTTTCCGGATGTTTTTTTCTGGATTTTTTTTCCGGATTTTTTTTCCGGAGTTCTTTTTCGGATTTTTTTTCCTGATTTTTCCGGATTTTTTTTCCGGATTTTTTTTCCAGATTTTTTTTTCCCGGATTTTTTTTCTGGATTTTTTTTCCGGATTTTTTTTCCAGATTTTTTTTCTGGATTTTTTTTTTCCGGATTTTTTTTCCGGATTTTTTTCAGGATTTTTCCGGAGTTTTTTTTCCGGATTTTTTTTTCCGGATTTTTTTTCCGGATTTTTACGAAGTTTTTTTTTCGGATTTCTTTCCAGATTTTTCCGGAGTTTTTTTTCCGGATTTTTTTTCCCGGATTTTTTTTCTGGATTTTTTTTTCCGGATTTTTTTTTTCCGGATTTTTTTTCCGGATTTTTTTTTCCAGATTTTTCCGAAGTTTTTTTTCCGGATTTTTTTCTGGATTTTTCCGGATTTTTTTTTCGGATTTTTCCGGATTTTTTTTCCGGATTTTTTTTCCCGGATTTTTTTTCTGGATATTTTTTCCCGGATTTTTTTTCTGGAATTTTTTTTCCGGATTTTTTTTTCCGGATTTTTTTTCCGGATTTTTCCGAAGTTTTTTTTCCGGATTTTTCCGGATTTTTTTTCCGGAGTTCTTTTTCGGATTTTTTTTCCGGATTTTTCCGGATTTTTTTTCGGATTTTTTTTTCTGCATTTTTTTCCGGATTTCTTTCCGGATTTTTCCGGATTTTTTTTCTGGATTTTTTTTCCGGATTTTTTTTTTCCGGATTTTTTTTCCGGATTTTTTTTCGGGTTTTTTTTCCCGATTTTTCCGGTTTTTTTTCCGGAGTTCTTTTTCGGATTTTTTCTCTGGATTTTTCCGGATTTTTTTTTCGGATTTTTTTTTCTGCATTTTTTTTCCGGATTTTTTTTTCCGGATTTTTTTTCCAGATTTTTTTTCCCGGATTTTTTTTCCGGATTTTTTTTCTGGATTTTTTTTTTCCGGATTTTTTTCCGGATTTTTTTTCCGGATTTATTTTCCGGATTTTTTTTCCAGATTTTTTTTCCCGGATTTTTTTTCTGGATTTTTTTTTTCTTCATTTTTTTTTCCGGATTTTTTTTTCCGGATTTTTTTTCCGGATTTTTCCGAAGTTTTTTTTTCGGATTTTTTTTCAGGATTTTTTTTTCTGGATTTTTTTTTTCGGATTTCTTTCCGGATTTTCCCGGAGTTTTTTTTCCTGATTTTTTTTCCCGGATTTTTTTTCTGGATTTTTTTTCCGGATGTTTTTTTCTGGATTTTTTTTCCGGATTTTTTTTCCGGAGTTCTTTTTCGGATTTTTTTTCCGGATTTTTCCGGATTTTTTTTCCGGATTTTTTTTCCAGATTTTTTTTTCCCGGATTTTTTTTCTGGATTTTTTTTCCGGATTTTTTTTCCGGATTTTTTTTCTGGATTTTTTTTTTCCGGATTTTTTTTCCGGATTTTTACGAAGTTTTTTTTTCGGATTTCTTTCCAGATTTTTCCGGAGTTTTTTTTCCGGATTTTTTTTCCCGGATTTTTTTTTCCAGATTTTTTCCGAAGTTTTTTTTCCGGATTTTTTTCTGGATTTTTCCGGATTTTTTTTTCGGATTTTTCCGGATTTTTTTTCCGGATTTTTTTTTCCGGATTTTTTTTCTGGATATTTTTTCCCGGATTTTTTTTCTGGAATTTTTTTTCCGGATTTTTTTTTCCGGATTTTTTTTCCGGATTTTTCCGAAGTTTTTTTTCCGGATTTTTCCGGATTTTTTTTCCGGAGTTCTTTTTCGGATTTTTTTTCCGGATTTTTCCGGCTTTTTTTTCGGATTTTTTTTTCTGCATTTTTTTCCGGATTTCTTTCCGGATTTTTCCGGAGTTTTTTTTCCGGATTTTTTTCCCGGATTTTTTTTCTGGATTTTTTTTTCCGGATTTTTCCGGATTTTTTTTTCCGGATTTTTTTTCCGGATTTTTCCGGGTTTTTTTTCCGGATTTTTTTTCCGGATTTTTTTTCCGGATTTCTTTCCGGAGTTTTCCGGAGTTTTTTTTCCGGATTTTTTTTCCCGTATTTTTTTTCTGGATTTTTTTTCCGGATTTTTTTTTCCGGATTTTTTTTTCGGGTTTTTTTTCCGGATTTTTCCGGATTTTTTTCCGGAGTTCTTTTTCGGATTTTTTCTTCGGATTTTTCCGGATTTTTTTTTCGGATTTTTTTTTCTGCATTTTTTTTCCGGATTTTTTTTTCCGGATTTTTTTTCCAGATTTTTTTTCCCGGATTTTTTTTCCGGATTTTTTTTCTGGATTTTTTTTTTCCGGATTTTTTTCCGGATTTTTTTTTCCGGGTTTTTTTTTTCCGGATTTTTTTTTCCGTATTTCTTTCCGGATTTTTCCGGATTTTTTTTCCGGATTTTATTTTCCAGATTTTTCCGGATTTTTTTTTCCGGATTTTTTTCTGGATATTTTTTCCCGGATTTTTTTTCTGGATTTTTTTTTCCGGATTTTTTTTTCCGGATTTTTTTTTCCGGATTTTTTTTCCGGATTTTTCCGAAGTTTTTTTTCCGGATTTTTTTCTGGATTTTTCCGGATTTTTTTTTCCGGATTTTTTTTCTGGATATTTTTTCCCGGATTTTTTTTCTGGAATTTTTTTTCCGGATTTTTTTTTCCGGATTTTTTTTTCCGGATTTTTCCGGATTTTTTTTCCGGAGTTATTTTTCGGATTTTGTTTCCGGATTTTTCCGGCTTTTTTTTTTGGATTTTTTTTTCTGCATTTTTTTCCGGATTTCTTTCCGGATTTTTCCGGAGTTTTTTTTCCGGATTTTTTTCCCGGATTTTTTTTCCGGATTTTTTTCCCGGATTTTTTTTCCGGATTTTTTTTTCCAGATTTTTTTTCCGGATTTTTCCGGGTTTTTTTTCCGGATTTTTTTTCCAGATTTTTTTTTCCCGGATTTTTTTTCTGGATTTTTTTTCCGGATTTTTTTTCCGGATTTTTTTTCTGGATTTTTTTTTTCCGGATTTTTTTTCCCGGATTTTTTTTCTGGATTTTTTTTTCCGGATTTTTTTTTTCCGGATTTTTTTTCCGGATTTTTTTTTCCAGATTTTTCCGAAGTTTTTTTTCCGGATTTTTTTCTGGATTTTTCCGGATTTTTTTTCCGGATTTTTCCGAAGTTTTTTTTCCGGATTTTTTTCTGGATTTTTCCGGATTTTTTTTTCGGATTTTTCCGGATTTTTTTTCCGGATTTTTTTTTCCGGATTTTTTTTCTGGATATTTTTTCCCGGATTTTTTTTCCGGATTTTTTTTTCCGGATTTTTTTTCCGGATTTTTCCGGATTTTTTTTCCGGATTTTTTTTCCAGATTTTTTTTTCCCGGATTTTTTTTCTGGATTTTTTTTCCGGATTTTTTTTCCGGATTTTTTTTCTGGATTTTTTTTTTCCGGATTTTTTTTCCGGATTTTTACGAAGTTTTTTTTTCGGATTTCTTTCCAGATTTTTCCGGAGTTTTTTTTCCGGATTTTTTTTCCCGGATTTTTTTTCTGGATTTTTTTTTCCGGATTTTTTTTTTCCGGATTTTTTTTCCGGATTTTTTTTTCCAGATTTTTCCGAAGTTTTTTTTCCGGATTTTTTTCTGGATTTTTCCGGATTTTTTTTTCGGATTTTTCCGGATTTTTTTTCCGGATTTTTTTTTCCGGATTTTTTTTCTGGATATTTTTTCCCGGATTTTTTTTCTGGAATTTTTTTTCCGGATTTTTTTTTCCGGATTTTTTTTTCCGGATTTTTCCGGATTTTTTTTCCGGAGTTATTTTTCGGATTTTGTTTCCGGATTTTTCCGGCTTTTTTTTTTGGATTTTTTTTTCTGCATTTTTTTCCGGATTTCTTTCCGGATTTTTCCGGAGTTTTTTTTCCGGATTTTTTTCCCGGATTTTTTTTCCGGATTTTTTTCCCGGATTTTTTTTCCGGATTTTTTTTTCCGGATTTTTTTTCCGGATTTTTCCGGGTTTTTTTTCCGGATTTTTTTTCCGGATTTTTTTTTCCGGATTTCTTTCCGGAGTTTTCCGGAGTTTTTTTTCCGGATTTTTTTTCCCGTATTTTTTTTCTGGATTTTTTTTCCGGATTTTTTTTTCCGGATTTTTTTTTCGGGTTTTTTTTCCGGATTTTTCCGGATTTTTTTCCGGAGTTCTTTTTCGGATTTTTTCTCCGGATTTTTCCGGATTTTTTTTTCGGATTTTTTTTTCTGCATTTTTTTTCCGGATTTTTTTTTCCGGATTTTTTTTCCAGATTTTTTTTCCCGGATTTTTTTTCCGGATTTTTTTTCTGGATTTTTTTTTTCCGGATTTTTTTCCGGATTTTTTTTTCCGGGTTTTTTTTTTCCGGATTTTTTTTTCCGTATTTCTTTCCGGATTTTTCCGGATTTTTTTTCCGGATTTTTCCGGGTTTTTTTTCTGGATTTTTTTTTCCGGATTTTTTTTCTGGATTTTTTTTTTCGGATTTTTTTTTCCGGATTTTTTTTTTCCGGATTTTTTTTCCGGATTTTTTTTTCCGGATTTTTCCGGATTTTTTTTTCCGGATTTTTTTTTCCAGATTTTTCACGATTTTTTTTCCCGATTTTTCCAATTTTTTTTTTCTGGGCTTTCTTTTCCAGATTTTTCCGGATTTTTTTTATGGATATTTTTTTCAAGATTTTTCCGGATTTTTTTTCCGGATTTTTTTTTCCGGATTTTTTTTTCCAGATTTTTCCCGATTTTTTTTTCTTTCCCGGATTTTTTTTCTGGATTTTTTTTTCCGGATTTTTTTTCCGGATTTTTCCGAAGTTTTTTTTCCGGATTTTTTTCTGGATTTTTCTGGATTTTTTTTTCGGATTTTTCCGGATTTTTTTTCCGGATTTTTTTTTCCGGATTTTTTTTCTGGATATTTTTTCCCGGATTTTTTTTCCGGATTTTTTTTTCCGGATTTTTTTTCCGGATTTTTCCGGATTTTTTTTCCGGATATTTTTTCCAGATTTTTTTTTCCCGGATTTTTTTTCTGGATTTTTTTTCCGGATTTTTTTTCCGGATTTTTTTTCTGGATTTTTTTTTTCCGGATTTTTTTTCCGGATTTTTACGAAGTTTTTTTTTCGGATTTCTTTCCAGATTTTTCCGGAGTTTTTTTTCCGGATTTTTTTTCCCGGATTTTTTTTCTGGATTTTTTTTTCCGGATTTTTTTTTTCCGGATTTTTTTTCCGGATTTTTTTTTCCAGATTTTTCCGAAGTTTTTTTTCCGGATTTTTTTCTGGATTTTTCCGGATTTTTTTTCCGGATTTTTCCGAAGTTTTTTTTCCGGATTTTTTTCTGGATTTTTCCGGATTTTTTTTTCGGATTTTTCCGGATTTTTTTTCCGGATTTTTTTTTCCGGATTTTTTTTCTGGATATTTTTTCCCGGATTTTTTTTCCGGATTTTTTTTTCCGGATTTTTTTTCCGGATTTTTCCGGATTTTTTTTCCGGATTTTTTTTCCAGATTTTTTTTTCCCGGATTTTTTTTCTGGATTTTTTTTCCGGATTTTTTTTCCGGATTTTTTTTCTGGATTTTTTTTTTCCGGATTTTTTTTCCGGATTTTTACGAAGTTTTTTTTTCGGATTTCTTTCCAGATTTTTCCGGAGTTTTTTTTCCGGATTTTTTTTCCCGGATTTTTTTTCTGGATTTTTTTTTCCGGATTTTTTTTTTCCGGATTTTTTTTCCGGATTTTTTTTTCCAGATTTTTCCGAAGTTTTTTTTCCGGATTTTTTTCTGGATTTTTCCGGATTTTTTTTTCGGATTTTTCCGGATTTTTTTTCCGGATTTTTTTTTCCGGATTTTTTTTCTGGATATTTTTTCCCGGATTTTTTTTCTGGAATTTTTTTTCCGGATTTTTTTTTCCGGATTTTTTTTTCCGGATTTTTCCGGATTTTTTTTCCGGAGTTATTTTTCGGATTTTGTTTCCGGATTTTTCCGGCTTTTTTTTTTGGATTTTTTTTTCTGCATTTTTTTCCGGATTTCTTTCCGGATTTTTCCGGAGTTTTTTTTCCGGATTTTTTTCCCGGATTTTTTTTCCGGATTTTTTTCCCGGATTTTTTTTCCGGATTTTTTTTTCCGGATTTTTTTTCCGGATTTTTCCGGGTTTTTTTTCCGGATTTTTTTTCCGGATTTTTTTTTCCGGATTTCTTTCCGGAGTTTTCCGGAGTTTTTTTTCCGGATTTTTTTTCCCGTATTTTTTTTCTGGATTTTTTTTCCGGATTTTTTTTTCCGGATTTTTTTTTCGGGTTTTTTTTCCGGATTTTTCCGGATTTTTTTCCGGAGTTCTTTTTCGGATTTTTTCTCCGGATTTTTCCGGATTTTTTTTTCGGATTTTTTTTTCTGCATTTTTTTTCCGGATTTTTTTTTCCGGATTTTTTTTCCAGATTTTTTTTCCCGGATTTTTTTTCCGGATTTTTTTTCTGGATTTTTTTTTTCCGGATTTTTTTCCGGATTTTTTTTTCCGGGTTTTTTTTTTCCGGATTTTTTTTTCCGTATTTCTTTCCGGATTTTTCCGGATTTTTTTTCCGGATTTTTCCGGGTTTTTTTTCTGGATTTTTTTTTCCGGATTTTTTTTCTGGATTTTTTTTTTCGGATTTTTTTTTCCGGATTTTTTTTTTCCGGATTTTTTTTCCGGATTTTTTTTTCCGGATTTTTCCGGATTTTTTTTTCCGGATTTTTTTTTCCAGATTTTTCACGATTTTTTTTCCCGATTTTTCCAATTTTTTTTTTCTGGGCTTTCTTTTCCAGATTTTTCCGGATTTTTTTTATGGATATTTTTTTCAAGATTTTTCCGGATTTTTTTTCCGGATTTTTTTTTCCGGATTTTTTTTTCCAGATTTTTCCCGATTTTTTTTTCTTTCCCGGATTTTTTTTCTGGATTTTTTTTTCCGGATTTTTTTTCCGGATTTTTCCGAAGTTTTTTTTCCGGATTTTTTTCTGGATTTTTCTGGATTTTTTTTTCGGATTTTTCCGGATTTTTTTTCCGGATTTTTTTTTCCGGATTTTTTTTCTGGATATTTTTTCCCGGATTTTTTTTCCGGATTTTTTTTTCCGGATTTTTTTTCCGGATTTTTCCGGATTTTTTTTCCGGATATTTTTTCCAGATTTTTTTTTCCCGGATTTTTTTTCTGGATTTTTTTTCCGGATTTTTTTTCCGGATTTTTTTTCTGGATTTTTTTTTTCCGGATTTTTTTTCCGGATTTTTACGAAGTTTTTTTTTCGGATTTCTTTCCAGATTTTTCCGGAGTTTTTTTTCCGGATTTTTTTTCCCGGATTTTTTTTCTGGATTTTTTTTTCCGGATTTTTTTTTTCCGGATTTTTTTTCCGGATTTTTTTTTCCAGATTTTTCCGAAGTTTTTTTTCCGGATTTTTTTCTGGATTTTTCCGGATTTTTTTTCCGGATTTTTCCGAAGTTTTTTTTCCGGATTTTTTTCTGGATTTTTCCGGATTTTTTTTTCGGATTTTTCCGGATTTTTTTTCCGGATTTTTTTTTCCGGATTTTTTTTCTGGATATTTTTTCCCGGATTTTTTTTCCGGATTTTTTTTTCCGGATTTTTTTTCCGGATTTTTCCGGATTTTTTTTCCGGATTTTTTTTCCAGATTTTTTTTTCCCGGATTTTTTTTCTGGATTTTTTTTCCGGATTTTTTTTCCGGATTTTTTTTCTGGATTTTTTTTTTCCGGATTTTTTTTCCGGATTTTTACGAAGTTTTTTTTTCGGATTTCTTTCCAGATTTTTCCGGAGTTTTTTTTCCGGATTTTTTTTCCCGGATTTTTTTTCTGGATTTTTTTTTCCGGATTTTTTTTTTCCGGATTTTTTTTCCGGATTTTTTTTTCCAGATTTTTCCGAAGTTTTTTTTCCGGATTTTTTTCTGGATTTTTCCGGATTTTTTTTTCGGATTTTTACGGATTTTTTTTCCGGATTTTTTTTTCCGGATTTTTTTTCTGGATATTTTTTCCCGGATTTTTTTTCTGGAATTTTTTTTCCGGATTTTTTTTTCCGGATTTTTTTTCCGGATTTTTCCGAAGTTTTTTTTCCGGATTTTTCCGGATTTTTTTTCCGGAGTTATTTTTCGGATTTTTTTTCCGGATTTTTCCGGCTTTTTTTTTTGGATTTTTTTTTCTGCATTTTTTTCCGGATTTCTTTCCGGATTTTTCCGGAGTTTTTTTTCCGGATTTTTTTCCCGGATTTTTTTTCTGGATTTTTTTTCCGGATTTTTCCGGATTTTTTTTTCCGGATTTTTTTTCCGGATTTTTCCGGGTTTTTTTTCCGGATTTTTTTTCCGGATTTTTTTTTCCGGATTTCTTTCCGGAGTTTTCCGGAGTTTTTTTTCCGGATTTTTTTTCCCGTATTTTTTTTCTGGATTTTTTTTCCGGATTTTTTTTTCCGGATTTTTTTTTCGGGTTTTTTTTCCGGATTTTTCCGGATTTTTTTCCGGAGTTCTTTTTCGGATTTTTTCTCCGGATTTTTCCGGATTTTTTTTTCGCATTTTTTTTTCTGCATTTTTTTTCCGGATTTTTTTTTCCGGATTTTTTTTCCAGATTTTTTTTCCCGGATTTTTTTTCCGGATTTTTTTTCTGGATTTTTTTTTTCCGGATTTTTTTCCGGATTTTTTTTTCCGGGTTTTTTTTTTCCGGATTTTTTTTTCCGTATTTCTTTCCGGATTTTTCCGGATTTTTTTTCCGGATTTTTCCGGGTTTTTTTTCTGGATTTTTTTTTCCGGATTTTTTTTCTGGATTTTTTTTTTCGGATTTTTTTTTCCGGATTTTTTTTTTCCGGATTTTTTTTCCGGATTTTTTTTTCCGGATTTTTCCGGATTTTTTTTTCCGGATTTTTTTTTCCAGATTTTTCACGATTTTTTTTCCCGATTTTCTTTTCCGGATTTTTCCAATTTTTTTTTTCTGGGCTTTCTTTTCCAGATTTTTCCGGATTTTTTTTATGGATATTTTTTTCAAGATTTTTCCGGATTTTTTTTCCGGATTTTTTTTTCCGGATTTTTTTTTCCAGATTTTTCCCGATTTTTTTTATGGATATTTTTTTCAAGATTTTTACCGATTTTTTCTTACGGATTTTTTTTTCCAGATTTTTCCGGATTTTTTTTTCTTTCCCGGATTTTTTTTCTGGATTTTTTTTTCCGGATTTTTTTTCCGGATTTTTTTTTCCGGATTTTTTTTCCGGATTTTTCCGAAGTTTTTTTTCCGGATTTTTTTCTGGATTTTTCCGGATTTTTTTTTCGGATTTTTCCGGATTTTTTTTCCGGATTTTTTTTTCCGGATTTTTTTTCTGGATATTTTTTCCCGGATTTTTTTTCCGGATTTTTTTTTCCGGATTTTTTTTCCGGATTTTTCCGGATTTTTTTTCCGGATTTTTTTTCCAGATTTTTTTTTCCCGGATTTTTTTTCTGGATTTTTTTTCCGGATTTTTTTTCCGGATTTTTTTTCTGGATTTTTTTTTTCCGGATTTTTTTTCCGGATTTTTACGAAGTTTTTTTTTCGGATTTCTTTCCAGATTTTTCCGGAGTTTTTTTTCCGGATTATTTTTCCCGGATTTTTTTTCTGGATTTTTTTTTCCGGATTTTTTTTTTCCGGATTTTTTTTCCGGATTTTTTTTTCCAGATTTTTCCGAAGTTTTTTTTCCGGATTTTTTTCTGGATTTTTCCGGATTTTTTTTCCGGATTTTTCCGAAGTTTTTTTTCCGGATTTTTTTCTGGATTTTTCCGGATTTTTTTTTCGGATTTTTCCGGATTTTTTTTCCGGATTTTTTTTTCCGGATTTTTTTTCTGGATATTTTTTCCCGGATTTTTTTTCCGGATTTTTTTTTCCGGATTTTTTTTCCGGATTTTTCCGGATTTTTTTTCCGGATTTTTTTTCCAGATTTTTTTTTCCCGGATTTTTTTTCTGGATTTTTTTTCCGGATTTTTTTTCCGGATTTTTTTTCTGGATTTTTTTTTTCCGGATTTTTTTTCCGGATTTTTACGAAGTTTTTTTTTCGGATTTCTTTCCAGATTTTTCCGGAGTTTTTTTTCCGGATTTTTTTTCCCGGATTTTTTTTCTGGATTTTTTTTTCCGGATTTTTTTTTTCCGGATTTTTTTTCCGGATTTTTTTTTCCAGATTTTTCCGAAGTTTTTTTTCCGGATTTTTTTCTGGATTTTTCCGGATTTTTTTTTCGGATTTTTCCGGATTTTTTTTCCGGATTTTTTTTTCCGGATTTTTTTTCTGGATATTTTTTCCCGGATTTTTTTTCTGGAATTTTTTTTCCGGATTTTTTTTTCCGGATTTTTTTTCCGGATTTTTCCGAAGTTTTTTTTCCGGATTTTTCCGGATTTTTTTTCCGGAGTTATTTTTCGGATTTTTTTTCCGGATTTTTCCGGATTTTTTTTTTGGATTTTTTTTTCTGCATTTTTTTCCGGATTTCTTTCCGGATTTTTCCGGAGTTTTTTTTCCGGATTTTTTTCCCGGATTTTTTTTCTGGATTTTTTTTCCGGATTTTTCCGGATTTTTTTTTCCGGATTTTTTTTCCGGATTTTTCCGGGTTTTTTTTCCGGATTTTTTTTCCGGATTTTTTTTTCCGGATTTCTTTCCGGAGTTTTCCGGAGTTTTTTTTCCGGATTTTTTTTCCCGTATTTTTTTTCTGGATTTTTTTTCCGGATTTTTTTTTCCGGATTTTTTTTTCGGGTTTTTTTTCCGGATTTTTCCGGATTTTTTTCCGGAGTTCTTTTTCGGATTTTTTCTCCGGATTTTTCCGGATTTTTTTTTCGGATTTTTTGTTCTGCATTTTTTTTCCGGATTTTTTTTTCCGGATTTTTTTTCCAGATTTTTTTTCCCGGATTTTTTTTCCGGATTTTTTTTCTGGATTTTTTTTTTCCGGATTTTTTTCCGGATTTTTTTTTCCGGGTTTTTTTTTTCCGGATTTTTTTTTCCGTATTTCTTTCCGGATTTTTCCGGATTTTATTTTCCAGATTTTTCCGGATTTTTTTTTCCGGATTTTTTTTCTGGATATTTTTTCCCGGATTTTTTTTCTGGATTTTTTTTTCCGGATTTTTTTTTCCGGATTTTTTTTTCCGGATTTTTTTCCGGATTTCTTTCCGGATTTTTCCGGAGTTTTTTTTCCGGATTTTTTTCCCGGATTTTTTTTCTGGATTTTTTTTCCGGATTTTTCCGGATTTTTTTTCCGGATTTTTCCGGGTTTTTTTTCCGGATTTTTTTTCCGGATTTTTTTTTCCGGATTTCTTTCCGGAGTTTTCCGGAGTTTTTTTTCCGGATTTTTTTTCCCGTATTTTTTTTCTGGATTTTTTTTCCGGATTTTTTTTTCCGGATTTTTTTTTCGGGTTTTTTTTCCGGATTTTTCCGGATTTTTTTCCGGAGTTCTTTTTCGGATTTTTTCTCCGGATTTTTCCGGATTTTTTTTTCGGATTTTTTTTTCTGCATTTTTTTTCCGGATTTTTTTTTCCGGATTTTTTTTCCAGATTTTTTTTCCCGGATTTTTTTTCCGGATTTTTTTTCTGGATTTTTTTTTTCCGGATTTTTTTCCGGATTTTTTTTTCCGGGTTTTTTTTTTCCGGATTTTTTTTTCCGTATTTCTTTCCGGATTTTTCCGGATTTTTTTTCCGGATTTTATTTTCCAGATTTTTCCGGATTTTTTTTTCCGGATTTTTTTTCTGGATATTTTTTCCCGGATTTTTTTTCTGGATTTTTTTTTCCGGATTTTTTTTTCCGGATTTTTTTTTCTGCATTTTTTTCCGGATTTCTTTCCGGATTTTTCCGGAGTTTTTTTTCCGGATTTTTTTCCCGGATTTTTTTTCTGGATTTTTTTTCCGGATTTTTCCGGATTTTTTTTTCCGGATTTTTTTTCCGGATTTTTCCGGATTTTTTTTCCGGATTTTTCCGGGTTTTTCTTCCGGATTTTTCCGGATTTTTTTTTCCGGATTTTTTTTCCCGGATTTTTTTTCTGGATTTTTTTTTCGGATTTTTTTTTCTGCATTTTTTTCCGATTTTTCTGCATTTTTTTCCGATTTTTTTTCCCGGACTTTTTTTCTGGATTTTTTTTCCGGATTTTTTTTTTCCGGATTTTTTTTCCGGATTTTTTTTCCGGATTTTTTTTCGGGTTTTTTTTCCCGATTTTTCCGGTTTTTTTTCCGGAGTTTTTTTTCAGATTTTTTCTCTGGATTTTTCCGGATTTTTTTTTCTGATTTTTTTTTCTGCATTTTTTTTCCGGATTTTTTTTCCGGATTTATTTTCCGGATTTTTACGAAGTTTTTTTTTCTGATTTTTTTTCCGGATTTTTTTTTCCGGATTTTTTTTCCAGATTTTTTTTCCCGGATTTTTTTTCTGGATTTTTTTTTTCTTCATTTTTTTTTCCGGATTTTTTTTTCCGGATTTTTTTTCCGGAGTTTTCCGAATTTTTTTTTTCGGATTTTTTTTCAGGATTTTTTTTTCCGTGTTTTTTTTTCCGGATTTTTTTTTTCGGATTTCTTTCCGGATTTTCCCAGAGTTTTTTTTCCGGATTTTTTTTCTCGGATTTTTTTTCTGGATTTTTTTTCCGGATGTTTTTTTCTGGATTTTTTTTCCGGATTTTTTTTCCGGAGTTCTTTTTCGGATTTTTTTTCCTGATTTTTCCGGATTTTTTTTCCGGATTTTTTTTCCAGATTTTTTTTTCCCGGATTTTTTTTCTGGATTTTTTTTCCGGATTTTTTTTCCAGATTTTTTTTCTGGATTTTTTTTTTCCGGATTTTTTTTCCGGATTTTTTTCAGGATTTTTCCGGAGTTTTTTTTCCGGATTTTTTTTTCCGGATTTTTTTTCCGGATTTTTACGAAGTTTTTTTTTCGGATTTCTTTCCAGATTTTTCCGGAGTTTTTTTTCCGGATTTTTTTTCCCGGATTTTTTTTCTGGATTTTTTTTTCCGGATTTTTTTTTTCCGGATTTTTTTTCCGGATTTTTTTTTCCAGATTTTTCCGAAGTTTTTTTTCCGGATTTTTTTCTGGATTTTTCCGGATTTTTTTTTCGGATTTTTCCGGATTTTTTTTCCGGATTTTTTTTCCCGGATTTTTTTTCTGGATATTTTTTCCCGGATTTTTTTTCTGGAATTTTTTTTCCGGATTTTTTTTTCCGGATTTTTTTTCCGGATTTTTCCGAAGTTTTTTTTCCGGATTTTTCCGGATTTTTTTTCCGGAGTTCTTTTTCGGATTTTTTTTCCGGATTTTTCCGGATTTTTTTTCGGATTTTTTTTTCTGCATTTTTTTCCGGATTTCTTTCCGGATTTTTCCGGATTTTTTTTCTGGATTTTTTTTCCGGATTTTTTTTTTCCGGATTTTTTTTCCGGATTTTTTTTCGGGTTTTTTTTCCCGATTTTTCCGGTTTTTTTTCCGGAGTTCTTTTTCGGATTTTTTCTCTGGATTTTTCCGGATTTTTTTTTCGGATTTTTTTTTCTGCATTTTTTTTCCGGATTTTTTTTTCCGGATTTTTTTTCCAGATTTTTTTTCCCG